>NW_026705937.1:0-359965 GCF_029867415.1 Vicia villosa | reverse complement strand
AAAATCTTTGAAACTGGACCGTTTTGATCAAGTAGATAGTCTATCTCACTCGGTTTTTCATAAGGAACATGATGGTGGTCTTATAATTCATTTATTTTTACTCTAAGGGGGTCAATTTTGTGATGAACACGAAGAACCCTAAAACTGAAATTCAATGTGAAATCGTGTATGATCATGATATGATGCAATTGATTGAGGGTTATTATTCAGTGATGGTGCAGAAACAAGATGGTAACTTAGTTTTTCATTTATGATGCATGTATGATAGAGTTTGAAGTTCATGAGCACTTACCTTAAAAATGGCAAAACTGAGAATCGAATTCTGCAAATGAAGAGTTCCAGTTGTTGTTTCTTGATCTGAACACCTTCAGTGGACCTTATGGAACATGTTTGGATGCCTGGAGCAATTTGAAAACCTCTTGATCAATCCATGATACTCGATCTGCAGTATGGTTCAAGTGAGGATCAAGCTAGCTGATTTTGATGTTTCAGATCATGGATAATGGTTGGAACAGTTCATATGAAGTATATGGAGTGTGTTTGGATGGTTAGATTGGACAGATATGGCCTGGTATGAGAATTGATATGTTAAGGCTCATTTTATGCAAACATGGTGGTTGAAGAGTGATTCTGAGATTTAGGGTGATTTGGGGTGTGTGAGTGGATCAAACACATCATATTTGATGTTTATGAGATGTTAGAACCATCACTTTGGCCATAACTCAAAGGGTTTGGAGGTTGAGTTTTCTACCTCTTTGAAAACTATGAAACTTGCAATTCAAGAAAGAAGAGAGAAAACCTATAATTGTGAGGTTTTGGTGTGAGTTTGAAGATGATTTGAACCCCTATTTATAGGCCAAGGATTCTGAATGAAGAGCTCTTGCAAGTTGCTTCAAGAATGATGATTTGGCTTAAGAGATAAAATGGAATCTTTCACATTAAATGCAAATGGTTAAAGTTACTAAACCATGGTTAAATTCCAAGCTTCCTATCCTCTTCCATTCTGATCTTCAAATCAGAAAATATCATTCAATTATTGCCTCTATGTATCATTACTTGCATTATTTGGCAAATTGGTTCATAACTTTGCAAAAATGGCTTGAAATTTCAAGTGAAATGGTCACTAATGTCAAAATTCAAAACCATGGCTACACTCCATATTTTTTCATGCTCTTGGACATTTTGGAAAGCTCATGTTACACACTTCAAAACCCTAGTTGAAAGTTTCTTCAAGATCCTTAAGGAAGTGGGTGAAAAAGATCCATGAACTTTGAGAAAAATGAAGTTTTAAGTGAAATTTTCAAAAAGTACCAACTTTGAAGCACCATATCTCTTAAATGGTTGATCTTATGGAAAAAATTTATATGTGACAAAGTTGTTCATTGGATCAAAATCTACAACTTTCATGTTGGAAGTTTTTTTCAGTTTGTAGGTGAAATTTTGAGTTTTTCCCTTCCAAAGTTTGGAAAAAACCATGAAAAACACTTAGAAAATTTTCTAAGTATGAAAGTCAAACTTTTGACTTTTTGATTCTTGATTGATTTTCTTGATTTTCCTTGATCAAATGACTTCTCATATCATATATTGATGATTTAAAACTTCAAAAGTCATGGTTGACCAAAATTCCCCAAAAGTCAATGGTGATCTTGTACAGTTGACTTTTTCAGACGAATCGCGTTTCGGGAGATTTCAAATGAAACAGGCTATCCTCATCAAATGAATAGTATGAATGGATCATATTGAGGTATTAGAGGATATTGAACCATGATTTGAGTTGTGGCACCATGTCCTGATTAAAAAGTCAGTTATTCAGTGAATTAGGTCAAAAACCCTAATTGTCGACCTGATGAAATTGATGACTGTAGGTCTTGAATTGAGATGCAATTTCCATGGGATATTGTCATAGGGATTATTTGAGGATGATTTAAACCTTTGATTGACTTCCTGGGGGTTTTTATGGTTTCCCAAATGTGGTCCCTGATTTCAGTCCCTGATAGTTCAAAACCCTGATCTGAGGATTTGTCTGATCAATCTTTGTGTAGGAGATGTTATGAGCCAATGGATTAGGTCAAAATGATGCACTTGAGGTCTTGAAGTCATGTCCCAAGTCATTAAGTCAAATTCTGAGCAAAAGTCAGGAGTATGCTGTCTTCAGTCAAAACCCTAATTCAGTCGATTCAAAGCTCTTGAGTTTGTTGAAATGAATCTCTGAGGACCAAATGTTGATTGTTGATGAAGATAGTTCTTTTGAGATGAAGGGAGAACAAAACCCTAATTGATTGTTACTTGTACTGATGAGTGATTTCCTGATTAAATTCTGCTGAGTCACAAGTAACAAACACAAGCTATGCAGTTTGTTAGAGATGCAAATGATGCATATGCAGATGATATGAGGTGGTATCTTAGGTCAAAAATTGGGGTATGACAGATGCCCCTATTTAAGTTTCTTCAACCTGAGACATGAAGATTGAAAATCTTCGTTTTGATAGGGTGGAAGAGACTTAAATATCTGAAGACGCAAATTTTGGACCTAAGATACCAAAATTGCGAATGATGCAAGGATATCTTTACCGAGGGATATCAAAACTGACTCCGCTGGGGAAAAGAGATTGGGAAGGATGCCTCAATCCGTTTTTAGGAAGAGAATCCATTTTTTCGGGAAAGCAAGTGTATGCTTCACCGAAGAATGATAGCTTTGTAAGAAAAGCTTACCTATCGACATTATCGACTATCAGCATGGGGATAGACTTGTTTAATAATGCGAAGATGAAAGGTATGAAATTGTGTTACCGACTATCAGCATGGTGATAGACTTGACAAGGTAAAGAGAATTTCAAAGGTTCGGTTAATATTACCGACTATCAGCCTTGTGATAGACATGTTAATAATATAACCAGAACAAAAGGATTACCGACCACCAGCCTTGTGATAGTGGTTTTGAAGACATGATCAATTATCAGCCAAGTGATAAAATGATTCTGGAGACTTTGCTAGGGAAATTACTGGTTATTCAGCCTTGTGAACAGTAATAAGGCCCTGATTGTCAAGTGGTCTTCAGGATTGATTTCCTTGAGAGGAAAAAGCTTTTGAAAGAGACATAAACTGCTTAGATGATAAGGCTATTGCTTATTGTCTGTTTTTCACGACTCTGTTTGGGGAATCGGAATTTGAATCTTTGGTAAAGACAAGGTTCTAACCAAGAATGAATTGGAAAGAAATAGTCAAACAAGACTTTGCACCCATGAGGAATGAACTCAACTGGGGATCTCCTCCTTTGTTTTGAAAGGAGAAACTAAAGGAACCTTCTTCCACGAGGAATGATCTCAGTGGGGAACTGGAGAAACAAAATGTTCTTTCTGCTTATGGGTGACAACCTACTTGGAGAGATGACACGCCCATATTTGTTTCTTTTTCTTCTTCTTTTTTTTTTCTTCTCTTTTTTTTTTTTTTTTTTTTTTTTTTCGAGGATAGATATATCCTGAACAAGTGATTTCGAAGCAAACATGAAAAATGCAAGAATGCATAAATGATGCGAATATGTATGAATGATGAATGTCATGAATGTCGCATGCATGCTGACAATACTGACAAACAAAGAAGTATATACTGGAGAAGGACCAACGTCGCAATACAACCAAATACTTGGCAAATGTTTTTCAACACGGTGTAGATAACACAGGTGATGAATGGTGTTGCGTGCTTTAAACTTCTCTGGGGAAGATGAGCATCTTTTCTCATTGAGATGAAAGAACCTCTTCATTGGAGATTGGAGATCTTCTTCATTGGGAATAAAAGACCTTCTTCACTGGGGATAGAAGAGCTTCTTTACCTCGAGGGGTAATTGCTTCAAGAATTCTTTTCTGGGACAAGAATACCGTTGTCTCAACAATTTTTTCCGGGAGAATCCTTTTTTGTTCGTCCTATGGAGACGACTGCTGATGTTCCTTCCGTTGTTCACAACTCAAAGGAAAATTTCGCTTTTATTTTGAAAAAGAAAAGTGAAGTAAATTCATTTAAAACTTATTTTTTTCTTTTTTTTTTTTCAAAAACGAATAACACAATTAAAGCGTCATTTTACAAGCTAAAAGAAATTAGAGATTGCAAACAAATGGGCACAAGGCTCAAATTTATTTAATAGGATGGTAATCAGCTAAAGGCGTGATTCCATGGAGTATTTACAAAATTTGGAAATGGTAATTATGCGGGAAAGGCTACATTGAAAGCAATAACCACTATTCCCTCTAATAACTTTGAGTTCCAACTGTGCTTGTCGCTTCAGATTGGAAATGATTTGATTGAAGATCCTTTGATGAAGTACAGACTTTTCAGGTGACGAAGTATAGACTAATGCAGTTACTTTGTCATAAATCCCTAATTTTTGCCTAGATTGCCCTTTCAGGTTTTCAATCTACCAGGATGAATTTTTTCTGTTTATTGTCTCTAATTTTTGCCTGGACCGCCCTTTCGGGTTTTCAGTCCACCGAGACGCTCATTTTTGCCTAAGTCGCCCTTTGCGGGTTTTCGACTTACCGAGCTGTTCTTTTGTTCTTTTTTTAGACAAAGTATTTCTTGACTGCATCAGCATTCACAGGATGTGGGAGTTCATCACCATCCATGGTTGCAAGAGTCATGGCGCCGCCAGAAAATGTTCTTTTGACAACATACGGGCCTTCGTAATTAGGAGACCATTTGCCCCTAGAATCAGGTTGAAAAGACAAGATCTTCTTAAGCACGAGGTCGCCTTCTCGAAATTCACGAGGTCGAACCTTTTTGTTGAAGGCTTGTTTCATCCTTGCTTGGTACAATTGTCCATGGCATAGAGCACTCATACGTTTTTCTTCGATTAAGTTCAACTGATCGTATCTGCTTTGACACCATTCAGCCTCTGATAATTTAGTCTCCATGAGGACTCTCATTGATGGTATTTCAACTTCTACGGGGAGCACAGCTTCCATGCCGTATACTAGAGAAAAGGGAGTTGCCCCTGTTGAAGTACGCACTGAAGTACGGTACCCATGTAAAGCAAATGGCAGCATTTCATGCCAGTCTTTGTAAGTGACGACCATTTTCTGGACGATCTTCTTAATGTTCTTGTTGGCGGCTTCAACGGCGCCGTTCATTTTTGGTCTGTAAGGAGAAGAGTTATGATGCTCAATCTTGAATTCCTCACACAATTCTTTCATCATTTTGTTGTTCAAGTTTGAACCATTGTCAGTAATGATCTTGCTGGGAATTCCATATCGGCAAATGATGTTATTCTTGATAAACCTCACAACCACTTGTCTTGTAACATTGGCGTAAGATGCTGCTTCGACCCATTTGGTGAAGTAATCAATTGCTACTAAGATGAAACGATGACCGTTTGAAGCTTTCGGTTCGATCATTCAAATCATGTCGATACCCCACATGGAAAAAGGCCATGGAGATGAGAGAACGTTGAGTAGAGTCGGTGGCACATGGATCTTATCTGCGTAGATCTGGCACTTGTGACATCTCTTCACGTGTTTATAACAGTCTGATTCCATTGTCAACCAATAGTATCCTGCTCTTAAGATCTTTTTGGACATTGCATGCCCATTTGAATGAGTTCCAAAGGACCCTTCATGCACTTCATGCATTAACATATCTGCTTCGTGTCTATCCACGCATCTGAGCAAAACCATGTCGAAATTTCTTTTGTATAGCACATCTCCGTTCAGGAAGAAACTGCCAGAAAGTCTCCTTAGAGTTTTCTTATCTTTGTTTGATGCCCCAAGCGGGTACTCTTGAGTTTGAAGGAAGCGTTTGATGTCGTGGAACCACGGTTTATCATCGATGACTGCTTCAGTTGCAAACACATAGGCGGGCCTTTCAAGGCGCGTGATTCTGACTTTAGGCACATCATTCCAGTGACTGACTTTGAACATGGAAGATAAAGTAGCAAGGGCGTCTGCCATTCGATTCTGATCTCGAGGTATATGATGTAATTCAACCTTGTTGAAGAAAGTCAACAGACGTCTTGCATAATCTCTGTAAGGAATCAAGCCAGGGTGGTAAGTTTCCCACTTGTCTTTGATTTGGTTGATCACGAGGGCTGAATCTCCATATATGTCTAGGATCTTGATCCTTAAATCAATGGCTTCTTCGAGACCCATGATACAAGCTTCATATTCTGCGATGTTGTTGGTGCAATCAAATAGTAATCTGGCAGAGAACGGGATATGAGTACCCTTGGGAGTGATGATGATTGCCCCAATTCCATTGCCAAAAGCGTTTACTGCTCCATCAAAAATTAGGCCCCATCTTGATCCAGGCTCAGGACCTTCTTCTGGTAACGGTTCGTCACAATCTTTCATCTTCAAGTACATGATATCTTCGTCAGGAAAGTCAAACTTGAGAGATTGATATTCATTAATCGGTTGATGCGCCAAATGATCGGCGAGAATGCTTCCTTTAACCGCTTTTTGAGCACGGTACTCAATGTCATATTCAGATAACAGCATTTGCCATCGGGCAATCCTTCCTGTTAAGGCGGGCTTTTCAAAGACGTACTTGATCGAATCCATTTTGGAGATTAACCAAGTAGTATTGTTGATCATGTATTGGCGGAGACGTTTTGAAGCCCATGCCAAAGCACAACATGTTTTTTCGAGCATGGAGTAACGAGACTCACAATCTGTGAATTTCTTACTCAAGTAATAGATGGCATGCTCCTTCTTACCGGTTTCATCTTGCTGTCCAAGCATACAACCCATGGATTCTTCTAACACAGTAAGGTACATGATTAATGGTCTTCCTTCAACTGGAGGAATCAATATTGGTGGTTCTAACAGGTACTCTTTGATACTGTCGAACGCTTTCTGGCAATCTTCAGCCCATACAACCCCTTGATCTTTGCGGAGAAGCTTGAAAATTGGCCCACATGTAGCAGTCATTTGAGAGATAAATCTGGAGATATAGTTCAATCGTCCGAGAAATCCTCTTACTTGTTTTTTAGTCTTTGGTGCAGGCATCTCTTGAATAGCTCTGACTTTGTCGGGATCTACTTCAATACCTCTTTGGCTGACAATGAAACCCAAGAGTTTTCCAGATCTAACCCCAAAAGTACATTTGTTAGGATTCAAGCGAAGCTGATATTTCCTTAGTCGTTGAAACAACTTCAAAAGGTATTCAATATATTCTTCTTCTGTGCTGGACTTGGCTATCATGTCGTCCACATAAACTTCAATTTCTTTATGCATCATGTCATGAAAGAGAGTAGTCATTGCCCTTTGGTAAGTTGCGCCTGCATTTTTTAATCCAAACGGCATCACCTTGTAGCAAAAGGTACCCCATGGGGTGATGAAAGATGTCTTCTCCATGTCTTCAGGAGCCATCTTGATCTGATTATAACCGGAGAACCCGTCCATGAAGGAAAAGACGTTGAACTTAGCAGTGTTATCAACCAGCATGTCGATATGTGGTAATGGAAAGTCATCTTTTGGACTGGCTTTGTTCAAGTCACGGTAGTCAACACACATTCTGACTTTGCCATCTTTCTTCGGAACTGGCACTATGTTGGCTAACCATTGAGGATACTCGGAGGTGACAAGAAAACCTGCGTCGAGTTGCTTTTGAACTTCCACTTTAATCTTGTTAGCCATATCAGGGTGAGTCCTTCGCAATTTCTGCTTAACCGGCGGACATTCGGGCTTCAATGGCAAGTAATGCTGAACAATATTGGTATCCAACCCAGGCATGTCTTGGTAGGACCAGGCAAACACGTCAACATATTCTTTGAGGAGGTCTGTCAACTTACTCTTGACATCAGCATCAAGCAGTGATCCAATGGTCACTTCTTTTTTGTCTTCTTCAGAACCCAAGTTGATTTTTTCTAAAGGCTCTTTGTGAGGCAGAATGGCTCTTTCCTCGTGTTTAAGTAACCGAGAGATCTCGTCCGGAATCTCCTCCTCTTCCTCTTCTTCGGCTTTGAACACAGGAAACTCAAAGTTGGGAGAGGGCATAGGGTTATTGCATTCAATGGGTTTATCAATAGTTAATCTGCACATGTGATTTATATTTATTTCAGAAAATTTATGAATGCAGGAGTGTATGCAGATTTTTTTTTGAAAAAGTTTTTTTTTTTATTTTGGTTTTTTAGGATTACCATTTCCAAAAAAAGCAAAAATAAAACATATAATGTAGGGAATTCAAAATGACACTTTATTTATGATTCATCTTTGAAACAAAGCCCTAAACACAAACTCATTTGTCTTGGGCGGGACAAAGAGGGAAACTTTTAAAAACAAAGCCCTATACACAAAGTTATTTGGGCGGAACATTTAAAAGCAAAGCCCTATAAAACATCTCTCTGCTTTGGGCAAGGCAGGAGGTCAAAATAACAGCGAGGTGATTACTTTGAGCGGCGAACAACATTCGGAACGTCGACAGCCTTCCAGTAGCAACGAACTCCTCTGTGTATTATGTATTCAGGAAAATTCTCCCCAGAATTATCTTCAGTATTGACATTGACCGCTGGTCGAGCAGGATTTGAAGGTCCTGGTTTATCAACCTTGTTCTTTGTAGAATTGAAACGGTCTTCTTCTACTTCTTGAAGAGCATAAGACGAGTCACAATCTTCAGAATTTTCAGGGTGTTCTTCCCAGTCTTCAGGATGAAGAAACTCATTGTCAGCGACACTTTCCGAGTCAGTTGCGGGACCATCTTCCCCTTCATCTTCAAAAATGGCATTTATGTGATAGTAACCATCTTCAGGATTATGAACCTTGGCAGATACATCGAATCCGAAATCTTCAGTAACTTCAGGCTGCTGAGAAAATTGACAGGGCTGATAAGCCTCTTCTGGTTGACTATTATGTTCAAAGGAATCTCCCCATCCAGTTGGTTGAATATCCTCAATCGCAATCTTGTAACTTTCAGGTGCAGTATATTTCACCATATAATCAAATTTTCCACTTGGTTGTCCCAAAGTGTCCCAGATTTCTGCAGGAACAGGCTCAGTTTCATTGCCTTTGGATTCTTCTGAAGGAGGATATGGTTCTTCCTGAGATATATATCCTGAGTCATTGAGATAACATTTCCATTCTTCTTCAGGATCAGGTAGACCTTCTTCGATGCATTCCTCAATAAGGACATTGACCTCTTGAGGAATTGGGTTAAGGAACCCTCCACTATGGAACGTTTCTTTGATCGGACGAAGGGTTTCATCCTTCTTGGTGCAGTTTGAGAATGTTGGTGAACATCCGAGACCTGCTCTAGTTTCATTCTTGGTCGGGATCACAACTTGCCCCCAGCCAGTGGTAGTTCCATCTTTCACTACTTTTACTGCCTCTTTGTAAGAAGAAATTGATGCTTTCTTTTTGGAAGATTCGTCTTCTAAAGAGAGACCTTGGAACTGAGTTCCTTCCACATCATCAGCACCGATGAAAGAGAAATTGGATAAATGACTCACCATTAAGGCTTGCTCCCCACTTATTGTTACCAATTTTCCATTTGTTACAAACTTTAACTTTTGATGGAGCGTAGAAGTCACTGCCCCTGCTTCATGGATCCATGGTCGTCCCAACAGACAGCTATAAGCAGCTTGAATGTCCATGACCTACAAGCGAGCAAGAGTCGTCTTTGGCATCACATTCAAGGAAGATCTAGTGTCTACCAATACATTGGACAAAGAGTCTGACTGACAGTTCATAGAAATGTGCAGAGCAAGATTGTGATTTCTGCCCTCCTCGGGGAGTTCTTCATCACAGAAGCTTAAATTGTTGCAAGCAGTTATGTTGGCTATTATCCCATCAAAGTGATCAACAGTCACATCATGATCTACAAAAGCTTGATCTAAGACTTTCATCAGGGCTTCCCTGTGGGCTTCTGAATTCAACAGCAATGAAAGTATTGAGATCTTTGAAGGAGTCTGCATGAGCTGATCCACAATCTTGTATTCACTTCTTTTGATAAGCTTCAAAATTTCATCAAAGTCTGGATTGACATTGGTTCCACTGGATTGACCAACATCAATGTTTGTATTACTGACAGGAGTTTCCTCAGGATTCCCCACTGGCGTATTGACAGGATTTTGCCTGGTTGCAGGAGCAACAGGCTGCTTTGGAGGTAGTGGAGTATACACACGTCCACTTCTTGTTACACGACTTACATCAGCGATGTTTACGACAGATGAAAGAGTTGGTAAAGGAACTTCTTGTCCGTCCTTTATCATTGTGGCATTGTAGTTGTATGGAACTGCCTTGTCAGAGTCATAAGGAACAGGTCCAGGTAAACAAATGATCAAAGGAGTAATAGGAACCTTCGGCTTGTTGTAAGTAACTTCCATGCGCTCCGGCATGTTGAAATGAGGAATGATGACGTTAACTGTAGGCATTTCCGAGTTGATATCTGAGACTAAAAGCTCATGCGGATAGCATCCTATCATGTTAACTTCATTTTCATCCCTATTTCGGTAGATCTGAAGAGTACCATTATCCAACAGAACTTGGAGATCTCTTCTCACAATTGAACATCCGTGAGGATCTACACAACATATTCTACAGGAACCGTATTGATGCTGGCGAAAATTCTGCCCCCGACAAAGAGTGGCGTGCATTTGTACCAAATTGGCTCTTGAGTAATTGATATTATAAACCCGGTATGGACCAGGACACCCATATACCATGTTTACAACATGCCCTCCATGATTGGGCAGCGGATTTGCTTGCACATTTGGATTCAAATTTCTGAAAGAGAGAAGATTAGATCTAACCAACCTCTGAACTTCATATTTCAAGGCTATGCAATGCTCAAGATCATGGCCAGGTGCTCCTTGATGATAAGGGCATGAGACCTCAGCTTTGTACCACCATGGGAGTCTCTCAGGTACTGGTGGTGGTGCTTTAGTTTGAATAAGGCCTCTTTCAATCAGTGCAGGGTACAATTCTGTGTAGGTCATCGGAATCGGATCAAACTGTGGAGCTCTTTGCACACGATTCTGATTATTGTTCAGCTGCTGAGCCTGTGGTCGAGGCTGTTGTTGCTGAAACTGTGGGGTAAATCCCGGATTCGGTGCTGAATTAACGACTGGCGCAATAGCAGCAATCTGTTGTCGACGATTGATATTTCCTCTTGGCTTCCCTTGGGATACCATGTCAACACTTTGTTCTTTCTTCTTTGGGAAACCACTTCCGAACTTTTTGGTTCCACTCGAAGATCCACCTTCTTTAGTCAAACGTCCTGTTCGGACTCCTTCTTCTAGACGCATCCCCATGTTTACCATTTCGGTGAAATCACTTGGAGCACTAGCAATCATGCGTTCATAATAAAACGGACTGAGAGTATTCAAGAAGATCTTTGTCATCTCTTTTTCTTTTAATGGTGGATTAATCTGAGCAGCAGTTTCTCTCCATCGTTGGGCGTATTCTTTGAAAGCTTCATGGTCTTTCTGAGCCATGGATCGGAGCTAATCTCTGTCTGGAGCCATATCCGAGTTATACTTGTATTGTCGGACAAAAGCCTCACCTAGGTCATTGAAAGTCCGAATATTAGTGCTATCCAAGCCTGTGTACCACTTCAGTGCGGCACCAGTCAAACTGTCTTGAAAGTAATGGATAAGCAACTGATGATTATCTGCATAAGTAGACATTTTCCTGGCATACATCACAAGATGGCTTTGTGGACAAGAACTACCTTTGTACTTCTCAAAGTCAGGGACCTTGAACTTAGCCGGTATTTGTACACTGGGAACCAAACATAGCTCCTGGGCATTCTTTCCAAACAAATCTTTGCCACGAATAGCTTTGACTTCTAGTTGAATCTTGTTGAACTGTTCTTGGAGATCTCCTACAAGATTACCCTGATTTGTGCTATCACCTTGATCATGATAAATCTCATTGCCATCATAAGGAACAGTGTGAACCGTAGGGGTCGGAACTGTCATAGTGGGTTGAGAAAGTGCCATAGTGACTTGAGAAAAAGTTACCCCCTGATTTGGAGTAAATGCTGAACCTTGTGCAGTAGGCGCTTCAGTTGTAGCTGTTTGAACCCCAGTGAAATTATGGCGGAAACCTGTACCAAAACTGAAAGGCGTGCCCCAACCTTCTGGCATGGAGAAAGATGGAATACCGAACGCAACTGTAGAAACTGGAGTAGTGACTTCAGATGTTACCGTAGCTTGGCTGTTGGGTGGCGGCGGCTGATTTTGTGCGGCCATTAAGGAGTCAACCAGAGTAGTGAGACTTTCCAACTTTTCCTGAAGAGTGGTCACTGTACCACGAAGCTCAATATTCTCTTGTTCAGAGTGTTCCATTACTCTTCTTCTGTTCGAACGAGTATTGTATCTGTGATCTGATTGCGAGCGCGGTCGAGAAACTTTGAGACGCGACAGCTTGACGATCTAATGGAGAAAGATCCAAAAGATGAGACTCTATACAACAGACTCGATATGCAGAATGATGTATGCAAAAAGAAATTTATGATTTTTCCAAACATTTTTTAAGATTATTTCCTTGCAAACATTGGAACATAAACAAATCTTTTATTCACTCATTATATATTTTTTTTTGCAATAATGGGAAATGTTACAACATTGGAGCGTAGCTCCTTACAAAAGCAAATGATAAATGAAAATCTAAACAAATCCTAAACATCTTCATCAGATGAAGAACCAAATGCATTGTGCAGCTTGAGCTTCATGATTTCTTTCCCATAGTAAGCTTTCAACTCGGCCTTTTCAGCTCTCAGTTTGTCGACAACATTCTTCCAATCATCAGGAGTCGGAGCGTTGCTTGTCGAGGCTTCAAGATTCTTCTTGCTTTCTTTGATGTATCTTCTGATTGCGGCATCTTTCCGACGAATCTTCTCATCTTTGCTCATGAGCCATCCATCTTGATAATAGAGAGTTTCTTCGTGATCTTTCACTCTTTTCTTCAACTTTCTATTTTCCTCATCAGTTTTACGAAACTTTTCTTCCCAAGCGTCTTTTTCTAACCTCATCTTGGCTAAAATCTCTTGGTATTCTTCCGTAGTGTCAATGGGAATGTTGGGTAGTTGAGACACCACAGGGAACATGGGTTTTTCATAATCATAAGGCATTTGAAACTCCTTTGCTCTTTTCTTTACCCAGCAGGTATAGGCGTTTGTAGCAATGCAATTTCTTTCCCCACCTTTTTCTTTTCTTCGGACGTCGTACCAAGCTCTCACCATTCTTGTCTTCAACCTTTGAGGATCTTCCCCTTCTCGGTAAAAGTAGCATTCCACTGCGAGACCAATTGGTTTAACTGAATTTGCATACCCGAGTTGTCGTCGGGCTAGGACCGGATTGTAGTTAATTCCTCCTTGTGTGCCAATGAGAGGTACGTTGGCGAACTCCCCACAACTATCAATGGTTTCTGTACCACAGCGAGCCAAGGTATACCAATGAATATCATTATTAGCAAGAGACATAAGTCTTCGAGGCCAACGTTAGCCTTCTCGGTTTTCCGTGAAAATAGGGGACTTAGGTAAGTGTGAAACAATCCATTTGTACAAAAGAGGTGCACAACATACAATGAGTCCACCGCCTTGGCGATTCCTATGATGGATAGAGAAATACGTGTCACCAAGCAAAGTCGGAACAGGATTTCCAATCAGAAAGATCTTTATGGCATTGATATCAACAAAGTCGTTGACATTGGGAAACAGAACCAACCCATAAATGAGCAAGGCTAATACAGCTTCAAAAGCTATCATGCTACCAGTGTCAATGAAATCAAAGGCTTTCTTTATTAGAAACTGCGAAGTCAAACCCGGAAAGTTTCCTTTGGTAGTCCAATTACTTTCTATTTCAGATTTCTTCAAGTGGATACTTGCTGCAATGACTGGTGACTTAGGAATGGCTTCCAAACCATTGAAAGGTATTTTGTCAGACACAGGAATACCCAAAAGATCGGCGTATTCTTCCAAGGTTGGTACCAACTGATAGTCTGGAAAGGTAAAACACCGGTAGACGGGATCATAAAACTGAACCAGAGTTTTGAGAAGTCCTTCATCAACATGAGTGTTCAAGATAGGCAAAAGCTTTCCATGGCTTTTCCTAAAATCAGAAGGATTTTGTACAGAAGATGCTAACTCTTTCAGTCTTTCCACATTAGGCATTTTGAAATCATACTTTTTGGTATGCCTTTTTACCCACTCCATAACTTAATCCTATAATGTTTGCAAAGAAAACTCTCTAAATTTTTTTGGAAAAATCATGTTTTTATGGAAAAAGATGGGTTTTTTTAATGAAGGTATGAATGCATGGATGCGTGGATGCCACATATTCAAACATGGTAAAGCAAACATGGTAGTTCAAACATGGTAACGCAAACATGGTACTACAAACATGGTAATTCAAACATAGTACACATAGGTTTAAAGGTCCAGCGTCACGAGCATGAGGTCAGAGAACCAAACATGGGATAGTACTAGGGTTTATCACCTGCAAAACATGTTCTACTGATACGTCAGAGTCTACATTTTTCTTTCGGATATTACCGGCTTGCACAACTGAACATGTGAGCTAGAAATATTCTCAAGAAAAACTCGTCTGAGTGTGGTTCTCCGCATGACAACTATCCAAGTCTTCACCTGGATCGTTTCTGCACCACGTCCTAATAAGGCCAGGATGGGTTGGGGTTCTACAGCCAACTCAGCTTCTACAGTTCAATGAAAGCAATAATATCTTCGCAACTGAACTTGCTAAACATATACTACAAACAAGGAACCTCCACTGAGCGGAAGGATTCTCATGCTGACTTTTTAAGGACTGAACTCCTTGTATGCCATACATGACTATACCCTCCACCTAATTCTTATGTGTACTTAATCCGGGTTAGGATTTGTCCATAATGTATCACTTGTAACAGAATCACACCAGTAACAGAACCAAGGAACCACACATGTAACAAAAACATAACAAATAGAAATAACCCTATCTTTGGAAACAACAAAAAGTCTTGTCCCCAGTGAAGTCGCCATTTTTCTGTCGCGGGCGAAAAATCGTTTTGTTTCCTCTTTTTGTGGGATGAGACACCTGATGCCTTCTTTGGGCTCGAGTGCTCAAAAAAATGATTTTTCTTTTGTACCGACCAAACTTTTTATTATTTCCAAAGGAGGAAAAGGAAAAAAGCTGCAATAACCTAAAAGTGGGGGAAGAGATCTTTGGGTAAGAGGGTTGGTTATACGAAGGGAAGGTATTAGCACCCAACGTATCTATAGTACTCTATAGGTTTCTTTGTTATGTTTTATTCCATTCTTGTTGTGGTGGAGGTTCTTGTGAAATAGGTGGGACCTAAGGTGTTTGTTTGATTATGCTCGCAAAGATCATCGCGATCCTCTGCATACATATCCCTTAGAGGGAATCAGAGCATCTGTAGCTCGGGGTCTACGGGTGCTAAGGTTTGAGTGGTTTGAGAGAGAAGTTTTGCTCGCCAAGGATATGACCTTGTGCCTACGTATTCTCAAAGGGATGTTGAGAAAGTCAGAGCAATCGTAGTTCCCACTTATGCTAGTGGAAGCAAAGAAAAATAGACAAATGTCGTCTAAATGCTAGATGTATCTAATCTATATCATCACATACATCTGTTTGTTTTTGTTTAGAAATATTTTCATTATAAGCCCGGGGCCATGCCACTTAGGGTGCTTAGAATGATGAAGATGTTTTTGTGTTTAACCAGCCTTGTGGCAAAAGTTTTAATGAAGTCAGCCTTGTGACAAAAACTTTGATTAATCAGCCAGCCTTGTGGCAAAAGTTTCAATGAAGTCAGCCTTGTGACAAAAACTTTGATTAATCATCCAGTACGGTGGTAAAACAGTTTGATTGATTAGCCAGCCTTGTGGCAAAAAGGTTTGATTTTGATTGATTGATTGTTTGTGATGATATATAAGAGATACTCCTAGCATAGAGATGAAAAATGTCTAATCTCCTAGGGTATTTGTTTTGGATATTGGGGATGCTTATAAGAAGCCCGTGGGTCCTTGTACGAAGCCCAAGAGGAGGCTATCTGAGGGTCCTTGCATTGTAAGCCCAAGAGGAGGCTATGGGAGGGACAATCCGGGGTCCTTGCATTGTAAGCCCAAGAGGAGGCTATGGGAGGGTCACTCGTTTGTACAAAGCCCAAGGGGAGGCATGGTATAGTTGGTCTGAGCTCTTAGAGCGATTTCACCGGGAAACCATACTCTATGTCCTAACCTAAACTAGTGGAGATTCTTTGCACGAAGCCCAATAGGAGGCTATGGGGAACCTAGTGTTGTACTAAGTTGAACAAGCACACATATCACACATATGAACAAACATGAACAAGTATGAACAAACATGAACAAACATGAACAATTATATATGACAAAGTGTGTGTATATAATGGAGTTTATGAAGGAAATATACCTGTAAGCATGATCCAGTTGTATACACAGGGCTCGGGACTCACACTCGGGGAGAAGTCCACTTGAGTTTATTCAAAGCTATGTAAACAGGTATTTACAAAGGGGCTTGGGACTTATACCTACATGGAGGCCCATGGTATTTTTGGGAAGATTTAAAGAAAACCTTCATTTTTGGTTTGTTATTCAAAGTTCAAAAAACACATTGATTGAGATATGTACAAAAGGCGTACAATGAAATACCTAATTTCATGTACTTGAGTGGGTATGTACGAAAGGGGCTTGGGACTTATACCTACGTGGAGGCCCGTGTTTTATTTACAAAACATGGTTGACTGTTTATTTACAGACGCGTTGTTTGAAAAAACGGTTTGAAGATTTGTTTTGAAAGAGTTTTCTGTACAAAGAAAAACTATATAAAGAAAAGGAAAGGGACTTATACTCTCTAATATTCGAGAGGCCCATGTTTTATTTTCATAAAACATGGTGGATGGTTTAAAAAAGAGTTGAAAGATTTGTTTGTTAAAAAACTGTTTGGAAGTTTATTTGGAAAAAAGTTTTCTGTTAAAACAAAAACTGTACAAAGAAAGACGAAAGGGACTTATACTCTCTAATATTCGAGAGGCCCCACATCGTTTTGAAAATCAATTGATCAATTAAAAAGATTTAATCAATAGTTTCCTTTGAAAATCAAAAAGAAATGGTTTACCGTTTTTTTGAAACGAATCGTGATCGCTCGTTTTTAAAACGATTTGAATTTTGAAAGAAATCAATTTAATCGAGATAAACAAGAAGATTGTCTTCAATTAATATTTAGATGATTAGGGTTTGCTTCAAAAAATATTTACAAGTGATTAAATTTTGAAAATCAAATGAAAAATAATATTTAAAAGTATTAAAATTTCTTAAAACAAGTCATTTTAAAACTATTAAAAAATGTATCAAATAAATATTTTTTGATGATTTTTTTTGATACTCTTAAAATATGTATATTAAATAAGAAGTGTTTAAAAAATGAAGAAAAAATAAGTTAATTTGATGTATTAAATAATTAAATGAAGTTGTAAAAGAAAATGAAAGAAAATAGTGTTAAAAAAGAGGGTTTGGTCTCACAAGGGTTTGAACCCACGACCTGGAGGTTACCAACCAAAACACTTGCCAACTGAGCTGCGCGCGCAGCTTGTAAATAACACGCTTCCATTTAATTATATTTTAAAACGAACCATTTGAATTTCTGAACAAAAAATGGCGCCAAGAACACATCCCTAACTTGATTTTGAAAATCTTTGAAACTGGACCGTTTTGATCAAGTAGATAGTCTATCTCACTCGGTTTTTCATAAGGAACATGATGGTGGTCTTATAATTCATTTATTTTTACTCTAAGGGGGTCAATTTTGTGATGAACACGAAGAACCCTAAAACTGAAATTCAATGTGAAATCGTGTATGATCATGATATGATGCAATTGATTGAGGGTTATTATTCAGTGATGGTGCAGAAACAAGATGGTAACTTAGTTTTTCATTTATGATGCATGTATGATAGAGTTTGAAGTTCATGAGCACTTACCTTAAAAATGGCAAAACTGAGAATCGAATTCTGCAAATGAAGAGTTCCAGTTGTTGTTTCTTGATCTGAACACTTTCAGTGGACCTTATGGAACATGTTTGGATGCCTGGAGCAATTTGAAAACCTCTTGATCAATCCATGGTACTCGATCTGCAGTATGGTTCAAGTGAGGATCAAGCTAGCTGATTTTGATGTTTCAGATCATGGATAATGGTTGGAACAGTTCATATGAAGTATATGGAGTGTGTTTGGATGGTTAGATTGGACAGATATGGCCTGGTATGAGAATTGATATGTTAAGGCTCATTTTATGCAAACATGGTGGTTGAAGAGTGATTCTGAGATTTAGGGTGATTTGGGGTGTGTGAGTGGATCAAACACATCATATTTGATGTTTATGAGATGTTAGAACCATCACTTTGGCCATAACTCAAAGGGTTTGGAGGTTGAGTTTTCTACCTCTTTGAAAACTATGAAACTTGCAATTCAAGAAAGAAGAGAGAAAACCTATAATTGTGAGGTTTTGGTGTGAGTTTGAAGATGATTTGAACCCCTATTTATAGGCCAAGGATTCTGAATGAAGAGCTCTTGCAAGTTGCTTCAAGAATGATGATTTGGCTTAAGAGATAAAATGGAATCTTTCACATTAAATGCAAATGGTTAAAGTTACTAAACCATGGTTAAATTCCAAGCTTCCTATCCTCTTCCATTCTGATCTTCAAATCAGAAAATATCATTCAATTATTGCCTCTATGTATCATTACTTGCATTATTTGGCAAATTGGTTCATAACTTTGCAAAAATGGCTTGAAATTTCAAGTGAAATGGTCACTAATGTCAAAATTCAAAACCATGGCTACACTCCATATTTTTTCATGCTCTTGGACATTTTGGAAAGCTCATGTTACACACTTCAAAACCCTAGTTGAAAGTTTCTTCAAGATCCTTAAGGAAGTGGGTGAAAAAGATCCATGAACTTTGAGAAAAATGAAGTTTTAAGTGAAATTTTCAAAAAGTACCAACTTTGAAGCACCATATCTCTTAAATGGTTGATCTTATGGAAAAAATTTATATGTGACAAAGTTGTTCATTGGATCAAAATCTACAACTTTCATGTTGGAAGTTTTTTTCAGTTTGTAGGTGAAATTTTGAGTTATTCCCTTCCAAAGTTTGGAAAAAACCATGAATTCTCATATCATACAACTTTCATGTTGGAAGTTTTTGATTCTTGATTGATTTTCTTGATTTTCCTTGATCAAATGAATTCTCATATCATATATTGATGATTTAAAACTTCAAAAGTCATGGTTGACCAAAATTCCCCAAAAGTCAATGGTGATCTTGTACAGTTGACTTTTTCAGACGAATCGCGTTTCTGGAGATTTCAAATGAAACAGGCTATCCTCATCAAATGAATAGTATGAATGGATCATATTGAGGTATTAGAGGATATTGAACCATGATTTGAGTTGTGACACCATGTCCTGATTAAAAAGTCAGTTATTCAGTGAATTAGGTCAAAAACCCTAATTGTCGACCTGATGAAATTGATGACTGTAGGTCTTGAATTGAGATGCAATTTCCATGGGATATTGTCATAGGGATTATTTGAGGATGATTGAAACCTTTGATTGACTTCCTGGGGGTTTTTATGGTTTCCCAAATGTGGTCCCTGATTTCAGTCCCTGATAGTTCAAAACCCTGATCTGAGGATTTGTCTGATCAATCTTTGTGTAGGAGATGTTATGAGCCAATGGATTAGGTCAAAATGATGCACTTGAGGTCTTGAAGTCATGTCCCAAGTCATTAAGTCAAATTCTGAGCAAAAGTCAGGAGTATGCTGTCTTCAGTCAAAACCCTAATTCAGTCGATTCAAAGCTCTTGAGTTTGTTGAAATGAATCTCTGAGGACCAAATGTTGATTGTTGATGAAGATAGTTCTTTTGAGATGAAGGGAGAACAAAACCCTAATTGATTGTTACTTGTACTGATGAGTGATTTCCTGATTAAATTCTGCTGAGTCACAAGTAACAAACACAAGCTATGCAGTTTGTTAGAGATGCAAATGATGCATATGCAGATGATATGAGGTGGTATCTTAGGTCAAAAATTGGGGTATGACACTCTTCTCCTTACAGGCCAAAAATGAACAGCGCTGTTGAAGCTGCTAACAAGAACATTAAGAAGATTGTCCAGAAAATGGTCGTCACTTACAAAGACTGGCACGAAATGCTGCCATTTGCTTTAAATGGGTACCGTACTTCAGTGCGTACTTCAACAGGGGCAACTCCCTTTTCTCTAGTATACGGCATGGAAGCTGTGCTCCCCGTAGAAGTTGAAATACCATCAATGAGAGTCCTCATGGAGACTAAGTTATCAGAGGCTGAATGGTGTCAAAGTAGATACGATCAGTTGAACTTAATCGAAGAAAAACGTATGACTGCTCTATGCCATGGACAGTTATACCAAGCAAGGATGAAACAAGCTTTCAACAAAAAGGTTCGACCTCGTGAATTTCAAGAAGGCGACCTCGTGCTTAAAAAGATCTTGTCTTTTCAACCAGATTCTAGGGGCAAATGGTCTCCTAATTATGAAGGCCCGTACGTTGTCAAAAGAGCATTTTCTGGCGGTGCCATGATTCTTACTACCATGGATGGTGATGAACTCCCACATCCTGTGAATGCAGATGCAGTCAAGAAATACTTTGTCTAAAAAATACAAAAGAACAGCTCGGTAAGTCGAAAACCCGCAAAGGGCGACTTAGGCAAAAATGAGCGTCTCGGTGGACTGAAAACCCGAAAGGGCGGTCCAGGCAAAAATTAGAGACAATAAACAGAAAAAATTCATCCTGGTAGATTGAAAACCTGAAAGGGCAATCTAGGCAGAAATTAGGGATTTATGACAAAGTAACTGCATTAGTCTATACTTCGTCACCTGAAAAGTCTGCACTTCATCAAAGGATCTTCAATCAAATCATTATCAATCTGAAGCGACAAGCACAGTTGGAACTCAAAGTTATTAGAGGGAATAGTGGTTATTGCTTTCAATGTAGCCTTTTCCGCATAATTACCATTTCCTACTTTTGTAAATACTCCATGGAATCACGCCTTTAGCTGATTACCATCCTATTAAATAAATTTGAGCCTTGTGCCCATTTGTTTGCAATCTCTAATTTCTTTTAGCTTGTAAAATGACGCTTTAATTGTGTTATTCGTTTTTGAAAAAAAAAGGAAAAAATAAGTTTTAAATGAATTTACTTCACTTTTATTTTTCAAAATAAAAGCGAAATTTTCTTTGAGTTGTGAACAACGGAAGGAACATCAGTAGTCGTCTCCATAGGATGAACAAAAAGGATTCTCCCGGAAAAAATTGTTGAGACAACGGTATTCTTGTCCCAGAAAAGAATTCTTGAAGCAATTACCCCTCGAGGTAAAGAAGCTCTTCTATCCCCAGTGAAGAAGGTCTTTTATTCCCAATGAAGAAGATCTCCAATCTCCAGTGAAGAGGTTCTTTCATCTCAATGAGAAAAGATGCTCATCTTCCCCAGAGAAGTTTAAAGCACGCAACACCATTCATCACCGTGTTGAAAAACATTTGCCAAGTATCTGGTTGTATTGCGACGTCGGTCCCTCTCCAGTATACCTCTTTGTCTGTCAGTATCGTCAGCATGCATGCGACATTCATGACATTCATCATTCATACATATTTTCATCATTTATGCATTCTTGCATTTTTCAATGTCTGCTTAAAATCACCTGTTTAGGATATATCTATCCCAAAAAAAAAAGAAGGAAAAAAGAAAAAGTATGGGCGTGTCATCTCTCCAAGTAGGTTGTCACCCATAAGCAGAAAGAACATTTTGTTTCTCCAGTTCCCCACTGAGATCATTCCTCGTGGAAGAAGGTTGCTTTAGTTTCTCCTCTCCAAAAAAAAGGAGAAAATCCCCATTCGAGTTCATTCCTCATGGGTACAAAGTCTTGTTTGACTATTTCTTTCCAATTCATTCTTGGTTAGAACCTTGTCTTTACCAAAGATTCAAATTCCGATTCCTCCAATAGAGTCGTGAAAAAAAACAGACAATAAGCAATAGCCTTATCATCTGAGCGGCTTATGTCTCTTTCAAAAGCTTTTTCCTCTCAAGGAAATCAATCCTGAAGACCATTTGACAATCAGGGCCTTATTACTGTTCACAAGGCTGAATAACCAGTAATTTCCCTAGCAAAGTCTCCAGAAATCATTTTATCACTTGGCTGATAATTGATCATGTCTTCAAAAACACTATCACGAGGCTGGTAGTCGGTAACCTTTTGTTCTGGTTATATTATTAACATGTCTATCACAAGGCTGATAGTCGGTAATATTAACCAAACCTTTGAAACTTTTTTACCTTGTCAAGTCTATCACCATGCTGATAGTCGGTAATACAGTTTCATACCTTTCACCTTCGCATTATTAAGTCTATCCCCATGCAGATAGTCGATAATGTCAATAGGTAAGCTTTTCTTACAAAGCTATCATTCCCCGGTGAAGCATACACGTGCTTTCCCAAAAAGACAAAACGGATTCTCTTCCTAAAACGGATTGGGACATCCTTCCCCAATCTCTTTTCCCCAGCGAAGTCAGTTCTTGATATCCCTCGGTAAAGATATCCTTGCATCATTCGCAATTTTGGTATCTTAGGTCCAAAATTCGCGTCTTCTGATATTTAAGTCTCTTCCACCCTATCAAAACGAAGATTTTCAATCTTCATATCTCAGGTTGAAGAAACTTAAATAGGGGCATCTGTCATACCCCAATTTTTGACCTAAGATACCACCTCATATCATCTGCATATGCATCATTTGCATCTCTAACAAACTGCATAGCTTGTGTTTGTTACTTGTGACTCAGCAGGATTTAATCAGGAAATCGCTCATCAGTACAAGTAACAATCAATTAGGGTTTTGTTCTCCCTTCATCTCAAAAGAACTATCTTCATCAACAATCAACATTTGGTCCTCAGAGATTCATTTCAACAAACTCAAGAGCTTTGAATCGACTAAATTAGGGTTTTGCCTGAAGATAGCATACCCCTGACTTTTGCTCAGAATTTGACCTAATGGCTTGGGACATGACCTCAAGGCCCCAAGTACATCACTTTGACCTAATCCATTGGCTCAGAACATCTCCTACACAAAGATTGATCAGACAAATCCTCAGATCAGGGTTTTGAACAATCAGGGACTGAAATCAGGGATCACATTTGGGAAACCATAAAAACCCCCAGGAAGTCAATCAAAGGTTTCAATCATCCTCAAATAATCCCTATGACAATATCCCATGGAAATTGCATCTCAATTCAAGACCTACAGTCATCAATTTCATCAGGTCGACAATTAGGGTTTTTTGACCTAATTCACTGAACAACTGACTTTTTAATCAGGACATGATGTCACAACTCAAACCATGGCTCAATATCCTCTAATGCTTCAATGTGATCCATTCATACCATTCATTTGATGAGGATAGCCTGTTTCATTTGAAATCTCCAGAAACGCGATTCGTCTGAAAAAGTCAACTGTACAAGATCACCATTGACTTTTGGGGAATTTTGGTCAACCATGACTTTTGAAGTTTTAAATCATCAATATATGATATATGAAGTCATTTGGTCAAGAAAAATCAAGAAAATCAATCAAGAATCAAAAAGTCAAAAGTTTGACTTTCCATACATAGAAAAATTTCTAAGTGTTTTTTCATGGTTTTTTCCAAACTTTGAAAGGGAATTTCTCAAAATTTCACCTACAAACTGAAAAAAACTTCCAACATGAAAGTTGTAGATTTTGATCCAATAAACAACTTTGACACATATAAATTTTTTCCATAAGATCAACCATTTAAGAGATATGGAGCTTCAAAGTTGGCATCTTTTGAAAAATTCACTTGAAACTTCATTTTTCTCAAAGTTCATGGATCTTTTTCACCCACTTCCTTAAAGATCTTGAAGAAACTTTCAACTAGGGTTTTGAAGTATGTAATATGAGATTTCCAAAATGTCCAAGAGCATGAAAAAATATGGAGTGTAGCTATGGTTTTGAATTTTGAAATTAGTGATCATTTTCACTTGAATTTTCACCATTTTTCACTAAGTTTCAAGACTACATGACCTATAATCCAAGCAATGATGCAAAGAGGCAATAATTGAAGAGATATTTTCTGATATGAGATCAGAATGAAAGAGATAAGAAGCTTGGCCAAAATAACCATGGTTTAGTTACTTTTAACCATTGCATTAAATGTGAAAGATTCCTTTCTATCCCTTAAGCCAAATCATCAAACTTTGAAGCAAGTTGCAAAGCTCTGAGTGCAGACTCTTTGGCCTATAAATAGAGGTCCAAACTCCATTCAAAATCACACCAAAGTCACACAAATTATAGGCTTTCTCTTTCTTTCTTAGAATGCAAGTTTCTTAAGTTTCAAAGAGGTAAAATGCTCAACCTCTAAACCTTTGAATTTCTGACCAAAGTGATGCTTCCCACAAACCACAAACATCATATGGGATGTGTTTGATCCACTCACACACTCCAAAAACATCTCAAACTCAAAATCACTACCTCACTTCTCAAATATGCATAATCTAAGCCTTATCATGCCAAAATCCATTCAAGATCATTTCTGTCCAAAATAACACTTCTAACACCTTCCATATACTTCATATGAATGATCCAAACACTCACATATGACCTGTAACATCTCCATCTTCAAATTCGATTCATACTTGAAGCAACTGCATTTCAGGTTCCATAGCTTAGCTCAGGTGAATTCAAACTGTTCCAAGCATTCAAACATGTTCCATAAGGTCCATTGAAGCTATCCAGATTGATACAAAGCATCTGTAACACCTCCAGGCACGATTTCAATTTCCAGTTTGGCCGTTTTTGAAGGTAAGCTACTTGAACTTCAAACTCATACATACATGCATCATAAATGAAAAATTGAGTTGCTATCTTGTTTCTGCACTATCACTGATCATTAACCCTCAATCAATTTCACAATTCATCAATCATACACGATTTCATGATCAATCTCAGAATTAGGGTTCTTCGTGTTCATCAGAAAATTGATCACCTTAGAGCAAAAATAAATGAATTATGAGGGCACCATCATGATCCTTATGAAAAAACGAGTGAGTTAGACCCTTCACTTGATCAATTTGGTTCAGTTTTCAGAAAATTCAAATTCAAAATGGGATTGTGTTCTTGGCGCGTTTTTTGGTTCATGAGTTTTAAAACTCAGTTTGAAAATATATTGTACCCAGCGCGTATTACTAACAAGCCACGAGCGTGGCTCAGTTGGCTTTTGTTTTGAGTAGTGACCTCAAGGTCACGAGTTCAAGTCCCTATGGGACCAAACCCTTCTTTTTATCACCTATTTTCTTTGATTTTTTACACAACTTCAACCATTAATTTAACCATTCAATTTAACTTATTTTTTCTTCATTTTTTACACACTTATTATTTTATATATGTATTTTATGAATATCAAAAAAAATCACAAAAATATATTTGTTTAATACATTTTTAATTAAGTTTAAAATAACATATTTTTAAGTGTTTTCTAATACTTTTAAATATTGTTTTTCACTTATCTTTAAACTTAAATCACTTGTAAATATTTTTTGAACAAACCCTAATCATCTAAATGTTAATTGAAGACAATCTTCTTGTTTATCTCGATTAAATTGATTTCTTTCAAAATTCAAATCGTTTTAAAAAACGAGCGATCCCGATTCCTTTTCAAAAACGGTAAACCATTTCTTTTTGATTTTCAAAGGAAACTATTGATTAAATATTTTTAATTGATCAATTGATTTTCAAAACGATGTGGGGCCTCTCGAATATTAGAGAGTATAAGTCCCTTTCGTTTTTCTTTGTACAGTTTTGTTTTAACAGAAAACTTTTTCCAAATAAACTTCCAAACAGTTTTTTAACAAACAAATCTTTCAACTCTTTTTTAAACCATCCACCATGTTTTATGGAAATAAAACATGGGCCTCTCGAATATTAGAGAGTATAAGTCCCTTTCTTTTTCTTTATACAGTTTTTCTTTGTACAGAAAACTCTTTCAAAACAAATCTTCAAACAGGTTTTCAAAAGCGAAACCTCGCGTCTGTAAATAAACAATCAACCATGTTTTGTAAATAACGCCATGGGCCTCCATGTAGGTATAAGTCCCAAGCCCTTTTGTACATACCCACTCTAGTACATGAAATTAGGTATTTCATTGTACGCCTTTTGTACATATCTCAATCAATGTGTTTTTTTAACTTTGAATAACAAACCAAAAATGAAGGTTTTCTTTAAATCTTCCCAAAAATATACCATGGGCCTCCATGTAGGTATAAGTCCCAAGCCCTTTTGTAAATACCTGTTTACATAGCTTTGAATAAACTCAAATGGACCTCTCCCCGAGTGTGAGTCCCGAGCCCTGTGTATACAAATGGATCATGCTTACAGGTATATTTCCTTCATAAACTCCATTATATACACACACTTTGTCATATACGTATAACTGTTCATAGTTGTTCATGTACTTGTTAATGTTTGTTCATACTTGTTCATACTTGTGATTGTGTTATATGCTTATTCAACTTAGTACAACACTAGGTTCCCCATAGCCTCCTATTGGGCTTCGTGCAAAGAATCTCCACTAGTTTAGGTTAGGACATAGAGTATGGTTTCCCGGTGAAATCGCTCTAAGAGCTCAAACCAACTATACCATGCCTCCCCTTGGGCTTTGTACAAACGAGTGACCCTCCCATAGCCTCCTCTTGGGCTTACAATGCAAGGACCCTGGATTGTCCCTCCCATAGCCTCCTCTTGGGCTTACAATGCAAGGACCCTCGGATAGCCTCCTCTTGGGCTTCGTACAAGGACCCACGGGCTTCTTATAAGCATCCCCAATATCCAAATCAAATACCCTAGGAGATTAGACATTTTTCATCTCTATGCTAGGAGTATCTCTTTTATATCATCACAAACAATCAATCAAAAATCAAACTTTTTTGCCACAAGGCTGGCTAATCAATCAAACTGTTTTACCACCATACTGGATGATTAATCAAAGTTTTTGTCACAAGGCTGACTTCATTGAAACTTTTGCCACAAGGCTGGCTGATTAATCAAAGTTTTTGTCACAAGGCTGACTTCATTAAAACTTTTGCCACAAGGCTGGTTAAACAAACAAAAATATCTTTATCATTCTAAGCACCCTAAGTGGCATGGCCCCGGGCTTATAATGAAAAGATTTTTAAACAAAATCAAACAGATGTATGTGATGATATAGATTAGATACATCTAGCATTTAGACGACATTTGTCTATTTTTCTTTGCTTCCACTAGCATAAGTGGGAACTACGATTGCTCTGACTTTCTCAACATCCCTTTGAGAATACGTAGGCACAAGGTCGATCCTTGGCGAGCAAAACAAAACAAAAAAAACCATTCAAACCTTAGCACCCGTAGACCCCGAGCTACAGATGCTCTGATTCCCTTTAGGGGATATGTATGCAGAGGATCGCGATGATCTTTGCGAGCATAATCAAACAAACACCTTAGGTCCCACCTATTTCACAAGAACCTCCACCACAACAAGAATGGAATAAACAAAACAAAGAAACCTATAGAGTACTATAGATACGTTGGGTGCTAATACCTTCCCTTCGTATAACCAACCCTCTTACCCGGAATCTCTCCCCCACTTTTAGGTTATTGCAGCTTTTTTCCTTTTCCTCTTTTGGAAACAATAAAAAGTTTGGTCGAAACAAAGAAAAATCATTTTTTTTGAGCACTCGAGCCCAAAGAAGGCATCAGGTGTCTCATCCACAAAAAAGAGGCACAAAAACGGTTTTTCGCCCGCGACACCAGCGTGAGTCTCCAAAGGTCGAGCGATGGAGTGTGATGTAGCTGTTCACCAAAAAATACCAACAATAAAAAACATAGAAAATCTTGAGCAGAACTACGGCGCTCTGATTCTTCTTAAGAGGATACGTAGGCATAGAGGCAACTCTAGCGAGCACAATAATTATTAAAAAACTTTAGGTTTAATCATGCATTGCATTAGTGATAGATACACCCTTTAGATAGAAACAAACATAGGTGGATACCATCGAGTACGATGGGCGTGAGGGGTGCTAGCACCTTCCCCTTGCGTAACCGACTCCCGTGCCCTGTTCTCTGGTCGAAAGACCTTGTTCTTATTTCGAGTTAGGTTTCCTGGTATTCCTTTCCCGCGATGGGATAAATATATTAGTGGCGACTCTGATTCCATTTTTCGCGGTAGCGACAGCTGGCGACTCTGCTGGGGATGTTGATAGACCTGTGCTGGTCCATTACTAGCGAGTCGATCCTTGCCTTTGTTTGTTTCTTTGATTGGGTGTTTATTTATTTGTTTACATGTTTACCTTTTATATATATGTTTGCATATCATGTCTATTTCCTATTTGCATATCATGCATCTGGACTATATTATGGGTCCCCGTGGGGGCCACATATTTTTCCTGATTTGTTTTGCAGGTGGGGGGTTTGTGTGAGGTAAAAGGCCCACTACCCAGGCCAGTGATACTTAGGATTAGTATGGATGCCCATGTCAACTCCCGTAGCGTTTGATACGATCGAGCTTGACATGGGGTACCACGACCAGGCGAGGTTCTTTCATGGAACATTGTGTCTGGCATGTTTGTGCCTCAAACACATTGTACCCCATGGGAATCGTTAACCCTAGTGACCATTAGGGACCACCTGTCAGTGTCTAGACTTCATACCTGTGAGATTGGGGTGGGACAAGATACTAGCCTTCATCATACCCGGATTTCTATATTGCAATCTGAAGCCGGAATTTTGAAACTGTTACATTCAGTATAACCCAGATATCCAGATATGCGAGAGAATCAGTCTCTCAACACATTGCACACATATCACATCACATCACTACTATATCCACTTTGTTTCGTCGTGGGAGGATCCTAAAGTCTGTTTCAGAAAAAAAAAAAGAGAAGGAAAAAAAAAGAGAGATAAACAAATTACTACAAAAAAAAAGAGAAGAGAAAAAGAGAAAAATGGATATAAGGAAACAAAAGAGAAGACTTTATGATTCTCCCCCAAACGAAACACATTCCATCATATCATTTAACATGCATGTTTCATTTATTTTCAGGATCTTTTGGCTTTGTCTCCGATCAGCATACCGTTCTCAAAGATGAGGCCTGGCAGAAAGAACACCTACTCGTACACTTTTCCAAATCCGAATCTGGATTCTCTTAAGGGGTTAGCAAGTCAGATTACACTGGATGAGTTGACCAAGTTCAAACAAGATTATGGGAGGATTTTATACTTCCTCAAGACACCGTTTACCAAGTATGAATGGGACGGAGTTCACACTTTGCTCCAATTCTACAACCCTTCTCTCCGCTGCTTCACATTTCCTAACTACCATTTGGTTCCTATCTTGGAAGAATACTCTTTTTTCCTCGGCATCTCTATCAAAGAGCAGATACCGTATCATAGTATGATGAAGGCTCCTACTTCTATTGAGATTGCAAAGGCTCTTTATTTGAGCAAATCAGTTGTGGAAGCAAACCTCAAGGAAAAGGGAAATTGTCCTGGATTTCATTTGGAGTTCTTGGTTCAGAAAGCTTATGACGCTGTTGTGGCTTAGCAGTGGGACACATATAGAGCTCTTCTGGCTTTGAGTATCTATGGCATAGCAATGTTTCCAAATGTGGTCAATTTTGTTGACATGAATGTGATCCATATCTTCATTCTGAAGAACCCGGTTCCTACGCTCCTGGGTGATGTTTATCACTCAATACATCACAGAAATGACCGAAAAGGGGGATTGGTTCAGTGTTGTGCTCCATTACTGTATTGTTGGTTTAGGTATCATCTTCCTGAGCGCGGCCCTTTCGTTGACAATAGACATACATCAAGATGGTCCGATAGAATCATGGGGCTGGTAGCCAAAGACATTGTTTGGTATAATAGGTCGTTGGATGACGTATTAATTTACATATCAATCAATATGAAATATTTGAACCCTGTCGACCCAAAAATAAAGTTTCTTTTTTCGCTTAATTCTCTTGAAAAACACATATATCCCTCTTCTATTTGACAATTCCTTTATGCTATCTCTCTCTCTCTCTCATTGGAATATTTATCTTCTTTGACAATGTTCACCCCGTCGTGCCTAAGTTGCTTGTTACAACTTATTGTTCTACAAAATTATTAAGAAACATATATGAAACGTAAGAATGGTTTTCGGCGACACCATATTCATATTTGTATAATTATTCACATACTTCTTATTTTTTATAGTGTTTTATGCCTCCTATTTCGTTATCAAGGTAGAAAGTTCCCAATCCAAGATTTTGCAAACTCGTAATTTAATTTATTATATCAAATCACAAATTTCGTTACAAACTTTCTTTCTCGGAAAACCATCATCCATTCTCTTGCCACAGTCTCTATACTTAGCATCGTTGTAGCTCCTCCTTATGACATAGTCACTTTTAATCCTCACTTTAATTAAGAAACCATATCATAGACGTCCTCGTCCTAAGTCCTTCAAGACAAGATAATAATTTCGGTTTGTTTCCACTTAAATTCCCTTTTTGAAAAACATAAACCCCTGCTTAATATAGGACTAATTTTTTAGAAACTTCTACTTGTCATTTCATATATTCCTTTTAGCTTCTCATAACATTTCCTTTTTCATTCAATTAAGTAGTTCACTTTACTTTAGGATAGCAATTATGTGTGTTGGTTGAAACAATGAATTTTACTATATTACTAAATGAAATTTTTCGTTATTTCCAAACATACTAGATTAGTATCTAGCATGTTTCATTGTGATGATTTTTATAAGCTATTCACATCTACCACCACCTTAAGATCCGAATACATCAGCATGCAAAGAATATTAATTATTTGTTTCTTTTGAAAATTTTCTTTGCAAACTCTTCTTTTAAAGATCATAACTAAATTATGCATGGTAATGTACTTCAACCACCTGTGTGCCGATTCAATATATGATCTTTAGAATAATTAATATGATTCTAAGAAACTGTTGGATGCAATTCAAATTATGTACTAAAAAGTTATACCAAGTTAGATATTTGTTCATTTGAGGGGAAAAAGTTCTTTATATTTGACACGAGATGCTATTCATAAGCTCCTTTAAATGTATGAGTTGTCTATTTTATTAAAGGCATACATATATCATTTTTCTAAATCAAAATCAATTATATTCTAAACCATTCAAACATAAAAAAGTATATACCACTAGAATAAATGTTGCCTCTTCTGAAAGGAAAACTGAACATAAATATATACTAATAATCAAGTAAGTAACTTTATAAATACTTTTATTTGCGAACATTTAATCCAAACATACAACAAGGAAGGGAATTATAAGACTTAGAAGAGTCTTCAATTTTATCCATATTATAACAAGTAAATGAGGACATCGATATATTTATATATAGATATATGGACGAACTTTATTGATTATTAGTAATATAGGAGTCATCCGTAGTATTTGGCAATAATATATTATGCTGGACATATAGGGTCAACGGGGGTACTACGTCCACAAGAATTGAGTATAGCTTTAACGAGGATATTAATATCAATATTAATATTCAAAAGATTAGCCCTGATTGTTGTGCTGTCATACCCTAATTTTGACCCCCCCCTGAGATGTCATATCTTTTAACTTTTCATCAAAGACAAAGCAGATACTCAGAGCAGTCACTTATTCATCTGATACTTAGTCGAGGGTGTTCAGGAACAAAAGAACTCAGGCAAAGGATCAATCAGAAAAAGGGGTGGTTTCTAAAACAACTATGGGACTCAAAAGCTTCATTCTATTCACCTATGATTGATTAGATACCCATCACCTGGACTCAGGATTGCTTACCTCACCAGTCTAGGGTTTTGAGCTTATCAAGAACTAAAATCAGGGATCACATTTGGGAAACCCTAGAAAGCTCAAGGGCATCACTCAAAGGCTTCAATCATTCTCAATTAGTTCATATGACAATGTCAATAGGGCATTACACTTCAATCCAAGGCCTACAGTCATCAATTTCATCTGGTAGACAATTAGGGTTTTTGACCTAATTCACCAAGATAGTTGACTTTTTAATCAGGGCATGGATCCAAAATTTAAAGCATGACTCAAGAGCTTCTATTACCTCAATATAATCCATTCACATCACTCATTTGAAGAGGAGATTTTGATTCATCACAAAAGTCCAAGAATTCACTTCATCTGGAAAAAGTCAACTGCACAGGATCACCTTTGACTTTTTGGAAATTTTGGTCAACCATGACTTTTGAAGTTTTAAATCATCAATATATGATATTTGAAGTCATTTGATCAAGAGAAATCAAGAAAATCAATCGAGAATCAAAAGTCAAAAGTTTGACTTTTCATACTTAGAAAATTTTCTATGTTTTCAAGTGATTTTTGCCAAACTTTGGAAGGGATTTTCTCAAAATTTCACCTACAAACTGAAAAAAACTTTCAACATGAAAGTTGTAGATTTTGATCCAATAAACAACTTTGACACATATAATTTTTTGGCTAAAAATCAACCATTGAAGAGATATGGAGCTTCAAAGTGGCTGCCTTCACAAAACATGCAAGAAAACCCTAGTTTTCTTCAAACTTCATGGGACTTTTTCACTAATTTCCCTAAATAATTTGGGCAAACACCTGTCGCACGCTCGCGAAATAATGAACAGAGTCGCCACCAATATATTTATCCCATAAGGGAAAGGAATATCAGAAAACCTAGAATAAGGATAAGAGAAGGTCTTGCGACCAGAGATAAGGTACGGGAGTCGGTTACGCGAGGGGAAGGTACTAGCACCCCTCACGCCCATCGTACTCGATGGTATCCACCTATGTTTGTTCTATTCTAAGGGTGTATAAATCTAAAGCTTAATTACCAAGGGAATGCATGCAAATGAATGAAAATAAACACGGGGAAAATAAGGTTTATAAATAGTTGTGCTCGCTTAGGCCCCGCGACCTAATGCCTACGTATCCTTTTCAGGAATCAGAGCGCCGTAGTTCGGCTCTTTAGTTTTTGTTTGTTTTTGTGTTTTTTAGTGGACGAAGTCACATTCGCACTCCGCTGCTCGACCTCTGGAGTCTTAAGCTGGGAATGGAGCGGAAATAACGTGTCCGATTAAAGAATGCCTCGGAGGCGAGATGAAGAAGAGATTTTGAACGTTTCGAGTGGAACCCTAAAGCAAGGGAGACTCGAGTTGCTCTTTGGTTTGTGTTTTTTAGAACTTGGGAACTTACGCCTGAATGGAACCCTAAAGCAAGGGAGATCCAAGCACTCGAACGCTCCCTAAAGCAAGGGACGTTCAAGCTTCCATTCCCTTTTTAATGATTTTCACCTTTTTTATTAGTGTTTTAGGTGTTTTCTTTGTATTTTTTAAGGGAATTAAGTCAAGTATTTGTTAAGTGTTTTAAAGTTGAAAAGGAAAAGAAACTAGCCTAAGTGAAAACTAGCCTAATATGAAATGGGATTTCTACCTAATGTTATCATGGTTTCTACCTAAGGTTAGGAGTAAGAGAAACATGAAAATAAAGTCATAATTAGAAGTCAATAGGTAAGTAACACAATGGTGCAAAAACTGGTATACAAGCTCATAGTAACAAGTCAAAAATGTAGTACAAAATGAACCAAAAATACTACTATTTTTTATATTGATTTTTATGGGAGAAATTGAATCAAGTAAAAGACTGAAAACAAATAGCCTAAAAACTAATATTTTTTATGATTATTTTCTATGTCAACAATTGTATTAAGGTCTAAAAAAACAAAGGAAAAATAGTCATTTTTATTACTAAAAGAAGTGACAAAAAAATCTAATTAAAAGACCTAAATTGTAAATTGAAATAAAAGGAAACAGAGGGGTGTCAAGTTGAATTTAAGGTGTGAAGAGAAGCTGGGCGCAGGGCCCATTGAATCAGCCCAACAGAGTTTTATTATTTTTTGTTACAACATTGATTAGCCAAAAATGGCGCAGCACCGGGCCTCAGGGGGGTATGACCAGCAAAACGGTATAGGCCCAAAGAAGTGTTATTGTTACAGCATTGTCTTTGCCAAAAAAGAGTAAAACGGGCCAGTTGGGGGGTGAACCTAGCAATTCGGCCCAAGGAACTAAATGATCCATGATTATTATTATTGTTCAAATCATTCCAATAAAACTAGGAATTAAATCAGAATTATGAAACTAAAATAATAATAATAATAAAAGAAAAGAAAAGGAATTAGGGTTCAAGGGTTGTGTACCGATTGAACTTCTTCGTTCCTCTTCCTCTCTCTCGACGAACAAGCGGCGCCGGACGATTTCTCCGTCGAGCCTCTCAATCTTCTTCTCCGACGAAGCTCTCGGAAAACTCTTCTCTCCGTCGTTGTGCCAATCGCGATCTCTCGCTTTATCGGCTCAACCTTGCTCCCTCTCCGATTTCTTTTTCTTCTGCAAACCCAGCGAGGCGCCTCTTGCGACGTTGTTGTTGTTCTTGCGTGATACCTCAGAAAGCACCAAAGAGATTGTTGAGGTTGACGAGGCGTTGACGAGTTCTTGAAGGTGCATATAATTCTTCCCAGGACCGGTGAGTTTCGCTTCTTCCTCTTCCCTCTTAATCTTCTTTTCAGAGTTATGGTGTTGTGCGGTTCGTGATGCCGTTGTTGTTTTCTACAGTATCGATATCGAAATCACCAATTGAAGATGTTGATGATGATTTGATATTTCTTGAAGGTTGAATTGAGAACGTGAAGATTGGAGGTGAGCAAAAATGGTGGAGAATGAGAAGTGGGGAAGTGAAGAGAGTGAAGAGGATGAAGATGAAGCCGACTGTGGAATGGTGAAGGTGATGGAGAGAGACTCAGAAGTGAAGAGATGGAGTCGTGAAAGTGATGGAGATGAAGCTATGAAGATGGTGAGGTTGCAGAGTGATGATGATTGTGAAGATGATGATGGAAGAGAGTTGAGAGAAATTGATGAAATGGTGGAGAGAATTCTGAATTGGAGGGTGATTGAATATATAGATTGAAGAAGCTGAGAATTCAGTTGAGGGAGGAGTGATTAGAACCCTAGGATCTGAAGTTGGTTATGAGAATTCAATGGTGAGGATTGAAGTAGTTAGAGCTGCTAGTAACTGTTGGAAACTCTTAGAAATCAGTTAGAGGTTAGAAAAGTTATTTACTTCTCTGTTTTTTTTCTGTTGTGAAATTGGATGTGAATTAGTTTGTTATTTTCTGTTATGTGATCTGTTAAAGCTGTTATAAATCTGTTGAGAGGGATGGGGAGTCACAACCGATTCTGTTATATGTAGTTAGGTGGTTAGAAGTGAGTAAGAAGTGGAAATGTTAGTTATACAACTCTGCTAATAGGTTATAACTGACAGTTAGTTAGTTAGGTTGATGACTGAATTAGTCACTTGTTGGTTATTGGGTAAAAAGGGGTTAGAGAATTAGTTATGAAACTGTTAAGGGTTGTTAGAAAGCTGTTAGGAAGGTTAAGGTAAAAAAACTGTTAGCTTAGCTATGCTGAATGGTAAGTTACTAACTGTTATCGAATGGAATTAATGGTTAGAGATGGATATGGAGCTGGCTGTTAGCGATGTAACAGTAGGTTGCATCTTGGTTTTTTCCTTTGATTTGCAGGTATGGTCTAGACATGAAGAAATGAAGATGGACACAGTTGTGAATTGTGTTGGAATGCTGTATGAGTTTGGCAATTGATGGTGGATTTTTAATGGCATGTATGTGGCTGTTTGGATTGGGAATGGGTGTCGGTATGCAGTATAACATAAAATTTGTTTCTTGTTTGAATTTACAGGTTTTGGCAATGAAGTTGCATACAAGATGGAAGGTTGAAGACCAAATAAAGACTCGACACAAGGCTCAAAGAATGGATGGAGAAGCAAAAGTGGGAGATGAAGCTTGAAGTTTAGGAAAAATGTGAAGATGGGATAGAATAGAATTAAGACTTGAGAACAATTTTTGTATTTGAGAGGTGTAATGTGTAATTGAGTATGATTTTGATGTAAACGATGTTTGCAATGTAATTTGGCTTTTTTTGTAGAGACTTTTGAAAGATGGAATTGAACTTTATAATGAAAAGTGGTTTTTGTAATGAATTTGTAATGGTGTAATTGGATTGATATCTTGTAGTGGAATTGTATTCAATGTAATTGGAATTTTGTGTGTGTATGGATTCATAGTGGACCAGTGTATTTGAACGGTTTTAATATGTAGCTATTGATTGGAATGGAGTTGAAGTGCGATCCCTTGAATATTTCAATGAAGTCCCTCTTCTTTTTCAAATATGTCTTTACTTTCTTTATACTTTGAACCAGAATCCTAGTGCTCCAATGTTCAATTTTCACATCTCTGGCATTCGGTCTCCAAACGAAATCAACTTGATAACCTTAACTTGTGCTAACCATGAAATTAAGAGAAAGCCTTGATATCTTGATGAGAATGAAGTCCCCAATACCCCAATTTCAAAATCCATGTTCAAAAGAAGAGACTAATGAATCAGACTTGTTTGGTATAGAATTCTCTAACCCATGTGAGGCTCCAGTTGCAATTCACCTTGATCCAGAAAGCCAAATTTATTGATGGATGCATGAGTTTCTTGATGGCCTAAGATGCAAATGATGCTAAAGCAATAAGCCAGTTAGTAATAAAGTTAGATGGGCAAATTTTGGGGTGCAACAGCTGCCCCTATTTAATCGTCTTAAACCTGAAGGTGAGATTGGCGCTAGCCTTTCGAACATTCAAGGTAGAAGAAGATTAAATATCAATGGAACCTGAAAAATTTGCCTGATGAGAGATGGGATCGACTGGGGAAAAGATGGTGTCAACTCCACTGAGGAAGAAGGTATCAATTCTGGATTGATCAAATTAACTCTGAGTTAGAAATGGAATAAACATCAACTCCGGGTTGAAGAAGAAAAGTGGGTCAACTCTGGGTCGAAGAATAAAGGGAAGATGAACAATTAGAAATAACCGTCAACTCTGGGTTGAGTGGGAAAGGACAAAAGATAACCGTCAACTCTGGGTTGAGTGGGAAAAAGAAAAGATATAGAAATATCCGTCAACTCTGGGTGAGAGGGAAAAAGGTAACCGTCAGCTCTGGGTTGAGCGGGAAAGGAGAAAAGGTACCCGTCAACTCTGGGTTGAATGGGGAAGAGAGGGGATAACCGTCAACTCTGGGTTGAGAGGGAAATTAGAAAAGGTAACCGTCAACTCTGGGTTGAGTGGAAAAGACAAAAGATGACCGTCAACTCTGGGTTGAGTGGGAAATTAGAAGATATATCCGTCAACTCTGGGTTGAGAGGGACAAGACAAGGGATAACCGTTAACTCTGGGTTGAACAAAAGGATAACCGTCAACTCTGGATTGAGTGGGAAAAGAAACAATAAGAAATATCCGTCAACTCTGGGTTGAGTGGGAAAAGAAACAAGAAGAAATATCCGTCAACTCTGGGTGAGAGGGAAAGAAACAAGACAACCATCAACTCTGGGTTGAGTGGGAAAAAGATAAGCATCAACTCTGGGTTGAATAAAAGACAAACATCAACTCTGGGTTGAATAAAAGGTGACCGTTAACTCTGGGTGAGTGGGGAAAAAGCAAGGATCAACTCTGGGTTGAATAAAAGATAACCGTCAACTCTGGGTTGAGTGGGAAAAGAAACGAGACAACCACCAACTCTGGGTTGAGTAAAAATATAACCGTCAACTCTGGGTTGAGTGGAAAAAACAAGAAGAAATATCCGTCAACTCTGGGTGAGAGGGAAAAGAGACAAGATAACCATCAACTCTGGGTTGAGTGGGAAAAATATAATTAACTCGGGGTCAAAAGATGAAAGGAAAGTCAACTCTGGGTTGAAAGAAGATGAACATGATTGACTTTAGGAGATGACACCACAATGGTAACTCTGAGTGCCCCAGTGGAATATCAATTGATTGCTTATAGAGAACCCATCTGATGAGTAACTTGGCTTATGTTTCACATGCAAATGTTTGATTTATTTGTGCACTTCTGGAGATGCAATGCTATGAATTCTATATGCAGTGTACTGATGAATTGTTCAGGGTTTCTGCTTTGATGTGAAATAGATTAGGTGGAATTCTGAACTCTGCTTGATTCAAGATAGGGTGGATGCCCCTGATTTATTGATGATTGGATTATTGCGGGAGAAATGAAAATGCAATGATATGCATGATGATTGTATGATTATGAGTGCAATGATTGTCTCCAAGATACCAGGAGTGGATGGAGTATGCCCTTGTGGAAGGTTGTTGCTTGAAGGACAACACTTGTGAAGGTGAGGTGTTTAGTTTGACTCCTCGACACTTGTCCTGATATCTGACACTCGCTTGGGGATGGAAGAAAGAATTGTCACTAGCTTGCCCCAGCTTGTAGGATCTTCTTGAGATATGACTTTGACATGCTTGAATCATGGAGATGTGCAATGGTCTGCCCCAGTGTGGATGAAGGGATGGATGCCCCAGATTGGAAGGAACTCTTCCACCAGATGGGTGCTTCAGAGACTTGCTTTGTGGATGACCAACCTTTGCCCTTGTAAGATTACTCGATTGGAATTTCAATGTTGGACTTTCCTTGGTATCAAGTACTTTCTTTCAAATTAGAGGCAATTCTGTTTTGAAAAAGATAATGAGAATGCAATGCACATGTTAATCTCAAAGAAAAAGTTTTATTTGTCAAAATGTTGTACTGATACTAACACAAGTGACAAGTAACATTAGGAGTCAGTTTTGACATGATTTTACAGTTTGTATGCTTTCGGAACGAACCCTGCTTCAATTAGGACTTTTGAGGGTTGTAACGTGGTCGGGTTCACGGTTTAAGAAACAAAGGATAAAGGCTCAAATTCTACTTAACCCACCCCTCTTCGTGATGTTCTCCAGTCCTATGTTCAGCTAGTTCGACACGAGTATTCGCCTTTCAGGAAGGATTGTGATGGATGAGGATCCTTTATGGCTCTGATGGAGGTGGCAGCCACCCTTTGATGCTTTCGTTGACGGTCATAACAACTTGTCCCTTAGAGGATTTCTGTTCTTTTGCTTTTGACTTTTGCTTTCCCTAACTTTTGCCTGGACAGAAAGTTTCTTTTGACTTTGATTTTTGTTGTCCAGCGGGATATGCCCCAATTTTTGCCTAAGTCATTTGCTTAAAAGCTTTTTTTTTTTCTTTTGACTTAGCGGGCTATTGTTTCTTTCTTTTTTCTTTTGATCATGGTTCATAACTTTCTTTTTTCATTCTTTTTGTCTCGTTCGGGAACAAGTTGTATGACTTTGATGATTGACTTGTTGAAAAAGTTGTGACTGCCTTTTTCTCAATGAATGAGAGACATCCCTCGTGGAATGTGCTCTTCTTCTTTGTTGTGAGAGATAGAATATGATCGATCCTCTGATGGAATACCTGAAAGTCGAGCGCTCGGTCGCACTAACTGAAGACTACCCTTCCCCTGGTTAAGATTGAGGGTTTTGTTATTTTTTGAAAAGAAACTACTACTCCTTAGGCTCAAAGGGGTTGACGAAGGTTTCACTCCCTTATAACTCCGGTGTTTAGGAATTAAAACAATGCCTGTACATCGTCAGCAGGATCTTTGTCCCAAAAGCATACAATTAGTAGTTCATGTGTTTTTGATTTTCATCATTCTCCTTTTTTAGTTGCTTAAGACAAATGAGTGAAGTATCAATGAACATAATGACAAAGATGAAATGATTTGAGAAAAACATGTATATTGCATTATTTTTATTTATTCAAACAGAATGAATTTCTTACAATGAGAAGTACTTGATAACAACAAAAGTAATACAATTGAAAATACTAAAGAAATCTATACAATGGCAAGCTTGGCCTTATTCTAATGCAAATGAAATGTTCTCTGACAAACATAAAGTCTTCATGGTCCACTGGTGGAAGCTCCATTGTGAGGTGGCATGGGATTATTGACCACATTAGGTGCCACAGGTGCGAATGTAATCTCCTTTGCATCAAGCAGATCCTGAACCTTGTCTTTGAGAACTCTGCACTCTTCAGTGGTGTGACCAGATCCTCCAGAGTGGAATTCACACTTGGCATTAATCTTGTAATTTGGAGGGAGAGGATCAGGAGGAGGCCTCGCTTCAGCTAATTGAATCAGTTTTTGATCAAGCAAGGCGGCGAGAAGTTGGCTATAGGTCATTGGTACACGATCATACACCCTTTTAGGCCTATTCTGCCTCTGTTGACTCTGTCTCTGTTGATAACCTTGTTGTTGTTGTTGGACATATTGTTGATAAGGGACCCAAGGTTGTTGACCAACAGGTGCCACATAAGCTTGAGGGGCGGTGGCGGCCACTTGATAGCAAGGAGCTTGATCTTGAGCATAGGCGGCACTAGTCTCACCTTCTTTCTACTTGACAAAGTTACCCTGAGGCTTCTTATACCCATATTGGTTTGCAGCAGCAGTATTGGCGGGATTCTGGATCTTACCAATTTTCAAACCATTCTCAATTCTTTCACCAATCCTGACTAGATCAGAGAAACCAGAAGAAACACTACCAACCATTCTTTCATAGTAATGTCCTTGAAGAGTGTTCATGAACATGTCAACCAGTTCGGATTCAGAAAGTGGTGGATTCACTTGAGCAGCCATTTCTCTCCACCTTTGAGCATACTCTTTGAATGTCTCATTGGTCCTTTGCACTTGATTTTGAAGTTGCAACCTAGTCGGTGCCATGTCAATGTTATACTGATATTGCTTGAGGAAAGCATCAGACAAATCCTTCCAAGATCGGATTCTATTACGCTCCAGATTCATATACCAGTTCAGAGATGCCCCAGATAAGCTATCTTGGAAGCAGTGAATGAGCAATGAGTCGTTGTGGATGTGAGAAGCCATCTTACGACAATACATGATGATATGGCTCTTCGGACAGCTCAAACCCTTGTACTTCTGGAAGTCGGGAGTCTTGAACTTAGGAGGGACAACCAGATTAGGAACTAGACACATATCCTCAGCATCCATCCCATAGGCATTAAATCCTTCCATGGCTCGAATTCTTTCCTCAAGGATTTGATATTTATCAGCAGATCTCTCAATGGGTCGAGCTCTCTCAACAGTTGGTATTGGGTGCATTTCTGGATTAGCAGACTGAGGACCACAGAAAACAGGATAAGGAATCTCTGTATGAGGAGGTGGAGTAGGAAATGGGAAAACCGACCCAGTCATAGTTGGCACTCCAGAAGTCACGGGTATAGTCCCTCCTTGGTTCGGAGCTCCAAGGGTATCAGCGGTCATAAAGTTAAATGGCATCCCAAGAGTAGCATTAGTCCTTGCTTGGAACTCAAGTGGAGTAGAAGAAGGTGGAATGACATCAGGTTGACTAGCAGCAGCTTGATTAACAACAACAGGAATCTCTTGCGCAACAGGAACTCTTTCAGCCCTTAAAGCTTGGATAGCTTCCAAAATAGCATCAACCTTGCCTTTCATTTGGTCCATCTCTTCTCTAATGGCAGCTTGATCTTGTTCATAGTTCTCCATGATTCTTCTTCTGTGAGCTCTTGTCAGATATCGGTGTGGAGGAATCGTCTTGACTGATCTGATGGAGAGGAAGGGTGGTAAGAGACTTGGTAACCATGGATGCAAATGCATGAATGCAAAAATGTTAATGAAGATGCAAATGTATCAGGATCAAGGATCAAGGCTTCCTGGATAACAACTTCTCATGGTCAATAAGATATGGCCGAACCCTCCAGATTCAGAGGTTCGACGTTGCTTTCTGGATAAACAGCTTGTGCATAAGTCAAAGGTGGTCGAACCCTCCAGATTCAGAGGTTCGACGTTGATTCTGATTGATAACCCTTGCATAAGTCAAATAAGGTCAAACCTCCAGATTCAGAGGTTCGACGTTGACAGATAACTAATGTAGAACTTTTGTATAAGTCAAATGTCCCAGGATCAAAGGTTCGACGTCTTTTATTGAATGGCAGAAATCCGGGTGTGATGAAGGTCAAGTTTCCTGTCCCACCCCAATCTCACGGGTATGTAGTCTAGACACGGACAAGAGGTCCCTAATGGTCACTAGGGTCTACGGTTCCCATGGGGTACAAAGTGTTTGTGGCAGCAAGGGTGCCAGACACAGTGTTCCATGAAAGAACCTCGCCCAGTTGTGGTACCCCATGTTGAACTCGATCGTAGCAAGGGCCACGGGAGTCAACATGAGCATCCACGCTAATCCTATGTGTCACTGGCCTGGGTAGTGGGCCTTTTACCTCACAAAAACCCCCCACCTGCAAAACAGAACAGAAGACCCCAAGGAACACAGGATATAATCCATATACATGATGTGCAAACAGAAATAAACATGATATGTAAGCAGAAAATAAACATGCAAACATATATACAAGATATAGACATAAAGCAAATAAACACCCAGTAAATAAACAAACAAACGCAGGCTAGGATCGACTCACTAAGGATGGAGCAGCAACAGGTCTAGCAACATCCCCAGCAGAGTCGCCAGCTGTCGCACGCTCGCGAAATAATGAACAGAGTCGCCACCAATATATTTATCCCATAAGGGAAAGGAATATCAGAAAACCTAGAATAAGGATAAGAGAAGGTCTTGCGACCAGAGATAAGGTACGGGAGTCGGTTACGCGAGGGGAAGGTACTAGCACCCCTCACGCCCATCGTACTCGATGGTATCCACCTATGTTTGTTCTATTCTAAGGGTGTATAAATCTAAAGCTTAATTACCAAGGGAATGCATGCAAATGAATGAAAATAAACACGGGGAAAATAAGGTTTATAAATAGTTGTGCTCGCTTAGGCCCCGCGACCTAATGCCTACGTATCCTTTTCAGGAATCAGAGCGCCGTAGTTCGGCTCTTTAGTTTTTGTTTGTTTTTGTGTTTTTTAGTGGACGAAGTCACATTCGCACTCCGCTGCTCGACCTCTGGAGTCTTAAGCTGGGAATGGAGCGGAAATAACGTGTCCGATTAAAGAATGCCTCGGAGGCGAGATGAAGAAGAGATTTTGAACGTTTCGAGTGGAACCCTAAAGCAAGGGAGACTCGAGTTGCTCTTTGGTTTGTGTTTTTTAGAAGTTGGGAACTTACGCCTGAATGGAACCCTAAAGCAAGGGAGATCCAAGCACTCGAACGCTCCCTAAAGCAAGGGACGTTCAAGCTTCCATTCCCTTTTTAATGATTTTCACCTTTTTTATTAGTGTTTTAGGTGTTTTCTTTGTATTTTTTAAGGGAATTAAGTCAAGTATTTGTTAAGTGTTTTAAAGTTGAAAAGGAAAAGAAACTAGCCTAAGTGAAAACTAGCCTAATATGAAATGGGATTTCTACCTAATGTTATCATGGTTTCTACCTAAGGTTAGGAGTAAGAGAAACATGAAAATAAAGTCATAATTAGAAGTCAATAGGTAAGTAACACAATGGTGCAAAAACTGGTATACAAGCTCATAGTAACAAGTCAAAAATGTAGTACAAAATGAACCAAAAATACTACTATTTTTTATATTGATTTTTATGGGAGAAATTGAATCAAGTAAAAGACTGAAAACAAATAGCCTAAAAACTAATATTTTTTATGATTATTTTCTATGTCAACAATTGTATTAAGGTCTAAAAAAACAAAGGAAAAATAGTCATTTTTATTACTAAAAGAAGTGACAAAAAAATCTAATTAAAAGACCTAAATTGTAAATTGAAATAAAAGGAAACAGAGGGGTGTCAAGTTGAATTTAAGGTGTGAAGAGAAGCTGGGCGCAGGGCCCATTGAATCAGCCCAACAGAGTTTTATTATTTTTTGTTACAACATTGATTAGCCAAAAATGGCGCAGCACCGGGCCTCAGGGGGGTATGACCAGCAAAACGGTATAGGCCCAAAGAAGTGTTATTGTTACAGCATTGTCTTTGCCAAAAAAGAGTAAAACGGGCCAGTTGGGGGGTGAACCTAGCAATTCGGCCCAAGGAACTAAATGATCCATGATTATTATTATTGTTCAAATCATTCCAATAAAACTAGGAATTAAATCAGAATTATGAAACTAAAATAATAATAATAATAAAAGAAAAGAAAAGGAATTAGGGTTCAAGGGTTGTGTACCGATTGAACTTCTTCGTTCCTCTTCCTCTCTCTCGACGAACAAGCGGCGCCGGACGATTTCTCCGTCGAGCCTCTCAATCTTCTTCTCCGACGAAGCTCTCGGAAAACTCTTCTCTCCGTCGTTGTGCCAATCGCGATCTCTCGCTTTATCGGCTCAACCTTGCTCCCTCTCCGATTTCTTTTTCTTCTGCAAACCCAGCGAGGCGCCTCTTGCGACGTTGTTGTTGTTCTTGCGTGATACCTCAGAAAGCACCAAAGAGATTGTTGAGGTTGACGAGGCGTTGACGAGTTCTTGAAGGTGCATATAATTCTTCCCAGGACCGGTGAGTTTCGCTTCTTCCTCTTCCCTCTTAATCTTCTTTTCAGAGTTATGGTGTTGTGCGGTTCGTGATGCCGTTGTTGTTTTCTACAGTATCGATATCGAAATCACCAATTGAAGATGTTGATGATGATTTGATATTTCTTGAAGGTTGAATTGAGAACGTGAAGATTGGAGGTGAGCAAAAATGGTGGAGAATGAGAAGTGGGGAAGTGAAGAGAGTGAAGAGGATGAAGATGAAGCCGACTGTGGAATGGTGAAGGTGATGGAGAGAGACTCAGAAGTGAAGAGATGGAGTCGTGAAAGTGATGGAGATGAAGCTATGAAGATGGTGAGGTTGCAGAGTGATGATGATTGTGAAGATGATGATGGAAGAGAGTTGAGAGAAATTGATGAAATGGTGGAGAGAATTCTGAATTGGAGGGTGATTGAATATATAGATTGAAGAAGCTGAGAATTCAGTTGAGGGAGGAGTGATTAGAACCCTAGGATCTGAAGTTGGTTATGAGAATTCAATGGTGAGGATTGAAGTAGTTAGAGCTGCTAGTAACTGTTGGAAACTCTTAGAAATCAGTTAGAGGTTAGAAAAGTTATTTACTTCTCTGTTTTTTTTCTGTTGTGAAATTGGATGTGAATTAGTTTGTTATTTTCTGTTATGTGATCTGTTAAAGCTGTTATAAATCTGTTGAGAGGGATGGGGAGTCACAACCGATTCTGTTATATGTAGTTAGGTGGTTAGAAGTGAGTAAGAAGTGGAAATGTTAGTTATACAACTCTGCTAATAGGTTATAACTGACAGTTAGTTAGTTAGGTTGATGACTAAATTAGTCACTTGTTGGTTATTGGGTAAAAAGGGGTTAGAGAATTAGTTATGAAACTGTTAAGGGTTGTTAGAAAGCTGTTAGGAAGGTTAAGGTAAAAAAACTGTTAGCTTAGCTCTGCTGAATGGTAAGTTACTAACTGTTATCGAATGGAATTAATGGTTAGAGATGGATATGGAGCTGGCTGTTAGCGATGTAACAGTAGGTTGCATCTTGGTTTTTTCCTTTGATTTGCAGGTATGGTCTAGACATGAAGAAATGAAGATGGACACAGTTGTGAATTGTGTTGGAATGCTGTATGAGTTTGGCAATTGATGGTGGATTTTTAATGGCATGTATGTGGCTGTTTGGATTGGGAATGGGTGTCGGTATGCAGTATAACATAAAATTTGTTTCTTGTTTGAATTTACAGGTTTTGGCAATGAAGTTGCATACAAGATGGAAGGTTGAAGACCAAATAAAGACTCGACACAAGGCTCAAAGAATGGATGGAGAAGCAAAAGTGGGAGATGAAGCTTGAAGTTTAGGAAAAATGTGAAGATGGGATAGAATAGAATTAAGACTTGAGAACAATTTTTGTGTTTGAGAGGTGTAATGTGTAATTGAGTATGATTTTGATGTAAACGATGTTTGCAATGTAATTTGGCTTTTTTTGTAGAGACTTTTGAAAGATGGAATTGAACTTTATAATGAAAAGTGGTTTTTGTAATGAATTTGTAATGGTGTAATTGGATTGATATCTTGTAGTGGAATTGTATTCAATGTAATTGGAATTTTGTGTGTGTATGGATTCATAGTGGACCAGTGTATTTGAACGGTTTTAATATGTAGCTATTGATTGGAATGGAGTTGAAGTGCGATCCCTTGAATATTTCAATGAAGTCCCTCTTCTTTTTCAAATATGTCTTTACTTTCTTTATACTTTGAACCAGAATCCTAGTGCTCCAATGTTCAATTTTCACATCTCTGGCATTCGGTCTCCAAACGAAATCAACTTGATAACCTTAACTTGTGCTAACCATGAAATTAAGAGAAAGCCTTGATATCTTGATGAGAATGAAGTCCCCAATACCCCAATTTCAAAATCCATGTTCAAAAGAAGAGACTAATGAATCAGACTTGTTTGGTATAGAATTCTCTAACCCATGTGAGGCTCCAGTTGCAATTCACCTTGATCCAGAAAGCCAAATTTATTGATGGATGCATGAGTTTCTTGATGGCCTAAGATGCAAATGATGCTAAAGCAATAAGCCAGTTAGTAATAAAGTTAGATGGGCAAATTTTGGGGTGCAACAACACCAAACTAATGAATTGAAGTACATGTTAAGGGCTTTCCAAATTGTGCTCAACCTTCTCCAAATTCATTTTGAGCTAAGAGATATGATTGATCAAAGTTAGGCACTTGAAGTGAAAATTATAGGTCATGTGCAATTTGGAACTTTGCAATTTTGTGCAAATGACTTCACTAAGTGATGCTACCCGACCTCTAATACATCTGCAAGCACACCATACATCCATTTTCATCATTGCATAAGGATTAGAGGATATTCCCAAAAACAAAGGCATGTGATTATGTAATGATTACATTTGAGAATTTATGGCAAGATGATGAATCACCAAAGGAATCTCTTCCCAACCAATTGGAGCTCATTTCTGTCTCAGATTTGTCCCCTAAGATCAAGCAAAATCGAGGGCTAGGGGATTGATCAAATGGAATCAAAATTTCCATCATTGCATTTTGGATATTTTTGAATTCCTTCGTAGCCAAGAAACCAAATCAACCTCACTAAGTAACCACACTCCTCTGCAACTATACTGAACCATTTGCCTATAAATACAAGTGCTATCCTTCATATAATTCACACCAAAGCAACCCTATTCCTTGCTTTCTCTTTCTCTTCTCATGCTTATGGTTTTTCAAAGTTCTTTGGCAAGAATAATCGTTTTCTTCAAACCAGAGCTTCTCTTTGAAAAGTAAGCATTCTAACATCTCAAGGGGGCTTATTTGAGGTGATCCAAGCACCTGGATCACTTCTGTAGGTGGAGGAACACCATTGTTGCTTTCACTTTGGAGCTGTTGCAGTTGGAGGTCCATAGAGCAATTCAGAAGGTTTCAAGCAAAGCCAAGCATCCAGACATGTTCCTTAGGGCATAGTGAAGCTGTTCAGATGGCTGCAGCTCATCTGTAACTGAAGATTCATCATCCTCCATGTCCACTTGAAGCTCAAATCGAAGGTGTCGGGTAGAGCAATTCAGAAGGATTGAAGTCACAATAAGCATTCAGTTAGCATCCCTGAGTCCCAAGGAAGCTCTTAGGATCACTCACACAAGCCCAGGTGTTCCTCATCATCCTCACGACCTCCATTTTCAGAGGTAAGTTTTTGAACTCCACCTCTTTAATTTAAGTACTCTTTGTGATAAAGCTCGATACTATCTTGTTCAGCATCATCAGAGGATTGAAAACCCTCTATCATCATTCATTTATTCATCTTGTTTGTCATTTAACTTTAAATTTAGGGTTCATATATTCTTCATGTTTTTTGAGAAATTAGGTAGCTATAGTTAATATAAATAAATGTTAGTTACATATCTGGATTCGTGAGGAAATTTAGAGCAAGATTGATGTTTACATCATGCCATTTAGTTGAGAAACCAGAGAGTTAGAAATTTGAAAATCTTTGAGCTCGAGGAAGAAGATGAACATGGCGCGCGCAAATTTGAATCTTCTGGCTTGTTTTTAAATATATTAAGTTTGATGCATATGAATAACAAACTGCGCGCGTAGCCCATATGGTGGGAGTTTTGGTTAGTGACTTGGAGGGCGTGAGTTCAAGCCCTCTAGGTGACAAAACCTTATTTTTTATCACTTTTTTTCACTTAATTTCTTCACAACTTTAACCAATTATTTAACCTATCAAATTAGTTCATTTTGACTTCATTTTTTACACACTTGTTGAATAATATATATATTTTATGAATAATTAAAAAAATCACAAAAATATTATTTATTTTGTATATTTTTATTAGGTTGAAAATGGTGTTGTTTTAAGTGGTTTAGAATATGTTTTAATATATGTTTTCACTAAACTTTCAAAAAAAACCTAATACCTCATGAATATTTTGTGATAAAACCCTAAGCCATTTAGGTCTCAATTAGGTTTAGATTTCATCTTTACCCTAATTAAATTGACTTTTGTCAAAATTCAAAACTGTTTTTATATTTCAAAATAAACAGATGATCGAGGTTTTCAAACAACAGAACCTCGCATCTTCTCAACTGTTTCTCATAAACAGTAAATTATTTTCATTGGGCCTCTAATAGAGTGTAAGTCCCAGCACCTTTTTCTTTTCTTAGTTTGTTTTCAAAAACTGTATTTACAAAATATTCTTTCTGTTTTCAAAACATTCTTCTGGTATTTGAAGGGCATCATTCCCGGTGAAACTCTTCAGATACCTATGTGACCTTTGTCCATCTTCACTTCTTCTGTTTTCAAAACCTTTAACTGTTTATAATAAATATTCAACTGTTATCAATAAAACAACAAAAATTGCTGGTAAGGCTTTGTACATACTTCTTCAAAGGCCTCCACTCCATCCAGATTAGGCTTTATAGCTTTCAATTTACAGTCTTTATTTAAATTACTGTCAAATATAGAACTGTTTATATATATTAGAACTACGTCTGAGTGTAGACCCTAGTACAGTTAAACCATATATATATTATAGGAATATGACCTAGGATTGAGAATGTCTTCCCAGTGAAGGCTCTTTCCTAATTAGAGATCTTTAGTTCAAACCCTCAAGATGAATTATTCCCGGTGAAACATCCTGAAAAAGCCTTAGAACAAAAACTAGGACACATCCACCCAAAGAGGAATTATTCCCGGTGAAACCTCTTACCCATTTGCTTAAAGCCAAAATAAGTTCAAAACCACATAGCTTTCTCTTGTGCTATAACAAGGACCCTCGATGACCCTCGATTAGCCTCCTCTTGGGCTTTGTACAAGGACCCACGGGCTTCTTAAAAGCATTTCCAGCTTCCTCTTGAACTTGTATACAAGGACCCTTCAGGTTTGTTATAAACATAGGAACAGGTCTTTAGTTACCTTTTAGCCTATCCTGGTGAGTTTCTTCCATTCTTAAAACCAGACTTTAAACAAGCTACGTTTGTCTCAATCTCATATTGAGTACACTTTTTGGAATGAGAGACATGGACAGTCTCTGTCACCCTTATTTTCATCAATCTTCCTTAGCAGAGTCTAGGATCCATATTTGCTTATCCTCAGTCAGAGTCAGCCTTAATCTTGGGCTTTAAAACAAGAAGTCTCCATTAGTTAATCTTTCTGCCATAACAAAAACCCCTGGAAAGGGTTAGTCTCCACATTCATTCTTTCATTTTAACAAAAACCCCTGGAAAGGGTTAGCCTCCACATCATTCTTTCATTTTAACAAAAACCCCTGGAAAGGGTCAGCCTCCAAAATCACTCCTTCAAATCCAAAAATTCATTCTTTCAAAAAGATAAATTCCCCAAAAGAGTCAAAACCCTTGGAAAGGGTTAGCCTCTAAAAATCCAGTCTTTTAATAGACAATTTCTCCAACTGAGTCAAAATCCCTGGAAAGGGTTAGCTTCCAAAAAACATAAAAATAAATCAGTTTGTTAAATCCTCTAGCAGAATAAAACTCCCCTAGTGAGTCTTTCAGTTTTAAGTAGCCACAACCTTGGGCTTTGTACAAGGCAGATAAACCACATTTCCTGTGTCAAAGATTCCTAATCTCAAGGATCTTTTCCCCATAGAGTCTTCCATACCCAGTTTCTTTAAAAGTCCGCCACAACCTTGGGCTTTGTACAAGGCAGAAAATAATCTTTCCCTAGCTAGAGTAGCCACAACCTTGGGCTTCATACAAGGAACAAATTAATAACTTCCTCAGCTAAGAGTCAGCCACAACCTTGGGCTTTGTACAAGGCACACAAATAGAGTCATCCATAGTCTTAAAAAACTCAGTTTCCTCAGCAGTTAGCCACAACCTTGGGCTTCATACAAGGCACAAAAAAATTAGAGTCTCCCTAAGTAGAGTCAACCACAATTTTGGGCTTTGTACAGAACACCAAATAAAATCCATCAAATAAACACTCTCCAACTAGAGTCAGCCTCAATTCTGGGCTTTGTACAGAACACAAAAACTCCTTAGTTTAAATTCTCCCAAGTAGAGTTATCTTTCAATAAGTCAATAAATCAATCAAAAGCCTCAAGCTTGGGCCTCATGCAAGCCAGCTAAAAAATCAAATCTTTCAAACAATAGATAGACATAGCTCATCTTCATAGGTAGATATTTCTCTTATCTCGCCACAAACAAACAATCATTTCAAACAATCATCATTTCAAACAAATCATCATTTCTCCCATTTAGGACACTGAAAGGCATGCTCTGGCAACACACCCAGACTTGTACGACCCTTTCCCTAATTTGGTTGAGAATCTTTCATTTTAGAGGCATGATGGCTGTCATACTTGATCAACCAAGTAGACTCCCCTCTTAATGAAACATCATTTTTTTAGCTTTTCTGTCACTTTTAAAATGTTTGTGGTGGAATAGTAGAAATACCTCTCTGTAAAGATGATTTCATGTCTCTTTATTGTAAACAGAGATTTAATTCAAAGCTTCAACCTTGAGCTTCAAGCAAGGCACCAAAAATAATTCATTTCCCTAATTAGTTCCCCGAACTACATTAAGCTCTGACTTCCACTAGGGATATGTAGGCATGAGGTTCACAAGGAATCTCAGCGAGCTAATAAAATACCAAAAACAGTCAGTTTGTTTGTCTGTCTGTCTTTTTAAATCAATTCAATTCTCTCTCCTAACACAAAGGAGAAACTTTCCCAATCATTAGCAGTAAACACAATCACAATGACACATAGAAGGTTCCCGTAGAGTACTACGGATATGTAGGGTGCTTAAACTCTTCCCTATGTATAACCGACCCCCCGGACTCCAGAATTTCTAGTCTAGGTGAAATCCCTACACTTAGCAAACTCCTAGGGTTAATTTGAGATCTTTTTCCCCTCTCCTACTCGTTAGGACAAGTAAAAAGTTCATGTGATATCGTAGGAAGAACTGAAACAAAATTCATCCCACCACGGGTGCTTCCTCCTTCCAAATTTCGCGTGAAGGGTCTAGCATGCCGTTCTCCCAAGTGAAACGGGGAGGTAAAAAAAATGACACCACATGTGCAAAGGCATAAAACAACATCAAGATCTACAAGACTAGCAATGAGGGGGCAGCAAGGTGGGGACTTAGGGCCAACTGCAACAGTCACCAAATCTGGAAGCAAAGCGAGACAAACAATCAAATTAGGACAATTAGGCGGTGGTGAAACTTTCTCCTCATGACTAGAACTAAGGGTGGCGAAAAAGAGAATGCTAAGGGAGAGTATTAGAATAGTAAAGTTTGAAACTCCCTTTAAATTCATTTTAGAATCTAAAGTGTTTATATGCTTAACAAATTATGTGTAAAACTTACTATTTTATGTTGTTGTTGAGGAATGAAGAGTTAGGGAATGCATTTATAGAAAATTTTCAAGAAACTTTATATTTTTTCTTTACGAATCACTGTACAAAAATTGTTAGGCTAAACTTAATTAATAGAAGATAAATTGTTAGGCAATATCTATTAAGCCTAATTAAGTCTATAATTCTATCTTTGAATTGCAAACACAACCTAATTATGAATTTAAATTTTTTTTATATATAAAATATTTGCCTAGTATGGTTAATTAATCATTTCAAGAAGGAGAATTAATATATAATATAAAACTTTTCTAATTCATTTTAAATTCATTTTACAATTACCGAAATAAAAATACATAATTTGTATTTAATCCAGAGAAAATCAAAAACACGCCACAAACATTAAACTTTTAAGAGTCGACAATGTATTAGGAATTAAATGACGATAATTGTCAACGTATTGAGTTTCTTTTTCTTTTGGATATAAATGATTTTGATCTCTAAAGTTTTATTAAGTTTAACTATTAATGAGTGAAGTGTTAGGCAATATCTAATCTACCTAATTATGTCTAGAAATATTTATTTTAATCTTGTATGCAAAAGATAAGGATGAATTAATAATATTTCTAGTTTAGTGTATTTTTAAGTAATTTGGTTCGTTGATTAAATAATAGATAAAAGAAATTAATTATTGTTTACATTCAATATTTTAGTATAATATTAAAAGGAAATTTGCATTTTTTTTATATTTAATATAATAAAAGATTAATGGTCACGCAAATTACATTCATCCAAATTAAGATTTAAAATTATTAGTTTGAATTTCCTGAACTTCCAATAGTTTATATATTTATTTTTTCATAAAAATATATTAGAATTTTTTTATAAATGAATTTTAAAAAAAATTTAGGAAAAGGTTGTAAGGGAAGTTGTTTTAGCATGACTTTTCTACTTCGTTGTACACAGTCTTACTTATAAAATGTTGTTGTAAATTTGAAATAAATAAAAACTTTCTTGAAAAAGATAGGTGATTCACCGACATAACGAATGTAAATAAATTTAAAAAATTGAAATTCATTTTTAATTTGTGTCAATAACTAAACATCTTTAAGAACTAGATTTCCTAATGTACTTGAAAGGTGTATTAACTTACATATCAATCAATATGAAATATTGGAACCCTCTCGACCCAAAAATAAAGTTTCTTTTTTCGCTTAATTCTCTTGAAAAACACATATATCCCTCTTCTATTTGGCAATTCCTTTATGCTATCTCTCTCTCTCTCTCATTGGAATATTTATCTTCTTCGACAATATTCACCCCGTCATGCCTAAGTTGCTTGTTACAACTTATTGTTCTACAAAATTATTAAGAAACATATATGAAACGTAAGAATGGTTTTCGGCGACACCATATTCATATTTGTATAATTATTCACATACTTCTTATTTTTTATAGTGTTTTATACCTCCTATTTCGTCATCAAGGTAGAAAGTGAAGGATAGAAAAAGACTTAGAAAGGGGGGGTTTGAATAAGTGTAGCTTTAAAACTTGTAAGATAAAAACTACTTGCACAATGATTTTTATCCTGGTTTGTTGTTAACTAAACTACTCCAGTCCACCCCCTTGGTGTGATTTACCTCACCTGAGGATTTAATCCACTAATCACACAAGATTACAATGGTTTTCCACTTAGACAACTTCTAAGTCTTCTAGAGTATACTGATCACAACCTGATCTCTCTAGGAACAAACTGCTTAGATACCCTCTAAGACTTTCTAGAGTATTCTAATCAACAACCTGATCACTCTAGTTCTTACAAATTAATGTAAACAAATTCTCTTAAGAGTTACAATGCTTCTTATAAAGCTATTATCACAACTGTGATTTTCTCTTAAGTTTAAGCTTAATCTCACTAATATATTACAACAGCAACGTAGTGAGGTTGAAGATGAAGTTTGAGAGCTTTTTGAATTTGACAGTGTTTCTGTATATTTGCGCAAGTGTTGCATTCAGCTTCTCATCAGAACTTCTATTTATAGGCGTTTGAGAAGATGAGCGTTGGGAGCATTTAATGCTTTGCGTAATCCGTACAGCATTGCATTTAATGTTTCACTCTTTTGTCAACTACCTCGAGCCTTGCTTTCGCTGTGTCTACTGACGTTGCCTTTAATAGCTACTAACGTTCCTTTTGTCAGTCAGCGTAGCCTGCCATCTTGTACTTGCTTCTGATCTGATGTTTGTGTAAACAACGTTTGAATATCATCAGAGTCAAACAGCTTGGTGCAGAGCATCTTCTTGTCTTCTGACCTTGAAGTGCTTCTTAGCGTGATACCATGAGAACTTCAGTGTTTCTGCTTCTGATCTCAAGTCCTTCTGATGCTTCCATAGACCATGTTCTGATTCTGCTTGACCATCTTCTGATGTCTTGCCAGACCATGTTTTGATGTTGCATGCTGAACCTTCTGAGCCAGTGCTTCTTGCGCTGATTTTGTGCATACTCTTTATATAATTCGTGAAATGGAAATTGCATAGTATTAGAGTACCACATTATCTCATACAAAATTCATATACATTGTTATCATCAAAACTAAGAATATTGATCAGAACAAATCTTGTTCTAACAATCTCCCCCTTTTTGATGATGACAAAAACATATATAAATGATATGAATTTGCAATCAGAATATCAGACGGCTAAAGACAATTACACAGTTATAGCATAAGCATATAAACATAGTGTGTGAATATGTCTCCCCCTGAGATTAACAATCTCCCCCTGAGATAAATAATCTCCCCCTGAAATAAATACTGGAAGAAACTTAAAAATAAAGGACTTCCCTGAGCATTTTCCATTTCAGTTGAGACGATCACATATGCTTAGATCTTCAGAACATTCATAGCTTCTGCTTCTTACTTCCATAGGAAAGCTTCAGAGCTTGAATTTCTTCTTGAACCATTGCATGCTAGATTGTATCAGAACATTGTTGACTGTACCAGAGCATCATCAGAGCATCTCTACATCCTGAAATGTTACAGAACAAACTACACGACAAAAGTCAGAGCATGAATGAATCAGAATATAAAATATGTATCTGAACATATAATATGTATCAGAGCATAACAATAATGTTTCAGAGCATATTTAGAACAAAAACATGTATCAGAACATATAAGGAATAAGAATGAGTTAGAGCATATTCTATCATCAGAATATCATAACATTCTTCCTTCTTGCTTCTGATCTTGAAGCTTCACAGCACTCAGCTTGCTTCAATTTCCATGAGCTTGTTTCTATACAGAATTGCTTTTCCCCGTGTCTTTTCTTCTCATGTTGAGCTTTTAAGATTATCTTCAATCCTGCAAAACACTTAAAGACACAGAACTTGCAAATTCTTGTTAGAAATGTGGAGACTTTCTCCCAGCAACTGATAATATAAATCAGATCATTTATCACATTTTCTCCCCCTTTTTGTCATAACATCAAAAACACAAAAGATTCAGATGAAAAACAAAACAATATGAGAGAAAAGAAGATAATTTTCATTGATAGCAAAAGAGAATTATCAGAAGGTACAAGGAAGATGCATAGAAGACAGATGCAAGAAACAAAGAAACAACTAAGACACAAAGGACTAAGACGACCCTAGCATAGACATAATCTTGGGCAGCATGTCATGAATCCCAGCATTGCTCTCAGTCTGCCTCTCCATGAATGAACGGAACTCGGCATTGATGTCTTCTTGCTTGTCCATTCGAGAAGCTAGCTCAGCTTGGTTCTTCTGAATAACCTCTAGAGTCTTCACCAGAAGAGAGGGTTCACCAGAAGAAGCTTCATAACTTCTGTTCAGAGGGACAGTAATCTCGATTGTAGCTTCCATTGTCAGATCATCATCATGATTTTCCTCAACAGGAATAGTCTCAGCAGGATGATCTTCAGCATCAGCTTCTCCCATATAAGCATCTTCTTCATACTCAGGAGCAGGAAGATCAGAATCTCCATTCTCAAGAGCTTGAAGAATGGCAGCAAGATTCCTTGGAGCAGAAGGACCTTCAACTTCTGGAGGATCAACAACGTCTGGAATGACCAAATTGGGGTCCTCCTCAGAAGGATTTTCCCTCAGAAAGTCAAACAGTGACTTGAAGTCTCCAGTCAGAACTGGATACTTAGGTCTCTAGACCACAATCTCCCTGCAAGGATTGGCTTCCATCTCCGTAGAAACTCGTGCTTCAGCAAGTTCATCAATGAATTCCTTTTCTTCAAGACAATATCTTCCCCCGAGACGACTGAACCAAAAATCTTCATAGGGCCTCAGAATTCCACAAGGTCGTGGAGCAATTTCTACACAAATTTCCTGGAGTTCTTGAAACAAGCATCTGCTTTTATTCTGAAGAGTCTCCAAAATCTTCGCATAGCAACATCATTTAATCCAGCATGATGAGCTATTCTGAGAGTGTCAAAGATACTTCTGAGATTCCTCTTTACCATTTCATAGATTACACAAGTAGGGTATGCTCGGTGAGAATTTATTTTGGTTATGGGAGAATCTGGTTTTGGGACAGAATAGGGTTGAGGCTCTCTATCAAGACAGAAGGATGATTCTGCTTCATTCTCAGAATCTAACACTACCAGCTCAACTTCAGGACGAGGCTTGGGTGTGTAATTGCAGTCACGGAGCAATTGCTCATGTGATGCAGAATCTGGGAGATCTGATACAGAAGGATTATTTAGAGAAGTGGAAGGAATGGTGAAGGTGTTGTGAGGTTCAGAAGGATGAGGTTGGATAGAAGATTGAGGTTCAGAAGGAGGTGGTTGGTATACTTGCCTGGGAAAATTTGTAGTTTTATGTGTGTAAATAATTTTGGTATTTTTGGTAGACTTTTACAAATTGTTTTGCTATTTTTTAATAAATCTTTTCTTTAGTGTGTTCACATTTTCTCATGTCTTGGTATGTTTTGTAAACTAATTTGATTAGGAACCTTAGGTATAGAATATAATTACCAATTTTGGTGTGGTTTCAGTAGACTAATTGATCGGTAAAATAGCAAGTGTACTATTTTGCCTATGTAGTAGTAATGGGAAAATCCCAAGTATCGAATCTCAAGGACTGCTTGACGATATAGAGTTTTATCAGTATTTCAATTAAACAAAAATTCAAAAGGTTTTTTGGTTGGTTTTGCAAATAATGTAAATAAGCAGAATATTAAAACGATGAACAGAGATGAGTAGGTTGCTAGGGGTCGGTGAATGATTCTTCCTGTAACAACCATCCTTCTCAATACAATAACATAGTTTCACAATTGATTACCGGTTCTCAAGAATATCTAATCCTAAGGCCTTAGTGAAAAGATCTTTGACGTCACAACCTAATTACTATGTCCATAGATAATTATAATTATGATCAAGAATTCCAATACCAAGAATTTCCGGTTAAGATAAAATATTCCTAGTCCTAGGTGATAATTATTATCCTATGTTCTTACTCATGTCAATGAACAATTGCTGTCCAGCTAAATTTATTCATACAAATTCATTATTCGTTTTTCCGACGGTTAAGACATAAAGAACAGATGTAAAACAAACCAATAGTATGAAAACCAAATTGTTATTGCATCAAAGAAATAAAGTTATCACATTCAGAATCAAGATCACCCCCCTAGCAATGGGGGGTTTAGCTACTCATAAAAATAACAAAAACCATAGTGTAAATTGTAGACATTACAGATAAATGAAGGAAATCCAATCTTCAATGGCAAAAGCTCATAGAATTCTTCAATCCTCGCATAAAATCTGAGTTCTCCAGCCTTCTACAGTGTATTTTCGCTCCCAAATTCGTCGAACCCTTGTCCCAACGTGTTTTCGTCCTTTTATTCCAGCGTTTCTGGGCTTTTCAGACCAAAAGGCCCATGACAGTAAGTGCACACGCGTGTGGGGACGCGTTTGGGACAGTGGGACGCGTCCCGGGACGCGTTTGGGCAGACGCGACACGTGTGGGGACGCGTTTGGGCAGACAGGCATTTTGAAGGATATAAAAACACTTAGAAAGGGGGGGTTTGAATAAGTGTAGCTTTAAAAACTTGACAGATAAAAATAAATTGCACAGTTATTTTTATCCTGGTTCGTTGTTAACTAAACTACTCCAGTCCACCCCCGCAGAGATGATTTACCTCAACTGAGGATTTAATCCACTAATCGCACGGATTACAATGGTTTTCCACTTAGTCAGCAACTAAGTCTTCCAGAGTCTTCTGATCACACACTGATCACTCCAGGAACAACTGCTTAGATACCCTCTAAGACTTTTCTAGAGTATACTGATCCACACGATCACTCTAGTTACAACCTGCTTAGATAACCTCTAAGACTTCCTAGAGTATTCTGATCCACACGATCACTCTAGTTCCTTACAACTTAATGTAATCAATTCTAAGAGTATTACAAATGTTTCTTGAAAGCTATAATCACAAACTGTGATATTTCTCTTAACGTTTAAGCTTAATCTCACTAATATATTACAACAGCAATGTAGTGAGCTTTGATGAAGATGAAGATTCTGAGCTTTGAATTTGAACAGCGTTTCAGCAAGTTAATAGGCGTTGTTTTGTTCAGGATCGTTAACCTTGCTTCTCATCAGAACTTCATATTTATAGGCGTTGGAGAAGATGACCGTTGAGTGCATTTAATGCTTTGCGTGTTCCGTACAGCATCGCATTTAATGTTATACGCTTTTGTCAACTACCTCGAGCCTTGTTCACGCTGTGACTACTGACGTAGCCTTTAGTAGCTTTTAACGTTCCTTTTGTCAGTCAGCGTAGCTTGCCACTTGTACTTCCTTCTGATCTGATGTTTGTGAATACAACGTTTGAATATCATCAGAGTCAAACAGCTTGGTGCAAAGCATCTTCTGATCTTCTGACCTTGAAGTGCTTCTGAGCGTGATACCATCAGAACTTCAGTGCTTCTGTTCTCTTGTTCTTCTGATGCTTCCATAGACCCATGTTCTGATTCTGCTTCGACCATCTTCTGATGTCTTGCCAGACCATGTTCTGATGTTGCATGCTGAACCCTTTGAGACAAAGCTTCTGAGCGCTGAATTATGCGTAATCTTTATATATTTCCTGAAAGGGAAATTGCATTGGATTAGAGTACCATATTATCTTAAGCAAAATTCATATTATTGTTATCATCAAAACTAAGATAATTGATCAGAACAAATCTTGTTCTAACAATCTCCCCCTTTTTGATGATGACAAAAACATATATAAATGATATGAATTTGCGATCAGAAAGAACAGACGGCAAAAGACAAATTACACAGCTATAGCATAAGCATATGAATATGTCTCCCCCTGAGATTAACAATCTCCCCCTGAGATAAATAATCTCCCCCTGAAATAAATACTCGAAGAACTTTAATAAAAGACTTCCCTGATTATTTCGGTAGAGACGATCATATAAGCTTCTGTCTTTAGAGAATTCATAGCTTCTGACTTCTGCTTCCATAGGACAGCTTCAGAACTAGAATTTCTTTAGATCCCTAGAACACTCACAGCTTCTGATTCCTGCTTCCATCTAGGACAGCTTCAGAACTTGAATTTCTTTGATCTTCTGAACATTCACAGCTTCTGATTTCTGCTTCCATTTAGGACAGCTTCAGAACTTGAGTTTTCTGGATCTTTAGAACATTTACAGCTTCTGATTTCTGCTTCCCTCGGATAGCTTCAGAGCTTGAATTTCTACCAACCTCACTTCATGCTAGATTTGTATCAGAACATTGTTGAATGTACCAGAGCATCATCAGAGCATCTCTACATCCTGAAATGTTACAGAACAAAAACTAAACGACAAAAGTCAGCATGAACGAGTCAGAACATAAAATGTATATTCGAACACATTATATGTATCAGAGCCATATAGGCTAAAATAATGTATCAGAGCAAATAGAATTTTGTCAGATCAAATAGACAAATATGGATCAAATTCTATTATCAGTGCTTCTGATTCATTCTTCTTTCTTGCTTCTGATCTCTGAAGCTTGACAGCACTCAGCTTGCTGATCTCTGAAGCTTGACAGCACTCAGCTTGCTTCAGTTTCCATGGTTTTGCTTCTTGTGTTTGCTTTGAAGATTCTCTTCACTTCTTTATACCTGCAAAACACTTAAACCATATAGAACTTGCAGTTCTTGTTAGTAAGAGCAACTGATTAAATCAAATCATTTATCACATATTTCTCCCCCTTTTTGTCATATCATCAAAAAGCAAAAAAGATTCAGAGACAAACAAAACGAAACACACGGAGGAAGAAGATGATTTCATTGAAGTTCAAACAGCAGGTACAGAAGTACATGAAGATAAGTAAGATTAGATGCACAAAGACAGATGCAACAAAAAGAAAGAACCAACACAGACTCAATCTAAGATGGCCCTAGTCTTGACAAGATCTTGGTCAGCATCTCTTCAACTGCACGCACGCTTATCCATGAATAGTAACGACAGGTTTACCATCCCGAGATAAAACGTTACAGCTGTTTTGCTTTAAAAGAGGTTCTGAATCAACTTAGACAATGAAACGTTAGTAATAACCGAATCATAATTTCTAAAAGATTTCAATCAGAACTTCTGATTTAAAAAAAATCACATTCATTTCAGAAGATACTCATACGTAAGAACTTCTCATCTTCTCATTCTGGGCATAAATCCATACTGATGTTTTTCAGAATGAACTTAAACCTATCTTCAGCCAGGGGTTTTGTAAAGATATCAGCCCATTGATGGTCTGTATCAACAAAGTTTAAAGATATAACACCCTTCTGAACATAGTCCCTTATGAAATGATGTTTAATCTCAATATGTTTAGCTTTTGAATGAAGAATAGGATTCTTAGATAAACATATAGCATAAGTATTATCACAGAATATAGGAATGTTACTCTCATATATCTGATAATCTTCTAACTGACTCTTCATCCAGAGCATCTGTGTACTACAACCAGCAGCAGCGACATATTCTGCTTCTGTTGTTGATAGAGCAATAGTTGCTTGCTTCTTGCTATACCAGGAGATCAAATGACTTCCAAGAAATTGGCAACTTCCTGAAGTACTCTTTCTTTCAATTCTGTCTCCAGCATAGTCAGCATCGCAGAATCCTACTAAGTTGTATTCTTTAGATTTTCTGTAAACTAAGCCAACATTAGTAGTACCTTTCAGATACCTTAGAATTCTCTTAACAGCAGTTAAATGAGATTCTCTAGGATCTGATTGGAATCTAGCACACAAACAAACACTGAACAGAATGTCAGGTCTAGAAGCAGTCAAATATAGAAGAGATCCAATCATACCTCTGTATAACTTCTGATCTACCTTCTTACTTACCTCAACCTTACCTAGGATGCATGTTGGATGCATAGGAGTTTTGGCTTCTTTGCAGTCTAGAAGATTAAACTTCTTCAGAAGTTCCTTCACATACTTGGTTTGGTGAACATACGTTCCTTCTGATGTTTGATTTATTTGTATTCCAAGGAAATACTTGAGTTCTCCCATCATGCTCATTTCAAACTCGGCCTGCATAGACTCAGCAAACTCCTTTCCAAGTGTAGCATTAGATGTTCCAAAAATAATATCATCTACATATATTTGACAAATTAAAATATCCCTTTTAAAGGTTTTCACAAAAGAGAGTAGTGTCCACTTTTCCTCTAGTGAAACCATTATCCAGAAGGAAAGAACTTAAGCGTTCATACCAAGCTCTGGGAGCCTATTTCAATCCATACAATGATTTCTTAAGTTTAAAAACATGATTAGGAGACATAGAGTCTTCAAAACCAGGAGGTTGATGGACATAAACTTCTTCATCTATATAACCATTTAAGAAGGCACTCTTAACATCCATCTGATAGAGAGTGATATTATGTTGAGTGGCAAATGAAATTAATAGACGAATAGATTCTAACCTGGCCACTGGTGCAAAGGTTTCTGTATAGTCAATCCCTTCTTGCTGACTATAACCCTGAGCCACCAGTCTGGCTTTGTTCCTTACCACTTCACCTTTCTCACTGAGCTTGTTTCTGAAGACCCATTTTGTGCCAATTATATTGAATCCATCTGGTCTAGGAACAAGATCCCAAACATCATTCCTTGTAAACTAATTTAGTTCTTCTTGCATAGCAATTATCCAGTCTGGATCTTCTAGAGCATGATCAACAGAAGTTGGCTCGATCAAAGACACAAGACCTAATTGACAGTCTGCATTGTTCTTAAGGAATGTTCTTGTTCTGATTGGATCATCCTTCTTTCCAAGAATGACATCTTCTGAATGACCAGAGATGAGTCTGGATGATCTTCTGACAGATGGTTCTTCAGAAATGCTTAGATTCTCCAGAGAAGCTGATACTTGATCTTCAGATTCTTTGCTTCTGAGAAGCTCTGCTTCTGATGCGTTGCTTCTTGGCTCAACAACTTCTGATATATCAATATCACAATCTGCAAAATTATCAAACTGCTTTGGTTTTTTAGAACCAAGCTTATCATCAAACCTGATATTGATTGATTCTTCTACAATCAATGTTTCAGTATTGTATACTCTGTAGCCTTTTGAGCGTTCAGAATATCCAAGAAGGAAACATTTTTGTGCTTTGGAATCAAACTTACCAAGATGATCTTTAGTGTTCAGAATAAAGCATACACATCCAAAAGGATGGAAATATGAAATGTTGGGCTTTCTATTCTTCCACAATTCATAAGGAGTCTTATTTAGAATAGGTCTGATAGAGATTCTATTCTGAATATAGCATGCAGTGTTTATTGCTTCTGCCCAGAAATGCTTAGCCATATTGGTTTCATTGATCATGGTTCTGGCCATTTCTTGCAGAGTCCTATTCTTTCGTTCTACAACCCCATTTTGCTGTGGAGTTCTAGGACAAGAGAAATCATGGGCAATACCATTTTCTTTGAAGAAATCTTCAAAGGATCTGTTCTCAAATTCACCACCATGATCACTTCTGACCTTTATGATTTTACACTCTTTTTCAGATTGAATCTGAATGCAGAAATCAAAGAACACTGAATGAGTCTCATCCTTGTGTTTCAAGAATTTTACCCAAGTCCAGCGGCTATAATCATCTACGATGACTAATCCATATTTCTTCCCTCTGACAGATGTTGTTTTGACTGGGCCAAACAGATCAATGTGCAAGAGTTCTAATGGCCTTGAGGTAGAAACAACATTCTTGGACTTGAATGCAGGTTTGGAGAACTTGCCCTTCTGACATGCTTCACAAAGAGCATCTGATTTGAATTTCAGATTAGGGAGTCCTCTGACAAGATCCAGTTTGTTAATCAGAGAAATCTTTCTCAAACTAGCATGCCCTAATCTTCTGTGCCAGACCCACTGCTCTTTCAGAAACAGACATAAGACAAGTCACCTTCTGACTCATAAGATCTTGCAGATCTGTCTTATAAATGTTGTTCTTCCTCTTGCCTGTAAATAGGATTGAGCCATCCTTCTGATTTACAGCCTTGCAAGACTCTTGATTAAAGATTATATCATAACCATTGTCACTCAATTGACTTATAGATAAGAGGTTATGTGTTAATCCTTCTACAAGAAGTACATTAGAAATGGAAGGAGAGTTACCAGACTTTATAGTTCCAGAGCCAATTATCTTGCCCTTCTGATCTCCTCCAAACTTGACTTCTCCTCCAGACTTAAGCACCAGGTCTTGGAACATAGACCTTCTTCCTGTCATGTGTCGTGAGCATCCAGAGTCCAGGTACCATGACATGTTGTGTTTTGTCCTTTTTGCAGTCAAGGATATCTGCAATAGGAATAATCTTATCCTTAGGTACCCACATCTTCTTGGGTCCTTTCTTGTTAGATTTTCTCAAGTTCTGATTGAACTTGGGTTTAACATTGTAAGCAATAGGAGGAACAACATGATAATTTTTAATGAGAGTTTCATGATATTTCCTAGGTTGTGTCACATGCTTCTTAGTGTGTGTTATGTGAAAACTGTGAGCATGTGAAGTGTGCCTAATATCATGGGAGTGACCATACTTGAACTGATCATACAATGGCTTGTATGTGAATTTCATTTCATCAACAGGTTCAAGTTTGTATGGGGTTTCACCCTCAAAACCAATGCCGACTCTTTTGTTTCCAGACACAGCATATATCATAGAAGCTAGCTGACTTCTGCCAATACTTCTAGATAAGAACTTCCTGAAACTTAAATCATATTCTTTCAGAATATGGTTTAGACTAGGAGTGGATTTTTCTGAATCAGAAGGAGATCCAACATTATTGGATAATTTTAAAAGTTTTTCTTTTAATTCAGAATTCTCCAACTCAAGCTTCTTTGTTTCAAATTCAAATAGCTTTTTCAGCTTTTTGTATTTGAGACTGATCTGAGACTTGAGTTCCAGAAGTTCAGTTAGACCGGAAACTAACTCATCTCTAGTAAGTTCAGAAAATACCTCTTCAGAATCTGATTCTGATGTAGATTCTGATTCGTCATCTTCTGTCGCCATCAGCGCACAGTTAGCCTGCTCATCTTCAGAGTCTGAATCATCTTCTGACTCATCCCAGGTTGCCATAAGACCTTTCTTCTTATGAAACTTCTTCTTGGGATTTTCCTTCTAAAGATTTGGACATTCAGTCTTGAAGTGTCCAGGCTCATTGCATTCATAGCACATGACCTTCTTCTTGTCAAATCTTCTGTCATCAGAAGATTCTCCACGTTCAAATTTCTTTGAACTTCTGAAGCCTCTGAACTTCCTTTGCTTGGTCTTCCAGAGTTGATTTAGCCTTCTGGAGATCAAGGACAGTTCATCTTCTTCTTCAGATTCTGATTCTTCAGGATCTTCTTCTCTAGCCTGAAAAGCGTTAGTGCATTTCTTGATATTGGATTTTAATGCAATAGACTTACCTTTCTTTTGAGGCTCATTTGCGTCCAGCTCTATTTCATGACTTCTCAAGGCACTGATGAGCTCTTCCAGAGAAACTTCATTCAGATTCTTTGCAATCTTGAATGCAGTCACCATAGGACCCCATCTTCTGGGTAAGCTTCTGATGATCTTCTTTACGTGATCAGCCTTGGTGTATCCCTTGTCAAGAACTCTCAATCCAGCAGTAAGAGTTTGAAATCTTGAAAACATCTTTTCAATGTCTTCATCATCCCCCATCTTGAAGGCTTCATACTTCTGGATTAAAGCTAGAGCTTTAGTCTCCTTGACTTGAGCATTTCCTTCATGAGTCATTTTCAAGGACTCATATATGACATAGGCCGTTTCCCTGTTAGATATCTTCTCATACTCAGCATGAGAGATAGCATTCAGCAAAACAGTTCTGCATTTATGATGATTCCTGAAAAGCTTTTTCTGATCATCATTCTTTTCTTGCCTTGTCAGCTTTACGCCTCTGGCATTTACTGGATGTTTGTAACCATCCATCAGAAGATCCCATAGATCACCATCTAGACCAAGAAAGTAACTTTCCAGTTTATCTTTCCAGTATTCAAAGTTTTCACCATCAAATACCGGCGGTCTAGTATAACCATTGTTACCGTTGTATTGCTCGGCAGAGCCAGATGTAGATGCAGGTGTAGACTTTTCACTTTCATCAACCATCTTTTACTGAAGCGTTTTTCTCTTCCTGAATCTTTTCTAAACACGGTTAAGTGCTTGCACCTTAGAACCGGCGCTCTGATGCCAATTGAAGGATAGAAAAACACTTAGAAAGGGGGGGTTTGAATAAGTGTAGCTTTAAAAACTTGACAGATAAAAATAAATTGCACAGTTATTTTTATCCTGGTTCGTTGTTAACTAAACTACTCCAGTCCACCCCCGCAGAGATGATTTACCTCGACTGAGGATTTAATCCACTAATCGCACGGATTACAATGGTTTTCCACTTAGTCAGCAACTAAGTCTTCCAGAGTCTTCTGATCACACACTGATCACTCCAGGAACAACTGCTTAGATACCCTCTAAGACTTTTCTAGAGTATACTGATCCACACGATCACTCTAGTTACAACCTGCTTAGATAACCTCTAAGACTTCCTAGAGTATTCTGATCCACACGATCACTCTAGTTCCTTACAACTTAATGTAATCAATTCTAAGAGTATTACAAATGCTTCTTGAAAGCTATAATCACAAACTGTGATATTTCTCTTAACGTTTAAGCTTAATCTCACTAATATATTACAACAGCAATGTAGTGAGCTTTGATGAAGATGAAGATTCTGAGCTTTGAATTTGAAAAGCGTTTCAGCAAGTTAATAGGCGTTGTTTTGTTCAGGATCGTTAACCTTGCTTCTCATCAGAACTTCATATTTATAGGCGTTGGAGAAGATGACCGTTGAGTGCATTTAATGCTTTGCGTGTTCCGTACAGCATCGCATTTAATGTTATACGCTTTTGTCAACTACCTCGAGCCTTGTTCACGCTGTGTCTACTGACGTAGCCTTTAGTAGCTTTTAACGTTCCTTTTGTCAGTCAGCGTAGCTTGCCACTTGTACTTCCTTCTGATCTAATGTTTGTGAATACAACGTTTGAATATCATCAGAGTCAAACAGCTTGGTGCAAAGCATCTTCTGATCTTCTGACCTTGAAGTGCTTCTGAGCGTGATACCATCAGAACTTCAGTGCTTCTGTTCTCTTGTTCTTCTGATGCTTCCATAGACCCATGTTCTGATTCTGCTTCGACCATCTTCTGATGTCTTGCCAGACCATGTTCTGATGTTGCATGCTGAACCCTTTGAGACAAAGCTTCTGAGCGCTGAATTATGCGTACTCTTTATATATTTCCTGAAAGGGAAATTGCATTGGATTAGAGTACCATATTATCTTAAGCAAAATTCATATTATTGTTATCATCAAAACTAAGATAATTGATCAGAACAAATCTTGTTCTAACACATTTTTCCTTTGTATTTCTTTCTCCTGGGACGCGTCCCGGAACGCGTCTGGGCCAATGGGACGCGTGTGGGGACGCGTGTGGCATGCATAAACATCCTGGGACGCGTTTGGGCAAACGGGACGCGTCCCGGGACGCGTCTGGGCAGCAGATGGCACTTTTCACTTCCAAACGCGTGTGGGGACGCGTTTTGGCAGCTGATTTCATTTTTCTTCTTCCACACGCGTGTGGGAACGTGTTTTGCCAGTATATTCACTTTTCTTCAATTTTTCACTTTTCTGCCTCGATTTCTCCCATTTCATTTACCTGAGCCTACAAACACTATAACACACAACCAAAGCATAAAATGACTTATAACGAAATAAAACACTAAATAAAATAACTTAAAGATAACTAAAAACAACGGTAAAAATACGTGTGAAAACCACTGATCAAACTCCCCAAACTTAAACCGTTGCTTGACCTCAAGCGACAATTACAAGAGTTAATAACCTTCAAGGCACACTGGTATTCATACGTGAGATATCCGGTTGTATTGATCAAGAAACAGTTTGTCCGGCATTCACATGACGCGATGAGTTTCTACTACCACTTTAAACCTTAAGCTCCCCTTTGAGATACCTCTCCAACTATGCTTTGCACTTAAGTCTCTTTTCGATTTTTCTCCTCTTTCATTCGGACAATCACATTAAGGCACTGCATTTCTTATAATAATCATCACATGCATGAGACGGATTAAGGCTTTATATTTTCTTTTTCTGGAACCAAACGAGCAGCATTTTCTACTTTTCAAACACCGATGAAATTTTCAAACTTCGCAGTTATATATTGTCCTTTTGGACGACGTTTGGGGATCAACCTCCTTTGGGCTGAATAACCAGGGGAGGGTCACCCAACTTAGCGAGCCGGTTGCCTTTTACCGCCTTTTCATCATTTGGTGCTAACTTTATATCCCTTTTTGTTTTCTCAACCAATCATCATGCATGTGAATCTGAATTATGCCAGACTGTATCAATAAACTACTCGAGGAGTACTTCTCAGGATACAAGTACTATGGTGCAAATCTACACGTTGGACTCGTATTTCTTTTAGGGAACCAAGGGTGTTTAAACAAACCTCTTCCTGTCACATTATTCCGAACTTCCTGTCCTCAAACAATCCTCCCTTCATCTCTATATACTATTCCTGATCGCTCTTTAAGATCAAAACATCTTCAAAAATAAAAATTTCGGTCAAAATTTGGGACAAATATGATTCTGTAGGTCTTACACATATTATAGCAGCAATATAAATTAAAAAGCAAGGAGTAAAAGGAGTAAAACCTCCCCCAAACTTGAACGAAACATTGGCCTCAATGTTTTAGAACAAGCCCGAGAGAAGTGACTCACAGAGGGTAATGCACTCCATAGCTTCCACTTGAAATGCCCCTTTTATTTCCTGAAATAAAATAAACAAAAAGATAAAGTAATTATTAAAAGTGTGGGTTGCCTCCCACGAAGCGCTTCGTTTAACGTCATATGGCTCGACAGTCCATTACCCTTTATTATGGAGGGTATTTTCTATTCCACACCTGGTTGCTTTTCACCTCCGCAACCAAAAACTCATGAAGATGAAAGGCATGGACAACTTTTCTCTTCAATTCACTTTTCACATTCTTCTCGAATTTTTTATTCCTTTTAGGACTTTTGATATCTCCTTGAGTTGTTTCCACCCGAGAAGCTATGCTTGAAACTTTTTCTTGGAGCTGCTCAGGCCTTTTGTCTTTTTTTTCACTTTCTGTCATACCACCAGAAGTTTGATCATTTACAACCGCCCTATGTTTCTTAACTCCTAACATTTTCAAGGTTACATCTTCATCAAAAGATCTCAGCGTTAGTGTCCCTTTTTCAATGTCGAGGTTGCAGCGGCCTGTCGACAAAAATGGCCTCCCAAGAAGGATAGGAGTTTCTTCGTCTTCTGGAATGTCCATGATGTGGAAGTCAACAGGGAACACAAACTTATCAACTTCCACTAGTACATCTTCAGCTACCCCATATGATTTCTTAATGGTGTGATCAGCGAACCTTAACTGTGTCTTACTCTCACTAATCTTTTCCAATTCAAGCTTTTTGAAAATGGACAGAGGCATTAAACTCACACTAGAACCAGAATCGAGGAGTACCTTTTTAAATGTTATATTATTGATAGTGCATGGTATAGCCACCGCTCCAGGGTCTTTCCTCTTTATTGGGATCTTTCTTGTTGACGAGATTATTCCACACTTCTCAGTTGCAATTTTTTATTCTCCTTCCACTGATCTCTTTTTCGCCATCACCTCCTTCAGAAATTTTTTATACAATGGCATGTGCTCAAGTGCTTCGAAGAAGGGTAGATTCACCTCTAGCCTTTTGAACAATGCAGTAAACTTCTTAAAGTCTTTCTCTTTTGAATTCTTCTTTGTCACTCTGGAAGGGAAAGGTAGTTTGATCACCGGTTCAGCATCTTTCTTATTTTTTTCTTCAACTGGTTTAACCGGTGGTATCACAATTTCTGGTTCTTTCGGATTCTCTCTTATTTCCAAATCCACCTCTATTACCATAGGGTCATCTATTTCCTCTTTTTATTTTTCCGATTCTAAAACCTTTTTGCTCCTTGTTTTAACAGCATTAATTTTCTCTTGATCTTTCGGATTTTTAACAGTTGCGCTCGGAAAGTTACCTTGTGCTTGTAAAGTGAGATGTTGTGCTATTTGACCCACTTGAACTTCCAGATTTTTTATTGAAGCTGTGGTGTTCCTGTGGTTGTTTCTTGTTTCTTATTGAAACTGAGAGCATTGTCCAGCCAATCTTTCGATAGCTACTTCCCACTCCGCTTTCTGAGGGCCTTGTTGTTGTTGTTGATCTTTCCAAGAGAAGTTGGGATGATTCTTCCACCCAGGATTATAGGTGTTAGAATAAGGATTATTTTGCCTCAAGAATTTGATTTCTTCAATTTGCTTGGGAGTCGCAACACAACAAACAGTTTGATGAGGACCATTGCAAATTTCACAGATTACCGGTTGAGCTTGTTGCACTTGAGCCACCTGTTGTGTACCTATATTCATAGCCTTCAATCTTTTTTCAACTTCAGCCGCTATCGCATCTTCAACTCGGATTTTTGAGGTTTCCAGCTTGAGATCAATGATTCCTTCTGGTTTGCTAGCACACCTATCATACAGCTCCAAATGCTCATTTGCAGCTATTGCTTCAATGATTTTTGTGATGTCGGAGGCTGTTGTGAAATTTGTTGAGCCTCCAGCTGCTGTATCAATCAACTGCTTTGTTTTCATTCTGAGTCCATTAACAAATACTCGCATCTGTTCAGTCTTGTCCATATTATGAGTGGGACATGCTACGAGAATTCTTTTGAATCTTTTGTGAGCATCTCCTAAGGGCTCACCCTCCTTCTGCTTGAAGTTCAAAATGTCATACCTCTTTCTTATAAAGACCGAGGCGGGGAAATACTCATTCAAGAAAGCCTTCTCCATCTCTTCCCATGATGTGATACTGCCTGCTGGGAGAGAATAGAACCACTCTTCTGCTTCTCCGACTAATGTGAACGTGAACATTCTCAGCTTCTTCGCTTCTTCTGTATGCCCTTCAATTTTTAGAGTAGTGCTCATGGTCAGAAATCTTTGTAGGTGCTTGTTTGCATCATCATTAACCTTTCCGGTGAAAGGTTTCCTTTCCAGCTGATTTATTGTGCTCAGATGCAATTGAAAATTTGCCGCATTTACCGGTTGGTTGACAATTGTGAGTCTTCCTCCCGGGTTGTTTGCAACACCGTAGTCACCAAGGAGCCTCTCAGGAGGAGGAGGATTTTCACCCATGGTTTCTTCTTCACTTTCAGACTCTGAATCAGAATGAACTGACACAATTTTCTCTTCAGGTTCCAGATTAGCCAACCGAGCTTGTCTACGCCTTACGTGCAAAGTTCTTTCAATTTCTGCGTCAAAAAGAAACTCAGCTGAGGCCTTACCTCGCATACACAGATTAGATAAATATGAGAATTAGGAAAAATAAATAGTGTAGAAAATAAAATTTTAGTCGCAGAGCAACAAAATTCTAATTGAAATAAATCTAGAACTCTATAATCTTCGGCAGTCCCCAGCAACGGCGCCAAAAACTTGATCGGTAAAATAGCAAGTGTACTATTTTGCCTATGTAGTAGTAATGGGAAAATCCCAAGTATCAAATCTCAAGGACTGCTTGACGATATAGAGTTTTATCAGTATTTCAATTAAACAAAAATCAAAAGGTTTTTTGGTTGGTTTTGCAAATAATGTAAATAAGCGGAATATTAAAACGATGAACAGAGATGAGTAGGTTGCTAGGGGTCGGTGAATGATTCTTCCTGTAACAACCATCCTTCTCAATACAATAACATAGTTTCACAATTGGTTACCGGTTCTCAAGAATATCTAATCCTAAGGCCTTCGTGAAAAGATCTTTGACGTCACAACCTAATTACTATGTCGATAGATAATTATAATTATGATCAAGCATTCCAATACCAAGAATTTCCGGTTAAGATAAAATATCCCAAGTCCTAGGTGATAATTATTATCCTATGTTCTTACTCATGTCAATGAACAATTGCTGTCCAGCTAAATTTATTCATACAAATTCATTATCCGTTTTTCCGATGGTTAAGACATAAAGAACAGATGTAAAACAAACTAATAGTATGAAAACCAAATTGTTATTGCATCAAAGAAATAAAGTTATCACATTCAGAATCAAGATCACCCCCCTAGCAATGGGGGTTTAGCTACTCATAAAAATAACAAAAACCATAGTGTAAATTGTAGACATTACAGATAAATGAAGGAAATCCAATCTTCAATGGCAAAAGCTCATAGAATTCTTCAATCCTCGCATAAAATCTGAGTTCTCTAGCCTTCTACAGTGTATTTTCGCTCCCAAATTCGTCGAACCATTGTCCCAACGTGTTTTCGTCCTTTTATTCCAGCGTTTCTGGGCTTTTCAGACCAAAAGGCCCATGACAGTAAGTGCACACGCGTGTGGGGACGCGTTTGGGACAGTGGGACGCGTCCCGGGACGCGTTTGGGCAGACGGGACGCGTGTGGGGACGCCTTTGGGCAGACAGACATTTTTCCTTTGTATTTCTTTCTGCTGGGACGCGTCCCGGAACGCGTCTGGGCAAGTGGAACGCGTGTGGCATGCATGAACATCCTGGGACGCGTGTGGGAACGCGTTTGGGCAAACGGGACGCGTCCCGGGACGCGTCTGGGCAGCAAATGGCACTTTTCACTTCCAAACGCGTGTGGGGACGCGTTTTGGCAGCTGATTGCATTTTTCTTCTTCCACACGCGTCTGGGAACGTGTTTGGCCTGTTTATTCACTTTTCTTCAATTTTTCACTTTTCCGCCTCGATTTCTCCCATTTCATTTACCTGAGCCTACAAACACTATAACACACAACCAAAGCATAAAATGACGAATAACGAAATAAAACACTAAATAAAATAACAAAGATAACTAAAAACAACGGTAAAAATACGTGTGAAAACCACTGATCACTAATACATGATAATGTGTAAAAAAAAATGAAAATCCAATTCCATGTTTTGGTTAGGTTTTCATTAGGTTTTCTATACCCGACTAATGTGCGTTTCTAAACGGATAACCATGTGAATTTGACCCATAATTTACTTTGCATTTATGCAATAGCCTTGGATCTTTTTTGTGCATATAATTAAGGATGTTTAGAGGTCCTAGGACCTGGAACTAGATTTTTAAATCGTTTCTTCTTATTTTACTTGAATGTTCCTTTCTTACATGTAAATAATTTGCTTTTGATTAACGATTGTATCATAACTTGTCCAAATGACCTATAATTTTGTATGAGACTCCTTGACTTGGTTCCATGATTGTTTAAACACCTATTAGGGTCTTTTAACTACTGACTTCCATCATTTGATTACATTTTTCTAACTTCATTCACCATTTGAAATCGTTTAGTTAGTATTGACCTAGTTTTGTCTAGTTTTTGTTAGAACTTTGTTTAGCTTAAAGCTAATTGACTAACAAGGATTGGTATAAGGTCTTAGGCCTATAAATACAAAGTAATGCTACTGACCTCAAGCTTAGGCCATGTGTTCATTTACTTTTTGTTTTGACTAATTGATGTTTGCTTGTTAATTGTTAAGTAACGATTCAAGCGATACTTTGGTAACTTCTTGTGAATATTTTCGTGTGATGCCATGGTGCTTTTGTGTTTAATTTAGGACACTAATTTCATTGGTTTGCTACTTCCCTAGGGCTTCCTTCTCCCTTTCTCATGCTTTGCCTCTTCTTTCACACTTTGTTTGTTGTTAGTTTAAGAGGCGACGATTGTTTGTTCTTCCTCCACCTTTTGTGGATTGTTTTCTCTTGGGATTCATTGTGTGTAGTCTCTCTTAGGAGTGGACTTGGTTAGGGACTTCATTAAGTCACCTACCTTGCTTGTTGCTTTTGTTTATCTCTTACTATATGCTTGCCATGTTCCCTTAGGGCGGTGACTTCAATCTTCATTAAGATGAGTCATATAGAACAACTTAGGTTGTAGTCTATGCATGATAACATAGGTAAAGGTCCCTTATCCTTGATCTTAGGGCCATTTGTATGTTAGTATTAGGTTAGAAATGTATGTTCCCCTTTTGCATAACAAACAAAAATCAATAAAACACCATAAAACATTAATAAATAGTGAAAAGTTAATAAAAAGGAATGGAAGCTCTCGTCCCTCTTGTTTAAGGGGATCACTTGAGTGGAGATTCCTAAACCTAAAAAACACAAACATAGAGTTGATTGGGTCTTCCTTGTTTAAGGTTTACTCGAGACGCTCGACATACCTTTGTCTTGCTTTTAAGAGCATGTTACTTCCACTCCAATTCCAGCGTGAGTCTCCAAAGGTCGAGCGATGGAGTGTGATGTAGCTGTTCACCAAAAAATACCAACAAACAATAAAAAACATAGAAAATCTTGAGCAGAACTACGGCGCTCTGATTCTTCTTAAGAGAATACGTAGGCATAGAGGCAACTCTAGCGAGCACAATAATTATTAAAAAACTTTAGGTTTAATCATGCATTGCATTAGTGATAGATACACCCTTTAGATAGAAACAAACATAGGTGGATACCATCGAGTACGATGGGCGTGAGGGGTGCTAGCACCTTCCCCTTGCGTAACCGACTCCCGTGCCCTGTTCTCTGGTCGAAAGACCTTGTTCTTATTTCGAGTTAGGTTTCCTGGTATTCCTTTCCCGCGATGGGATAAATATATTAGTGGCGACTCTGATTCCATTTTTCGCGGTAGCGACAGCTGGCGACTCTGCTGGGGATGTTGATAGACCTGTGCTGGTCCATTACTAGCGAGTCGATCCTAGCCTTTGTTTGTTTCTTTGATTGGGTGTTTATTTATTTGTTTACATGTTTACCTTTTGTATATATGTTTGCATATCATGTCTATTTCCTATTTGCATATCATGCATCTGGACTATATTATGGGTCCCCGTGGGGGCCACATATTTTTCCTGATTTGTTTTGCAGGTGGGGGGTTTGTGTGAGGTAAAAGGCCCACTACCCAGGCCAGTGATACTTAGGATTAGTATGGATGCCCATGTCAACTCCCGTAGCGTTTGATACGATCGAGCTTGACATGGGGTACCACGACCAGGCGAGGTTCTTTCATGGAACATTGTGTCTGGCATGTTTGTGCCTCAAACACATTGTACCCCATGGGAATCGTTAACCCTAGTGACCATTAGGGACCACCTGTCAGTGTCTAGACTTCATACCTGTGAGATTGGGGTGGGACAAGATACTAACCTTCATCATACCCGGATTTCTATATTGCAATCTGAAGTCGGAATTTTGAAACTGTTACATTCAGTATAACCCAGATATCCAGATATGCGAGAGAATCAGTCTCTCAACACATTGCACACATATCACATCACATCACTACTATATCCACTTTGTTTCGTCGTGGGAGGATCCTAAAGTCTGTTTCAGAAAAAAAAAAGAGAAGGAAAAAAAAAAGAGAGATAAACAAATTACTACAAAAAAAAAGAGAAGAGAAAAAGAGAAAAATGGATATAAGGAAACAAAAGAGAAGACTTTATGATTCTCCCCCAAACGAAACACATTCCATCATATCATTTAACATGCATGTTTCATTTATTTTCAGGATCTTTTGGCTTTGTCTCCGATCAGCATACCGTTCTCAAAGATGAGGCCTGGCAGAAAGAACACCTACTCGTACACTTTTCCAAATCCGAATCTGGATTCTCTTAAGGGGTTAGCAAGTCAGATTACACTGGATGAGTTGACCAAGTTCAAACAAGATTATGGGAGGATTTTGTACTTCCTCAAGACACCGTTTACCAAGTATGAATGGGACGGAGTTCACACTTTGCTCTAATTCTACAACCCTTCTCTCCGCTGCTTCACATTTCCTGACTACCATTTGGTTCCTATCTTGGAAGAATACTCTTTTTTCCTCGGCATCTCTATCAAAGAGCAGATACCGTATCATAGTATGATGAAGGCTCCTACTTCTATTGAGATTGCAAAGGCTCTTTATTTGAGCAAATCAGTTGTGGAAGCAAACCTCAAGGAAAAGGGAAATTGTCCTGGATTTCATTTGGAGTTCTTGGTTCAGAAAGCTTATGACGCTGTTGTGGCTTAGCAGTGGGACACATATAGAGCTCTTCTGGCTTTGAGTATCTATGGCATAGCAATGTTTCCAAATGTGGTCAATTTTGTTGACATGAATGTGATCCATATCTTCATTCTGAAGAACCCGGTTCCTACGCTCCTGGGTGATGTTTATCACTCAATACATCACAGAAATGACCGAAAAGGGGGATTGGTTCAGTGTTGTGCTCCATTACTGTATTGTTGGTTTAGGTATCATCTTCCTGAGCGCGGCCCTTTCGTTGACAATAGACATACATCAAGATGGTCCGATAGAATCATGGGGCTGGTAGCCAAAGACATTGTTTGGTATAATAGGTCGTTGGATGACGTATTAATTTACATATCAATCAATATGAAATATTTGAACCCTGTCGACCCAAAAATAAAGTTTCTTTTTTCGCTTAATTCTCTTGAAAAACACATATATCCCTCTTCTATTTGACAATTCCTTTATGCTATCTCTCTCTCTCTCTCTCATTGGAATATTTATCTTCTTTGACAATGTTCACTGTAACACCCCAAATTCTACCCAAAAATATCATGCGAGAAATCAGAGTATTTTAAAAACTATCAACAATGCATTTGGGATATCACATTTACTTCCTATAAACAACTCATAAACAGATACATAGCACTTTAATCTCAGAGAAGCACAAAACAACTTATAACAGCTCTTAGACAAACCAACTTCATAGTAATATGCAGCGGAATCATAACATTCGAATTTATAAACAAATCATCTTATTTAATCGGAAACAACTTCAAACATCATAGTACTTCTCATTATCCAATTTGGAACTCAACAACTAAAACATGAACAACATAGAAACAACAATATAGACAACCCCCGAGTGCTACGTATCAGAGCGACACACCAACCAGACACGGTGAATCTACAAACTTCCACAGCTATACTTGAGTACCTGCCCATTTCCCATGGTAGGGGAAACATCAGCAGAAGGGGTGAGATATCAAACATTATAAAGGAAAGTATGATAATACATATAGCAAAGATAAAATCATACACAATTCACCACTTCTCAATATAAGCAATTTGCATCACAACAATAATGTTAACTATCGACTATAACAATGTATTCAATTTTACAAGTATGTCATTCAAGCACATAATAACATATACTTCATAATCACAACGTAAATTAATACAACTATCAACAATGGCAAAACATGGTTCATATATTCCACATATATACATATATCATTAATACATATATATATTTGCATTCTCATCATATACGTTTCATCTACATATATCACCAAAATCATGTATCAAACATCACCAAATTTAATTATCACATCTCATGCACACATAACAATCACCTAATCACATAATTACATATATTCAAACATCACATAACTCCAATGTAACTCAATGCAAGACATGTGACTCTATGCATGTGGTACCCAATATGGACCCAAAGTTCCACCGCTTCCGATTCATATAGAATCTAGCCACGCTTCAGATCCGGACAAGACCAAAGCCACCAAATGTAAACATATAGTTTACCGCTTTCCGATTCACTCTAGAATCCAAGCCACGCTTGTGTTTCAAAGAAATTCCACCTATGTTTCAAGGCACACTATGATATGAATGTATGTACAATCTCACAAATATATGCAATTAAGATCATCTCTACCATCTTAACTTTCCACATATCACAATAATTCAACTCTATGAATTATCCACCAATTGTACACAACATTCACAACACACACACATCATTCACATATGAGGGCCAATTAATCAACTACGATTCACACAATCCAATTAACACTAGTAATCATACTATCTCATGTTAATTCTCATTTTTGTCAATTATACATGAACACACATTTTCAACATCAAGCAATTAGTCATTAGAATTAATGCTAACCAACTAACCATAAAGAATAAATATCAAAACAACATCATTGGCATGACAATATATATTTCTCAACATACATATTCAAGCCAAAACACAATTACAAACAATTTCTCAAAATACCGTAATTTACCGATAAACCGAATAATTGGTCCAAGTTCAAGTATATTCCAATCACATAGACTTATTGGAATCAATTCAACTAATAATTTAACTATCCAATTAATAATTAAACTATATTAATTTCAATTCAACTATTATATTTCTATTCCATTATTTTCCAATTCTATTACAAAACCCATTATTTCACTATCAATGGTTTACTCACAACAAACATAACAATCTAATACACATAGATTATCAATTGCACACAACTTATCACATTTATATCATCACATTCCAACAAATCATCAAATACCCAAAATTGCAACATATAAGAACATGGATATCAAAGTATAGAATTAAACCCACTATAACATACTATCATACAACCCTTTAGCATGAAAGAACCCCACCCTTACCTTGGCAAATATGAACTCTTTCACCATAGCTCTAAGTTTTTCTCCAAAATAAATCCTTCAAACATAATTTGGAGACACACCTAAAAACCAGTTCGGAAATTAGCTTATCAGACGAACTTAAAACCCTCAAAATTAAAATCGCTCCGGTCAGAATTTACCTCTATGAGTCAGGAATGTTGTGTCAAAACCACGCGACGATCCAACGGTTGGATTGAGAGATACATCCATTTTGCTAAGGTGACTCAATGCTGAAACTTGCTGCGAAAATGAGGTTTCTTCTAGCTTTTCTCTTCCACCATTGTTCTCTTCCCTTTTGCCTCTTTTCTCTTCTTCCTATCTTTTCCCCCAAATGAAAATAGTAACCTCTAAAACCCTAACCTTCTCTTACTATCTCACTTATGTCAATTGGGCTTAACCCATCAATCCATCCATTATGTTTCTATCACTTAGGCCCATTTAGTTATATCTCTCTAATAACTCAATTAAGTCAAACAACACAAACACTCACATAATTAAATACTTAAATAATTATTATATCACATAATAACTAAATAAATAAGTTATTATTAAAAACACCAAACAATATAATTACTAATATAATTAATAAAAATATTAATAAAAATCGGGATGTTACAACTCTCCCCCACTTAGAATATTTTCGTCCTCGAAAATACCATCGACACAACCATCTCATCTCCAAAACTACACTTACTCTCCCCAGAATCACACGAACACAAAGGCGTTCCACAGCTTCGACCATACAAAGCTTCAAAATACAAGCTCTCAAAAGATCCTCAAGTTACTGAATCGTCTTCTCCGTTTGACCATCAGCTTGCGGATGATAAACAAAACTCAAACACAACTTAATAATCAAAGTACTCTACAAAACTTTCCAAAATCTAGAAGTAAACTTCGGATCTCTATCAGAAACAACACTCGATGGAATACCATGCCAACTCACAATCTTTTCAAAATACAACTTTGCAAGTCTCTCCATCGGATAATCCCTGCTTATCGGAATAGAGTGAGCAAAATTCGTCAATCCATCTACAATGACCCAAATTGCCTCACAATTAATCGATTTCCTAGAAAAACCCAAAACAAATCCATAGAAATGCTATCCCACTTCCACTCAGGAATGGACAACGGTTGCATCAAACCAGACGGTTTCTGATGTTCAATCTTTGACTTCTGACAAGTCAAACACGAATACACAAATTCCGCAATATCCTTCTTCATACCTCGCCACAAAAATAACTTTCTCAAGTCTTGATACATCTTAGTAGCACCAGGATAATTACTCAACCACTTTGATGCCCTTCATCCCAAAAATTCTCTTTTTCAAATCCGAAACATCTGGAATACAAATTCAATCACGACATCTCATGACACCGTTCTCGTCAATCCGAAAATTATCACCTTATCCTCAATCAATCAATTTCATCTTGTCAACCAATTTCAAATCCGATTTCTGACCTTCTCTAATCTCATCAAGAATACCACAAGTAAGCTTCAACATACCAAACTCAAATCTCGAAATTATTCCAACAATTCCAATTCTTGAATCATCAACATAGACATATGCAATTATTTCCTACTCAATGCATTTGCTACAACGTTCGCTTCTATTATATGGTAATTCAAACCAAAATCCTAGTCCTTCAAGAATTCCAACCATCTTCTCTGTCTCATATTCAACTCTTTCTGATCAAGCAAATACTTCAAACTATTGTAGTCACTATACACATCGAATCTCGATCCAAATAAGTAATGCCTTCAAAGTTTTAAAACAAAAACAACGGCGGCCAACTCAAAATCTTGCGTCAGATAATTCCTCTCATGAATCTTAAGTTGCCTTGAAGCATAAGCTACAACTTGTCCTTTTTGTTTCAACATAAAGCCTTGCAAAACCTTCCTTCTTCTTAACCAACAAAAACATATGCACCTCTAGACGACACACTCGAACGAATCAACCTCTCCTAAAACAAATCTTCAAGTTGACTCTTCAACTCTTTCAACATCATAAGCAGGCATCCTATATGGAGTCCTCGATACAAGACTAGTTCCAGGAACTAAATCGATCGAAAACTCAACTTTTCTTTCTGACGGTAAATCACTTACATCTTCAGGAAACACTTATGCAAATGCGCCAACTATCGATAATCCTCCAATCGTTATTTCCTCATGAACATCCAAAGTTGCAAACAACCTAAACAACATCGCACCATCTTGCACAGACTTATTCACTTCCAATATTATCAAGCTGGTAAGACAAGTCTATCTCATTCCAATACGATTCCGTCTACTATCAACAAGAGATTAAGGGTGATCAGTTCCTCAATTTGTCAATAGATAGCCGATAACCATAATGGTAGCGTAAACCATCGTTACTTAACTGTAATAGAATCCATTACGTCACCAAAAGTACCATACTTCATTAACTCCCAAAATCATCTGAACATGCTAACACACAACTTGTGATAACATTTGAACATAATTCCTTTAGACCACTATCAACACTTTTTATTCTTGGAATCATACTCGTCCCTTCGCATTTCTAACTCCGACTTGAACGTTCCAACAACTTCGACAACTTTTCCAATCTCTTGCCAAGGATCCCTTGACAAGGTCTATCGTAATTCGTCGCTTAATAATTATTCTTACGTCAACATCCTACGCAACGGTTACTTAAACTGATAACTTCACAGTCCACCAATAATGCTGAATATGACAACTTCCTAAATTCCATCTTATAACAATTGTCCTTATTCAATGACGTTCCGACTTGTTAAACAACCAAAATCTTAAATCCATGTTACCTTCGAATTTGGAAACCAACAAACTTCTACATTGCTTGCTCTGTCTCCTTAAGAAATATATTGCACCAATAACTTACAACTGAAACATATCCAAGAAGCACAGCTTCTTCCCTACTTCGCTCAAACTAACCCTGCAACAAAACGAACAAGTACCAACAGTGTTTCACACACATGTCGCGTACTAAGGAATAAAACACTAACATCATTCAACTGTCACACAACTCAACTGACTCGACAACTTGGCCGGACGGACCGACCTGCTCTGATACCACTAATGTAACACCCCAAATTCTACCCAAAAATATCATGCGAGAAATCAGAGTATTTTAAAAACTATCAACAATGCATTTGGGATATCACATTTACTTCCTATAAACAACTCATAAACAGATACATAGCACTTTAATCTCAGAGAAGCACAAAACAACTTATAACAGCTCTTAGACAAACCAACTTCATAGTAATATGCAGCGGAATCATAACATTCGAATTTATAAACAAATCATCTTATTTAATCGGAAACAACTTCAAACATCATAGTACTTCTCATTATCCAATTTGGAACTCAACAACTAAAACATGAACAACATAGAAACAACAATATAGACAACCCCCGAGTGCTACGTATCAGAGCGACACACCAACCAGACACGGTGAATCTACAAACTTCCACAGCTATACTTGAGTACCTGCCCATTTCCCATGGTAGGGGAAACATCAGCAGAAGGGGTGAGATATCAAACATTATAAAGGAAAGTATGATAATACATATAGCAAAGATAAAATCATACACAATTCACCACTTCTCAATATAAGCAATTTGCATCACAACAATAATGTTAACTATCGACTATAACAATGTATTCAATTTTACAAGTATGTCATTCAAGCACATAATAACATATACTTCATAATCACAACGTAAATTAATACAACTATCAACAATGGCAAAACATGGTTCATATATTCCACATATATACATATATCATTAATACATATATATATTTGCATTCTCATCATATACGTTTCATCTACATATATCACCAAAATCATGTATCAAACATCACCAAATTTAATTATCACATCTCATGCACACATAACAATCACCTAATCACATAATTACATATATTCAAACATCACATAACTCCAATGTAACTCAATGCAAGACATGTGACTCTATGCATGTGGTACCCAATGTGGACCCAAAGTTCCACCGCTTCCGATTCATATAGAATCTAGCCACGCTTCAGATCCGGACAAGACCAAAGCCACCAAATGTAAACATATAGTTTACCGCTTTCCGATTCACTCTAGAATCCAAGCCACGCTTGTGTTTCAAAGCAATTCCACCTATGTTTCAAGGCACACTATGATATGAATGTATGTACAATCTCACAAATATATGCAATTAAGATCATCTCTACCATCTTAACTTTCCAGATATCACAATAATTCAACTTTATGAATTATCCACCAATTGTACACAACATTCACAACACACACACATCATTCACATATGAGGGCCAATTAATCAATTACGATTCACACAATCCAATTAACACTAGTAATCATACTATCTCATGTTAATTCTCATTTTTGTCAATTATACATGAACACACATTTTCAACATCAAGCAATTAGTCATTAGAATTAATGCTAACCAACTAACCATAAAGAATCAATATCAAAACAACATCATTGGCATGACAATATATATTTCTCAACATACATATTCAAGCCAAAACACAATTACAAACAATTTCTCAAAATACCGTAATTTACCGATAAACCGAATAATTGGTCCAAGTTCAAGTATATTCCAATCACATAGACTTATTGGAATCAATTCAACTAATAATTTAACTATCCAATTAATAATTAAACTATATTAATTTCAATTCAACTATTATATTTCTATTCCATTATTTTCCAATTCTATTACAAAACCCATTATTTCACTATCAATGGTTTACTCACAACAAACATAACAATCTAATACACATAGATTATCAATTGCACACAACTTATCACATTTATATCATCACATTCCAACAAATCATCAAATACCCAAAATTGCAACATATAAGAACATGGATATCAAAGTATAGAATTAAACCCACTATAACATACTATCATACAACCCTTTAGCATGAAAGAACCCCACCCTTACCTTGGCAAATATGAACTCTTTCACCATAGCTCTAAGTTTTTCTCCAAAATAAATCCTTCAAACATAATTTGGAGACACACCTAAAAACCAGTTCGGAAATTAGCTTATCGGACGAACTTAAAACCCTCAAAATTAAAATCGCTCCGGTCAGAATTTACCTTTATGAGTCAGGAACGTTGTGTCAAAACCACACGACGATCCAACGGTTGGATTGAGAGATACATCCATTTTACTAAGGTGACTCAATGCTGAAACTTGCTGCGAAAATGAGGTTTCTTCTAGCTTTTCTCTTCCACCATTGTTCTCTTCCCTTTTGCCTCTTTTCTCTTCTTCCTATCTTTTCCCCCAAATGAAAATAGTAACCTCTAAAACCCTAACCTTCTCTTACTATCTCACTTATGTCAATTGGGCTTAACCCATCAATCCATCCATTATGTTTCTATCACTTAGGCCCATTTAGTTATATCTCTCTAATAACTCAATTAAGTCAAACAACACAAACACTCACATAATTAAATACTTAAATAATTATTATATCACATAATAACTAAATAAATAAGTTATTATTAAAAACACCAAACAATATAATTACTAATATAATTAATAAAAATATTAATAAAAATCGGGATGTTACATTCACCCCGTCGTGCCTAAGTTGCTTGTTACAACTTATTGTTCTACAAAATTATTAAGAAACATATATGAAACGTAAGAATGGTTTTCGGCGACACCATATTCATATTTGTATAATTATTCACATACTTCTTATTTTTTATAGTGTTTTATACCTCCTATTTCGTTATCAAGGTAGAAAGTTCCCAATCCAAGATTTTGCAAACTCGTAATTTAATTTATTATATCAAATCACAAATTTCGTTACAAACTTTCTTTCTCGGAAAACCATCATCCATTCTCTTGCCACAGTCTCTATACTTAGCATCGTTGTAGCTCCTCCTTATGACATAGTCACTTTTAATCCTCACTTTAATTAAGAAACCATATCATAGACGTCCTCGTCCTAAGTCCTTCAAGACAAGATAATAATTTCGGTTTGTTTCCACTTAAATTCCCTTTTTGAAAAACATAAACCCCTGCTTAATATAGGACTAATTTTTTAGAAACTTCTACTTGTCATTTCATATATTCATTTTAGCTTCTCATAACATTTCCTTTTTCATTCAATTATGTAGTTCACTTTACTTTAGGATAGCAATTATGTGTGTTGGTTGAAACAATGAATTTTACTATATTACTAAATGAAATTTTTCGTTATTTCCAAACATACTAGATTAGTATCTAGCATGTTTCATTGTGATGATTTTTATAAGCTATTCACATCTACCACCACCTTAAGATCCGAATACTTCAGCATGCAAAGAATATTAATTATTTGTTTCTTTTGAAAATTTTCTTTGCAAACTCTTCTTTTAAAGATCATAACTAAATTATGCATGGTAATGTACTTCAACCACCTGTGTGCCGATTCAATATATGATCTTTAGAATAATTAATATGATTCTAAGAAACTGTTGGATGCAATTCAAATTATGTACTAAAAAGTTATACCAAGTTAGATATTTGTTCATTTGAGGGGAAAAAGTTCTTTATATTTGACACGAGATGCTATTCATAAGCTCCTTTAAATGTATGAGTTGTCTATTTTATTAAAGGCATACATATATCATTTTTCTAAATCAAAATCAATTATATTCTAAACCATTCAAACATAAAAAAGTATATACCACTAGAATAAATGTTGCCTCTTCTGAAAGGAAAACTGAACATAAATATATACTAATAATCAAGTAAGTAACTTTATAAATACTTTTATTTGCGAACATTTAATCCAAACATACAACAAGAAAGGGAATTATAAGACTTAGAAGAGTCTTCAATTTTATCCATATTATAACAAGTAAATGAGGACATCGATATATTTATATATAGATATATGGATGAACTTTATTGATTATTAGTAATATAGGAGTCATCCGTAGTATTTGGCAATAATATATTATGCTGGACATATAGGGTCAACGGGGGTACTACGTCCACAAGAATTGAGTATAGCTTTAACGAGGATATTAATATCAATATTAATATTCAAAAGATTAGCCCTGATTGTTGTGCTGTCATACCCTAATTTTGACCCCCCCCCCCCTGAGATGTCATATCTTTTAACTTTTCATCAAAGACAAAGCAGATACTCAGAGCAGTCACTTATTCATCTGATACTTAGTCGAGGGTGTTCAGGAACAAAAGAACTCAGGCAAAGGATCAATCAGAAAAAGGGGTGGTTTCTAAAACAACTATGGGACTCAAAAGCTTCATTCTATTCACCTATGATTGATTAGATACTGTCGCGGGGAAAAATCGTTGTCTTTTTTTGGGATGAGACACCTGATGCCTTCTTTGGGCTCGAGTGCTCAAAAAATGATTTTTCTTTTGTACGGACCAAACTTTTTATTGTTTCCAAAAGAGGAAAAGGAAAAAAGTTGCAATAACCTTAAAAGTGGGGGAGAGATCTTAGGTAAGAGGGTTGGTTATACGAAGGGAAGGTATTAGCACCCAACGTATCTATAGTACTCTATAGGTTTCTTTGTTTTATTTAATCCATTCTTGTTATTGAGAGGTTCTTGTGAAAAAGGTGGGACCTAAGGTGTTTGTTTGATTATGCTCGCAAAGATCATCGCGATCCTCTGCATACATATCCCCTATGGGTGCTAAGGTTTGAATGGTTTTTTTTGTTTTATTTTGCTCGCCAAGGATCGACCTTGTGCCCACGTATTCTCAAAGGGATGTTGAGAAAGTCAGAGCAATCGTAGTTCCCACTTATGCTAGTGGAAGCAAAGGATAAGAGACAAATGTCATCTAAATGTTCGATGTATCTAATCTATATCATCACATACATCTGTTTGATTTTGTTTGAAAATCTTTTCATTATAAGCCCGGGGCCATGCCACTTAGGGTGCTTAGAATGATAAAGATGTTTTTGTTGTTTAACCAGCCTTGTGGCAAAAGTTTCAATGAAGTCAGCCTTGTGACAAAAACTTTGATTAATCAGCCAGCCTTGTGGCAAAAGTTTCAATGAAGTCAGCCTTGTGACAAAAACTTTGATTAATCATCCAGTACGGTGGTAAAACAGTTTGATTGATTAGCCAGCCTTGTGGCAAAAAGAAAGTTGGATTGATTAGCCAGCCTTGTGGCAAAAAAGTTTGATTGATTGATTGATTGTTTGTGATGATATAAAAGAGATACTCCTAGCATAGAGATGAAAAATGTCTAATCTCCTAGGGTATTTTGATTTGGATATTGGGGATGCTTATAAGAAGCCCGTGGGTCCTTGTACGAAGCCCAAGAGGAGGCTATCCGAGGGTCCTTGCATTGTAAGCCCAAGAGGAGGCTATGGGAGGGACAATCCAGGGTCCTTGCATTGTAAGCCCAAGAGGAGGCTATGGGAGGGTCACTCGTTTGTACAAAGCCCAAGGGGAGGCATGGTATAGTTGGTCTGAGCTCTTAGAGCGATTTCACCGGGAAACCATACTCTATGTCCTAACCTAAACTAGGGAGATTCTTTGCACGAAGCCCAATAGGAGGCTATGGGGAACCTAGTGTTGTACTAAGTTGAACAAGCACACATATCACACATATGAACAAACATGAACAAGTATGAATAAACATGAACAGGTATGAACAATTATATATATGACAAAGTGTGTGTATATAATGGAGTTTATGAAGGAAATATACCTGTAAGCATGATCCATTTGTATACACGGGGTTCGGGACTTACACTCGGGGAGAGGTCCGCTTGAGTTTATTCAAAGCTATGTAAACAGGTTTTCACAAAAGGGCTTGGGACTTATACCTACATGGAGGCCCATGGTATATTTTTGGGAAGATTTAGAGAAAAACCTTCATTTTTGGTTTGTTATTCAAAGTTAAAAATCAAGTTGATCGAGATATGTACAAAACGGTGTGTGTACAATGAAATACCTAATTTCATGTACAGGAATGGGTATGTACAAAAGGGGCTTTGGGACTTATACCTACGTGGAGGCCCGTGTTTTATTTACAAAACATGGTTGATTGTTTATTAACAGAGCGCGAGGTTTCGCTTTTGAAAAACTGTTTGAAAGTTTGTTTTGAAAGAAGTTTATTCTGTTGGAAGAAAAACTGTACAAAAAGAAAAGAAATGGGACTTACACTCTCTAATATTCGAGAGGCCCCTGTTTTATTTTCATAAAACAGGGTGGGTAGTTTTGAAAAAAAGATGTGAGATTTATTGTTTTAAAAACAGTTTGAAAAGTATTGTTTTGAAAAAGTTTTCTGTACAAAGAAAAACTGTAAAAGGAAAAAAAGAGTGGGTCTTATACTCTCTAATATTCGAGAGGCCCCACATCGTTTTTAAAATCAATTGATCAATTAAAAAGATTTAATCAATAGTTTCAAAAAGAAATGGTTTATGGTTTTGAAAAGAATGATCGTTTGTTTTAAAACGGTTTGAATTTGAAAGAAATCAAATTAATTAAGATAAACACAAAGATTACACTTAATTAACACCTAAATGATTAGGGTTTGATCACAAAATATTTACAAGTGATTATGTTAAAAAAAAACAAATGAAAAATAATATTTTAAAGTATTTAAAACACTTAAAAATAAGTCATTTTAAACCTATTTAAAAATGTATCAAATAAATATTTTTTGATGATTTTTTTTGGTATTCATAAAATATGTATATTAAACAAAGAGTATGCAAAAAATGAAGTTAAAATGAGTTAATTTGCTATGTTAATTAATTAAGTGAAGTTGTTAAGAAAATGAATGAGAAAAGTGGCAAAAAAATAAGCTTTTGGTCCTGCCAGGGTTTGAACCCACGCCCTCTCTCTCACCAGCCAAAACACACAACCAACTGAGCCACGCTTGTGGCTTGTTAATAACACGCATCAAACTGATTATATTTTAAAACTTGGATTTGAAATTTCTGAAACAAAAATGGCGCCAAGAACACACCTTCAACTGATTTTTGAAAATCTTTGAAACTGGATTGTTTTGATCAAGTAGATAGTCTATCTTGCTCGGTTTTGGACGAGGAACACAATGGTACCAATTAATTGCATTTATTTTCACTCTAAGATCATTGGTTTTCTAATGAACACGAAGAACCCTAATCTTATGATTCAATCTGAAATTGTGTATAATTGATGAATTGTGAAATTGATTGAGGGCTATTGATCAGTGATAGTGCAAAAACAAGATAGCAACTCAATTTTTCATTTATGATGCATGTATGTATGAGTTTGAAGTTCATAGCACTTACCTTCAAAAACGGCCAAGCTGGGATTCGAATTCTGCAATAGAGGTGTTACAGAAGTTGTTTGATGATCTGGATAGCTTCAATGGACCATATGGAAGGTGTCTGGATGCTTGGAGTGGATTGAAAACATCTGGATCAGTTGGTGGAACCCGATCTGCAGTTGCTTCAAGTATGAATCGAGCTTGGTGATTCTGAAGTTTTTGATTGATGATGAGTGTTGGGATAGTTCATATATGATATATATGAGGTGTTGGAAGTGTTAGTTTGGACAGATATAGCTTGGTATGGATTTTGGCATGATAAGGTTCAATATATGCAAATATGGAAGTGAGGTAGTGATTTTGAGTTTTGAGGTGTTTTTGGGTGTATGAGTGATTCAAACACATCCCATATGGTGTTTATGGTTTGCTAGAATCATCACTTTGGCCATAGCTTCAAGGATTTGGAGGTTGAGTTTTCTACCTCTTTGAAAACTATGAAACTTGCAATTCAAGAAAGAAGAGAGAAAACCTATAATTGTGAGGTTTTGGTGTGAATTTGAATGTGGTAAGGACCTCTATTTATAGGCCAAGGTTTCTGAATACAAAGCTTTGCAAGTTGCTTCAAGAAGTGATGATTTGGCTTAAGAGATAAAATGGAATCTTTCACATTAAATGCAAATGGTTAAAGTAACTAAACCATGGTTATTTTGGCCAAGCTTCTTATCTCTTTCCTATCTGATCTTAAACCAGAAAATATCTCTCAATCATTGCTTTGGTGTGTCATCACTTGAATTATAGGTCATGTAGTCTTGAAACTTAGTGAAAAATGGTGAAAATTCAAGTGAAAATGATCACTAATGTCAAAATTCAAAACCATAGCTACACTCCATATTTTTTCATGCTCTTGGACATTTTGGAAAGCTCATATTACACACTTCAAAACCCTAGTTGAAAGTTTCTTCAAGACCTTTAAGGAAATGGGTGAAAAAGATCCATGAACTTTGAAGAAAATGAGATTTCAAGTGAAGTTTTCAAAAAGTACCAACTTTGAAGCTCCATATCTCTTAAATGGTTGATCTTATGGAAAAAATTTATATGTGTCAAAGTTGTTTATTGGATCAAAATCTACAACTTTCATGTTGGAAGTTTTTTCAGTTTGTAGGTGAAATTTAGAGTTATTCCCTTCCAAAGTTTGGAAAAAACCATGAAAAACACTTAGAAAAATTTTCTAAGTATGAAAGTCAAACTTTTGACTTTTTGATTCTTGATTGATTTTCTTGATTTTTCTTGATCAAATGACTTCTCATATCATATATTGATGATTCAAAACTTCAAAAGTCATGGTTGACCAAAATTCCCCAAAAGTCAATGGTGATCTTGTACAGTTGACTTTTCAGACGAATCGCGTTTCTGGAGATTTCAAATGAAACAGGCTATCCGCACCAAATGAATAGTATGAATGGATCATATTGAGGTATTAGAGGATATTGAGCCATGATTTGAGTTGTGACACCATGTCCTGATTAAAAAGTCAGCGGTTCAGTGAATTAGGTCAAAAACCCTAATTGTCGATCTGATGAAATTGATGACTGTGGATCTTGAATTGAGATGTAATTTCCATTGTATATTGTCATAGGGATTATTTGAGGATGATTGAAACCTTTGATTGACTTCCTGGGGGTTTTTAGGGTTTCCCAAATGTGATCCCTGATTTCAGTCCCTGATAGTTCAAAAACCCTGATCTGAGGATTTGTCTGATCAATCTTTGTGTAGGAGATGTTCTGAGCCAATGGATTAGGTCAAAATGATGCACTTGGGGTCTTGAGGTCATGTCCCAAGTCATTAGGTCAAATCCCGAGCAAAAGTCAGGAGTATGCTGTCTTCAGTCAAAACCCTAATTCAGTCGATTCAAAGTTGTTGAGTTTGTTGAAGTGAATCTCTGAGGACCAAATGTTGATTGTTGATGAAGATAGTTCATTTGAGATGAAGGGAGAACAAAACCCTAATTGATTGTTACTTGTACTGATGAGTGGTTTCTTGATTAAACCCTGCTGAGTCACAAGTAGCAAACACAAGCTATGCAATTTGTTAGAGATGCAAATGATGCATATGCAAATGATATGAGGTGGTATCTTAGGTCAAAAATTGGGGTATGACAGATGCCCCTATTTAAGTTTCTTCAACCTGAGATATGAAGATTGAAAATCTTCGTTTTGATAGGGTGGAAGAGACTTAAATATCAGAAGACGCGAATTTTGGACCTAAGATACCAAAATTGCGAATGATGCAAGGATATCTCTACCGAGGGAATATCAAGAACTGACTCCGCTGGGGAAAAGAGATTGGGAAGGATGTCTCAATCCGTTTTAGGAAGAGAATCCGTTTTTCGGGAAAGCAAGTGTATGCTTCACCGGGGAATGATAGCTTTGTAAGAAAAGCTTACCTATCGGCATTATCGACTATCAGCATGGGGATAGACTTGTTTAATAATGCGAAGGTGAAAGGTATGAAACTGTGTTACCGATTATCAGCATGGTGATAGACTTGACAAGGTAAAAGAGTTTCAATGTTTGGTTAATATTACCGACTATCAGCCTTGTGATAGACATGTTTAATAATATAACCAGAACAAAAGGTTTACCAACTACCAGCCTCGTGATAGCGGTTTTGAAGACATGATCAATTATCAGCCAAGTGATAAAATGATCCTGGAGACTTTGTTAGGGAAATTACTTGTTATTCAGCTTTGTGAACAGTAATAAGGCCCTGATTTGTCAAATGATCTTCATGATTGATTTCCTTGAGAGGAAATTTCTTTTGAAAGAGACATAATCTGCTCAGAAGATGAGGCTATTGCTTATTGTCTGTTTTTCACGACTCTGTTTGAGGAACCGGAATTTGAATCTTTGGTAAAGACAGGGTTCTAACCAAGAATGAATTGGAAAGAAATAGTCAAACAAGACTTTGCACCCATGAGGAATGAACTCAACTGGGGATCTCCTCCTTTGTTTTGAAAGGAGAAACTAAAGCAACCTTCTTCCACGAGGAATTATCTCAGTGGGGAACTGGAGAAAGAATATGTTCTTTTCTGCTTATGGGTGACAACCTACTTGGAGAGATGACACGCCCATATTTGTTTCTTCTTTTTTTCTTTTTTTTTTCTTTTTGAGGATAGATATATCCTAAACAAGTGATTCTAAATCAAACATTGAAAAATGCAAGAATGCATAAATGATGCAAATATGTATGAATGATGAATGTCATGAATGTCGCATGCATGCTAACAATACTGACAGACAAAGAAGTATATACTGGAGAGGGACCGATGTCGCAATACAACCAGATACTTGGCAAATGTTTTTCAACACGGTGTAGATAACACGGGTGATGAATGGTGTTGCGTGCTTTAAACTTCTCTGGGGAAGATAAGCATCTTTACTGAGATGGAAGAGCTTCTTCACTGGAGATTGGAAATCTTCGTCACTGGGGATAAAAGACCTTCTTCACTGGGGATAGAAGAGCTTTTTCACTGGGGATAGAAGAGCTTCTTCCTATGGAGATAGCTGTTGATGTTCCTTCCGTTGTTCACAACTCAAAGGAAAATTTCGCTTTTATTTTGAAAAAGAAAAGTGAAGTAAATTCATTTAAAACTTTTTTTCTTTTTTTCAAAAGTAAATAACACAATTAAAGCGTCATTTTGAAAGCTAAAAGAAATTAGAGATTGCAAACAAATGGGCACAAGGCTCAAATTTATTTAATAGGATGGAAACCCGCTAAAGGCGTGATTCCATGGAGTATTTACAAAAGTTGGAAATGGTAATTATGCGGAAAAGGCTACATTGAAAGCAATAACCACTATTCCCTCTAATAACTTTGAGTTCCAACTGTGCTTGTCGCTTCAGATTGGTGATGATTTGATTGAAGATCCTTTGATGAGGTACAGACTCTTCAGGTGACGAAGTAAGGACTGATGCAGTTACTTTGTCATAAATCCCTAATTTTTGCCTAGATTGCCCTTTCAGGTTTTCAATCTACCAGGATGAATTTTTTCTGTTTATTGTCTCTAATTTTTGCCTGGACCGCCCTTTAGGGTTTTTCAGTCCACCGAGACGCTCATTTTTGCCTAAGTCGCCCTTTGCGGGTTTTCAACTTACCGAGCTGTTCTTTTGTTCTTTTTTAGACAAAGTATTTCTTGACTGCATCTGCATTCACAGGATGTGGGAGTTCATCACCATCCATGGTAGTAAGAATCATGGCGCCGCCAGAAAATGTTCTTTTGACAACATACGGGCCTTCGTAATTAGGAGACCATTTGCCCCTAGAATCTGGTTGAAAAGACAAGATCTTTTTAAGCACGAGGTCGCCTTCTCGAAATTCACGAGGTAGAACCTTTTTGTTGAAGGCTTGTTTCATCCTTGCTTGGTATAACTGTCCATGGCATAGAGCAGTCATACGTTTTTCTTCGATTAAGTTCAACTGATCGTATCTGTTTTGACACCATTCAGCCTCTGATAACTTAGTCTCCATGAGGACTCTCATTGATGGTATTTCAACTTCTACGGGGAGCACAGCTTCCATGCCGTATACTAGAGAAAAGGGAGTTGCCCCTGTTGAAGTACGTACTGAAATACGGTACCCATGTAAAGCAAATGGCAACATTTCATGCCAGTCTTTGTAAGTGACGACCATTTTCTGGACGATCTTCTTAATGTTCTTGTTAGCAGCTTCAACGGCGCCGTTCATTTTTGGCCTGTAAGGAGAAGAGTTATGATGCTTGATCGGTCACCATTTCTAGTAAGTTTCCGCACCTTGATCGGCCACGTTACATCCCTAAGACCTCATAAAGTGTGTGTAATCTCTGTGTGTAGTGAGTTGAGAATTTATTCAAAGTTGAAAGTAATATGCATGCCTTGATTCTATGAGTGTAGACACTTTAACCCGGAGAGATTTTGTGAGAATGTGAAAAGCTTGCAGGTGAAAAGGGTGTTCGAAAGTGGGAATGCCATTGATAGTCTGAAGAAGGAAACTTTACACTCGATTGCTAAGTGTAGGAATCTTGCGAAAAACCGGATTGTGTTGTGGAGAAAAGAGTCTCGTCGGTGACCTTTGTTTTGACTCGATACATCACTTGAGGACAAGCAATGAGATAAGTGTGGGGTTGTGATCGGTCACCATTTCTAGTAAGTTTCCGCACCTTTTCCGACGAAAAATCATAATCTTGGTAATACTATGTGGCATTGTTATAGGTTTTGTTAGTAAGTTTCTTGTTTGTTGATTGTGTGATGTTGTTGCATGATTAGTATGTTCTGAGTATTATTCAAGTGCCGTTTTATGCGTTGGTTGTTAGTTTGTGTGTGGTCAGGTTAATGCACGGGAGAGGTCGAAGTTATGGCGCGCACAAGCGAGAAAAGAAGCCAAAAGAGCCAAAACTGAGGTCAACACGGGCACCCGTGTGTGTGCACACGGCCGTGTCAAAAGATGGCTGGAAAGTTGTTTTTGGGAAGCAAAACAGAGGTTTCACACGGGCACCCGTGTTCCTGCACACGGCCCGTGTGGAAAGATGCGTGGAAAGGCAATTTTGAGAGCTGACCAGAGGAACAACACGGGCACCCGTGTTCCTGCACACGGACCGTGTTGTTAGGCGCGGGCAGATATTCAAGTTTTGTAATTTTGAAAGCTTGGGTCTCATTAAGGGTATTTCGGACCTTTCGGATACTGGGGAAGTGAGCCAACACTACTAAAACCTAACGGGAAGAAGGGTGGAGGCATCTTGGATCATTGAGCATAGAGAATTACAGAGAAAGAAGAGTCAAGGGTTTTGGAAGAGATCTTCAAGAGCACTCGCGATTGGAGATCATATCAACCGATAATTTCTTGTAATGACTTCAATTACTCTTGTTATTTTCTTAAACATTATGAGTAGCTAAACTATTTTATGCTAGGGTGATGTCCCTAAATCTTTTCATGTAATGACTTGTTAAAACCGTTGTGATGAATTTGATGTTTTTATAATTTGAGTTTATGATTCAAAGATTTTCATGCTTCATTGTATTGGAAAATATTTTGTTGATCTATGATTAGGGTTAGGCTTGACACACCACTCTAATGCGTTTTGAATCAAAACATTACCGGTAAATCGCTTAGGAATAAGGATTTCACCATAGTGATCATCCATTCTAGAACACGATGCATAATGCCTTAATACTAAAATCAATTATTGAGGAATTGAAATTGACTTTTAAGTATTAAGAAGTTCTCCACTAAGGAATTAGGGAAAACTATTTTATAGAATTGATACTCAATTGTGGTCACATCTTTTCATGAACAACGGTGTTTTCAAGGGGTTACATAAGATTTATACATCAACCTTAGCATGCTTTCTCATTTGTGAACCAAATAATCATTTACTTATCGTTTTTAATTATAAACAGTTAGTAGTTTCATCAAGCAAATCAAAAACCCAACAATAGCTTTTTGTTCAATTGAAATTCAGTACTGGCTTATACTTTATTCGCAGTCCTTGTGATCGATACTTGGATTCAACTCCATTTTAATAACTACATCGGTAACAAAAGTAGTACACTTGCTATTTTCCGATCAAGTTTTTGGCGCCGTTGCCGGGGAACTGCCAAACTATAAGCCGAACTTTATGTCAATTGAAATTTTGTTGCTCTGCGACCAAAATTTTATTTTTATCTGTTAATTTTAATTTCGTTGCAGTCTTGTATCTGTTCTAACTGTTGTCTAACTGTTTATGCGAGGTCAGACCTCAGCTAAATTTTCCTTTGACACAGAACCAGAAAGAGCTCTGCACGAGAGACGCCGCAAGGCAAGACTTGAAAGACTGGCAGCACCAAGTGCAAGTCTTAGTGTTCCACATCAGGAAAGCGACGACGAAGTGTCTGTGCACTCGGAGCACAGCGACTCTGACTTTGACAGGGAGGTAGTTCAGGAACCAGTTAACATGGCTGGAAATCAACCTCCTGCAGAAAGATTGTTAGGGGACTATGGAGGGGCAAATGCTCACCCCAACCGGATGACTATTGTTAATCAACCTGTGAATGTGGCACATTTTCAATTGCATCCATCCACCATTCGCCAGTTAGAGAGCAAGCCGTTCTCCGGAAGAATAAACGAGGATGCAAATAAGCATCTTCAGAGATTTCTCACTACGACAACTTCGTTGAAGATCGAAGGTCATTCAGAGGAAGCCAAGAGACTTGTTATGTTCCCGTTTACACTTACTGATGACGCAGAGGAGTGGTTTTACTCACTTCCGGCTGCAAGTATCACGACATGGCAAGAGATGGAAACGGCATTCCTCAATGAATATTTTCCTGCGTCGGTGTTCATCCGAAAAAGATACGACATTGTAAATTTCAAACAAAAAGAGGGGGAATCATTGGGGGATGCATACAAGAGGTTCAAAAGGTGTTTGACTGCATGTCCTACTCATAACATGGACGCTACCGAGCAAATGCAGAATTTTGTGAATGGGTTGCGACTTAAGACAAAGCAGCTTATTGATACCGCTGCTGGTGGTTCAACAAATTTTGCTACAGCCACAGTTATGAAAAGGATCATAGAGGCAATAGCTGCTAATGAGCATCTTGAGTTGTATGATCGTACCATGAGCCAACCGGAGGGCAAAATTGATTTGAAGTTGCCAGAACAGGTTGTAAAGATGGAGGATCAGATTGCTGCAGAGGTAGAGAGAAGGTTAAAAAAGATGAATATTGGAACTCAGACAGTAGCACAGGTGGAACCAGTTAAAGCGGTTCTTTGTGAAATATGTGGTGGACCGCACTTTGCTATGCATTGTGTAGCAACTCAAGAACAGGTTGAGCAGATTCATATGTTGAGGCAAAACAATCCTTATGCCAACACATATAATCCGGGGTGGAAAAATCATCTGAATTTCTCATGGAAAGACCAGCAAGGAAACGTCCAGAAGCCGGTTCAAGGACAACAACCATATCAGCCTCAGACTCAACAATACCAACCACAGGGACAACAATATCGTCCGCAACAACAACCATACCAGCAACCTCAACAACAATACCAACCACAGGGTCCAAGAAAGGCGGATTGGGAAATTGCCATTGAAAAGATGGCCGCTCAAAGCTCCCAATTCCAAGAAGAGACACGTAGCAATTTAAGGAACACCGGAGCCTCAATTAAGAACCTTGAAGTACAAATGAGTCAAATTGCTCAACACCTTGCAATTCCGCAAGCACCAGGAGCCCTCCCAAGCGCAACTGTTACTAATCCTAAAGACAATCAAAAAATCAATGCCGTCACTACACGGAGAGGGAAACCACGTGAAGTGGTGGAAAAGGATTTGGAGAGTGAGGATCAATTGCTTGAGGTGGAGCTGGACATAAGAGAGAATGAGCAAGTGGATGAAGAAGTGGTAACACCAGCACCCGTTACGAAAGACAAAGTATTAACACCAACACCAGAAGTCAAGCTGCCTTACCCTCAAAGAAACAAGAAAAAGGGGCAGCAAGAAAAGAATTTTGAGAAGTTCCTGGAATTATTCAAAAAGCTCGAGCTGAACATTCCGTTGTTGGAGGCACTTGAGCAAATGCCCACCTATGCCAAATTCATGAAGGACATCATCGCTAAAAAGCGAACCATTGCAGACCACCCCATTATTCTAACAGAAACTTGTAGTGCTATTTTGCAGGGCATGAAGATACCAGTGAAGAAGAAGGATAGAGGAGCAGTTACTATCCCTTGCACTATTGGAGATAGATCTTTCAAGAGAGCTCTAATTGATCTGGGGGCAAGTATCAGTCTCATGCCTCTATCCATCTACAAAAAGTTGGGAATTGGTGCAATCCAAGACACTCGGATGACTCTCCAATTTGCAGATCATTCGGTCAAGCGACCTTACGGAGTAGTCCAAGACGTCCTTGTGAAAGTGGATAAGTTTGTGTTTCCGGTAGATTTTGTAATTCTGGAAATGCCAGAAGACGAAGAGATGCCGATAATTTTCGGACGACCATTCTTGGAAACGGGGAGAGTCATGATAGATATGGATGGGGGCACTCTGACTTTGAAAGTTTATGATGAAGAGTTAAAAATCAATGTTCATAATACCATGAAGCATAAAGAGGATATTGGCACTAGTAGCAATATACAAGTGCTCCAACAAGTGGTAGAAAGTGATCATGTGGAGAGTGTATTGCAATTACCTCTCGAAAAAGTTTTGAGCATGTCAATTTTTGGAGAAAATGAAGAAGCTGATGATAATGACTTGGAGGTGATATCAATGTTGGAAACTCAACCTATCTTTAAAGGTTCTCGAACTCATAGGTGGGAAGATCTAAGGCAACCAATAGCATTGGGTTGCAATGAAGAAAAACCAAAAAGTTCAGAATTGAAACAGCTTCCGGAGAATCTTAAATATGTTTTCCTCGATTCTGAAGAAAAATGTCCTGCCATCATTAGCTCGAGCTTGAAAAATATACAAGAAGACAAGTTAATTGAAGTTCTGAAAAAGTTCAAGGGGGCTATGGGTTGGAAGATTGAAGACCTCAAGGGAATAAGTCCTACGATGTGCATGCACAAAATTCTCATGGAAGAAGATCACAAACCGGTGGTGCAGCCTCAAAGGAGATTGAACCCAGTTATGAAGGAGGTAGTGAGAAAGGAAGTTGTGAAGCTGTTAGATGCAGGTCTTATTTACCCGATATCGGACAGTTCATGGGTGAGCCCTGTTCATGTGGTACCTAAAAAAGGAGGTACAACGGTGATAGCTAATGAAAAGAATGAGTTGATTCCTACCAGAACGGACACTGGGTGGCGAGTGTGCATAGACTACAGAAGACTAAATCTGGCCACAAGAAAAGATCACTTTCCTTTGCCATTCATTGACCAAATGTTAGAAAGATTGGCTGGGCATGACTATTATTGTTTTCTGGATGGGTACTCTGGATACAACCAAATTGCGGTTGCACCGGAGGATCAAGAGAAGACGGCCTTTACTTGCCCATACGGTATCTTCGCTTATAGGAGGATGCCGTTCGGGTTGTGTAATGCTCCAGCGACTTTCCAAAGATGCATGACTTCTATTTTTGCTGATATGCTTGAAAAGCATATGGAAGTCTTCATGGATGACTTCTCGGTTTTTGGTTCCTCCTTTGATAATTGTTTGGCTAACCTTTCACTTGTTTTGCAGCGATGTCAAGAAAGTAATCTGATCCTAAACTGGGAGAAGTGCCATTTCATGGTACGAGAAGGCATTGTTCTTGGTCATAAGATCTCCCACAGGGGAATCGAAGTTGATCAAGCTAAGGTGGAGGTTATCTCGAAATTACCACCACCTGTGAATGAGAAAGGTATTCGAAGTTTCCTTGGCCATGCGGGATTCTACCGCAGGTTCATAAGGGATTTTTCAAAGATAGCCAAACCGCTGACCACTTTGTTGGTTAAAGACAGGACTTTTGTATTCGATAAAGAGTGTGCCGATGCATTTGAGACACTGAAAAATAAACTAGTGTCGGCACCCATTGTGATTGCCCCTGATTGGTCTCTACCCTTTGAGATCATGTGCGATGCTAGCGACATTGCAGTGGGGGCTGTACTTGGACAGCGGAGAGAAAAATTGCTTCATGTTATTTATTATGCCAGTCATGTTTTGAACCCTGCACAGATCAATTATGCAACCACCGAGAAGGAGTTGCTAGCTGTTGTGTATGCCTTTGATAAATTCAGGCAATATCTGTTGGGTTCAAAAGTGATTGTTTACACTGACCATGCTGCTTTGAAATATCTCTTTGCCAAGCAGGATTCGAAACCCAGACTTCTGAGGTGGATTTTACTTCTCCAAGAGTTCGATGTAGAGATTCGCGACAAGAAAGGGTGTGAAAACACTGTTGCAGATCACCTTTCGCGAATGTCACCCATTGAGGAGACAGAAGAGCGGCGTCCAATAAAGGATGAGTTTGCTGATGAACACATCCTAGCTGTTATTGGAGTGCCTTGGTTTGCTGATTACGCAAACTACCTTGTTGGCGGTATAATACCTGACGATTTTGATTCTAACCGCAAGAAAAAGTTTGTTCATGATTGCAGGTTCTATCTATGGGATGACCCATACCTATACAAGAGAGGAGTAGATGGGCTGATAAGACGATGTGTGCCTGAGGAGGAGCAAAAGGATGTGTTGAGAGCATGTCATGACTCGGAATATGGAGGGCATTTTAGTGGGGATCGTACTGCTTCAAAAGTCTTGCAGTCAGGATTGTACTGGCCATCATTGTTCAAAGATTCCCAGGAAATGGTAAAAGAATGTGATAAGTGTCAGCGTACTGGGAACATTTCAAAAAGAAATCAAATGCCCCAGAATTTCATGTTAGAGGTGGAGCTATTCGATGTTTGGGGAATTGACTTCATGGGTCCGTTTCCACCATCATTCGGGAAGAATTACATCTTAGTTGCAGTGGACTATGTCTCAAAATGGGTGGAGGCGGTAGCTTTACCAACTAATGATGCAAAGGTGGTAGTCAAGTTCTTGAGGGAGAACATATTTGCTAGATTTGGAGTACCGAGAGCACTTATTAGTGATGAAGGAACGCACTTCCTAAATCACCTCATGGAGAAACTCCTGCAGAAATACAATGTGAAGCATCGGATAGCCACCCCTTATCACCCTCAAACAAGTGGTCAGGTAGAGGTGTCTAATAGACAGCTCAAACAAATTCTCGAGAAGACAGTGAGTTCATCGAGAAAGGATTGGGCAGCAAAGCTAGATGATGCGTTATGGGCTTACCGAACGGCGTTCAAAACACCCATCGGGATGTCACCATACCAACTTGTTTATGGAAAAGCATGTCACTTGCCTTTAGAGCTTGAACACAAGGCATTTTGGGCAACTAAATTTTTGAACATGGACTTGTCTCTAGCAGGAAATTCTAGAATCTTACAGTTGCATGAATTAGAAGAGTTCCGGAATCGTGCGTACGAAAATGCCAAGGTTTACAAGGAACAAACCAAGAAGTGGCACGATAGGAGGATTCAGAAAAAAGAGTTTTGGGAAGGACAGCTGGTCCTTCTGTACAATTCCCGTTTGAAGCTTTTTCCGGGAAAATTGAGATCCAAATGGTCGGGACCATTTATGGTTCATAAGGTGTTTCCTTACGGTGCAGTTGAAATAAAAAATCAAGCTAATGGAGACATCTTTAAAGTTAATGGGCAGAGATTAAAGCCATATTTCCAAGGTCAACCAGTGGGACAGGTTGATGTCATTCGTCTTGCTTAGTAGGACGATGGACCGTCGAGCCAGGCGACGTTAAACGCAGCGCTCCGTGGGAGGCAACCCACGTTTGTTTCCGTTAACTTTCATTTTCTTTGTTTTATTTCATTTCTTTTGTAGGTGGTAGAGTTTGGACCGGTAGGCGCAGCTCGAGTAAAAAGGCACGGAGAGTGTCCACTTTTGGTGCATTGAAAGCTAGCAACACGGGCACCAGTGTGCAGAAACACGGCCCGTGTTGAAAACTGCCTGAAAAGAAGAAATAAAAAAATTTAAAAAGTGGCTTCAGCACTTGCAACACGGGCACCCGTGTGCAGCAACACGGCCCGTGTTGCCCTCAGCACGCCCCCAAATCTTCAAACCAGCTTTTTCACACGGCCGCCCGTGTGCAGGGACACGGACCGTGTGAGCAGTGCGGGCAGAATTTTTCAAATTTTTTCAAAAACCCCATGTGGGGCCCATCTCACTTATAACCAATCTTCTTCTTCTTTCCATTCATTCTTTCACTTTTCTTTCTCAATCTCCATTAAACCCTAGCCTCCACCTTCACTAAACTCATCAAACCACCATCAACCACCCATCTAAACACCATAGTGCTTTCACAAAAATCGTTCTACTCTCCATCCTCTTCACTTCTATCGGTTCAGATTTTTTATTTCGTGCACTTTTACTTTTCCGAATTTTTCCTTGTGTTATTTGTGTGCCTTTGTTAACTTTTTCTCGCAGAGCTATTACAATGCCTCCCCGAAAGACAGCCTCACGCCGTAATGTTCGGGATGATTTTGCCGAACCCTCCCAACCGAGGCAGCGGGTCCGTCGCGCTCCAAGTCGGGCAACTGTGCGTAGAGGGGACCAAGAAGAGAATGCCCATGGCATTACGTTTGCACTTCCTGAACACAAAGCTAGGTATGATATTTTAGTGCAACGTAAATTGCTACCGACTAGATATATTTGTGATGATACTCTTACCAAGTTAGGCCTCAAAGATGAAGTCTACCGGATGTTTCACAACATCGGTATGTTGCCTTTTATGCTGTTTGAGGCACCGACTTATGAGGGCCTAACTTTGGAATTCCTGAGCACTGTAGATTTCAAATTGAGACACAAATGGAATGGCTCCGAAATGGAGTACTTTGGTGATCTAGAGTTTTATATGTTTGGGAATAAGCATGTGTTGTCTGTGGAAGAGGTAGGGGAGGCACTGAAATTACCATCCTCTGGGCCAGGGGCTGCCCCTGAAACTTTTCCTGCTTGTGAATTCTGGGAAGCCATTACTGGTGCAGCTGGGTACAATCCGAGCAAGGCTAAGGCCTCGGGGATTCATAACCCCTGCTTCCGTTATGCTCAGAAAGGTTTGGCTTTTACCTTGTTTGGGAGGGGGGATAGTACAGGGGTCTGTGCGAAAAGAGAGCTATTTTTGTTGCATAACATGATTGAGGTAAGTCGGGTGAATGTCGCTGCTTTTGCTGCTAACCACCTGAAGCAAGTTGGTAATGCTTCTTGTGGAGAGATTTCAGTTGGGGGAATGATCTCTCAATTAGCTGAGCACTTGGATTATGGTCACTTGTTGAATGATGAGCCTTCATTACCGGGTAAGAAAATTGATTTGCAAACTCTTGTAAATCAGAGGATGATTATAGTAAAACCTGGGTATTACTCACTAACTGTCCATGGACAGCATGTTATGGCACTACCTGCACCTGATTCTGTTTCTATTGCAAATCGTGCTAACTGGTTATATGTAGCAACAGGTGAGTTTATGGGTGAAAGCCCTCCACATGACCATGATTTTGCAGGTGACGACATGGAGGATGACCTCCCCGCTCAAGATCGCCCTGTCCCGCCTCCTAGACAGTTTTTCCAGCACACTGTTGGATCATCTTCCATGACTCAGGATCAATGGGGATGGGTACAAACGGAGATTGGCGCTCTCCGCACCGAGCAAACACGACAGGGTGTTGAGTTGTTCAGGCAAGGAGCTGTGGTGGATGATGTCCAGGAGATGATGCGACGCCTCATGTTGCAATTTCCTCAGAATCCTCCTCCTCCACCGCCTTATCAGTGAGATTGGTAATCTCCGTCACACTGGAATTAAAACATTGAGACAATGTTTAGTTCAAGTGTGGGGGAGGATTTATTTTGCTTTGCTTTCTGTTTCTTTTTGAATTCATAGTTTAGTTTGTTTAATTTGAAATTTTTTTTTTTTTTTCTTTTGTCTTCTGTTTTTATGTTTATTTCAAGTTTGCAGTGCTGCCATTGTGTTACCTGGTTGGATACAAGTCGGAAGGGGGCGAATGACTAGATAGTGGTTGAACAACACATCTCACACTTTATCTCTACAGGCACCACGGAAGTTGACACAATCATAGGAAAGAAGGTTGGACGCAATGAGGAAAACACTGAACCAAGAGAGAGTATGGTGAACTTTGGAGGAAAGGAAATTGCAGAACACTTAGAGCACTGTGAAGCATGCAAGCTTAACCTACCCGGTGAGATGTCAGAGCCAAATTTATAACATCCTTATGAGAGCTCAGTCAGGTATGGCACTATTCACTTTGATTTTGCGTATTTTCTCATAACACAAGCACACTATGAAAGCACACACTGAGGCAAGTTCTTTCTCCGTAACCCCGAGCCTTTCTAACCATCCCGTATTCATGTTATCCATCGTTAACCCCCTTTGAGCCATAATAGTTGTTTTGTTTATTGTGTTAGTATGTTTATCACCCGTTATCTCATTGTGCATGTCATCGCTCGGTATTCATGATTAATCACTGGTAAGACACTAAAAGGATCTAAGTGTGGGGTTGTGAACCATTGAAAAGGGAGGCAAGAATATAAAAAAAAGAATATCATAAAAAAAAAAGAGAAAAAGATGAAGATGATCTTGTGAAAACAACAAAAAGAGGTTTAAATTTCAAAGAAAGAAAAAGAGATATTTGCCTCGGTCCACTTTTAATCTGAAAAAGGTTCACACCCCATTCTTATGATTCAAATCAAAATGAGTAGAGAAGTCAATCCTATGTAATGCCGAGCACCTAAACCATTTGTTATCCTGTTCTTTGTTTTCCCACCATACCCAAGCCACGTTACATCCCTAAGACCTCATAAAGTGTGTGTAATCTCTGTGTGTAGTGAGTTGAGAATTTATTCAAAGTTGAAAGTAATATGCATGCCTTGATTCTATGAGTGTAGACACTTTAACCCGGAGAGATTTTGTGAGAATGTGAAAAGCTTGCAGGTGAAAAGGGTGTTCGAAAGTGGGAATGCCATTGATAGTCTGAAGAAGGAAACTTTACACTCGATTGCTAACTGTAGGAATCTTGCGAAAAACCGGATTGTGTTGTGGAGAAAAGAGTCTCGTCGGTGACCTTTGTTTTGACTCGATACATCACTTGAGGACAAGCAATGAGATAAGTGTGGGGTTGTGATCGGTCACCATTTCTAGTAAGTTTCCGCACCTTTTCCGACTAAAAATCATAATCTTGGTAATACTATGTGGCATTGTTATAGGTTTTGTTAGTAAGTTTCTTGTTTGTTGATTGTGTGATGTTGTTGCATGATTAGTATGTTCTGAGTATTATTCAAGTGCCGTTTTATGCGTTGGTTGTTAGTTTGTGTGTGGTCAGGTTAATGCACGGGAGAGGTCGAAGTTATGGCGCGCACAAGCGAGAAAAGAAGCCAAAAGAGCCAAAACTGAGGTCAACACGGGCACCCGTGTGTGTGCACACGGCCGTGTCAAAAGATGGCTGGAAAGTTGTTTTTGGGAAGCAAAACAGAGGTTTCACACGGGCACCCGTGTTCCTGCACACGGCCCGTGTGGAAAGATGCGTGGAAAGGCAATTTTGAGAGCTGACCAGAGGAACAACACGGGCACCCGTGTTCCTGCACACGGACCGTGTTGTTAGGCGCGGGCAGATATTCAAGTTTTGTAATTTTGAAAGCTTGGGTCTCATTAAGGGTATTTCGGACCTTTCGGATACTGGGGAAGTGAGCCAACACTACTAAAACCTAACGGGAAGAAGGGTGGAGGCATCTTGGATCATTGAGCATAGAGAATTACAGAGAAAGAAGAGTCAAGGGTTTTGGAAGAGATCTTCAAGAGCACTCGCGATTGGAGATCATATCAACCGATAATTTCTTGTAATGACTTCAATTACTCTTGTTATTTTCTTAAACATTATGAGTAGCTAAACTATTTTATGCTAGGGTGATGTCCCTAAATCTTTTCATGTAATGACTTGTTAAAACCGTTGTGATGAATTTGATGTTTTTATAATTTGAGTTTATGATTCAAAGATTTTCATGCTTCATTGTATTGGAAAATATTTTGTTGATCTATGATTAGGGTTAGGCTTGACACACCACTCTAATGCGTTTTGAATCAAAACATTACCGGTAAATCGCTTAGGAATAAGGATTTCACCATAGTGATCATCCATTCTAGAACACGATGCATAATGCCTTAATACTAAAATCAATTATTGAGGAATTGAAATTGACTTTTAAGTATTAAGAAGTTCTCCACTAAGGAATTAGGGAAAACTATTTTATAGAATTGATACTCAATTGTGGTCACATCTTTTCATGAACAACGGTGTTTTCAAGGGGTTACATAAGATTTATACATCAACCTTAGCATGCTTTCTCATTTGTGAACCAAATAATCATTTACTTATCGTTTTTAATTATAAACAGTTAGTAGTTTCATCAAGCAAATCAAAAACCCAACAATAGCTTTTTGTTCAATTGAAATTCAGTACTGGCTTATACTTTATTCGCAGTCCTTGTGATCGATACTTGGATTCAACTCCATTTTAATAACTACATCGGTAACAAAAGTAGTACACTTGCTATTTTCCGATCAATGCTCAATCTTGAATTCCTCACATAATTCTTTCATCATTTTGTTATTCAAGTTTGAACCATTGTCAGTAATGATCTTGCTGGGAATACCATATCGGCAAATGATGTTGTTCTTGATAAACCTTACAACCACTTGTCTTGTAACATTGGCGTAAGATGCTGCTTCGACCCATTTAGTGAAGTAATCAATTGCTACCAAGATGAAACGATGACCGTTTGAAGCTTTTGGTTCGATCATTCCAATCATGTCGATCCCCCACATGGAAAAAGGCCATGGAGATGAGAGAACGTTGAGTAGAGTCGGTGGCACATGGATCTTATCTGCGTAGATCTGGCACTTGTGACATCTCTTCACGTGTTTATAACAATCAGATTCCATTGTCAACTAATAGTAACCTGCTCTTAAGATCTTTTTGGACATTGCATGCCCATTTGAATGAGTTCCAAAGGACCCTTCATGCACTTCATGCATTAACATGTCTGCTTCGTGTCTGTCCACGCATCTGAGCAAAACCATGTCGAAATTTCTTTTGTATAGCACGTCTCCGTTCAGGAAGAAACTGCCAGAAAGTCTCCTTAGAGTTTTCTTATCTTTGTTTGATGCCCCAAGTGGGTACTCTTGAGCTTGAAGGAAGCGTTTGATGTCGTGGAACCACGGTTTATCATCGATGACTGCTTCGGTTGCAAATACATAGGCGGGCCTTTCAAGGCGCGTAATTCTGACTGTAGGCATATCATTCCAATGATTGACTTTGAACATGGAAGATAGAGTAGCCAAGGCGTCTGCCATTCGATTCTGATCTCGAGGTATATGATGCAATTCAACCTTGTTGAAGAAAGTCAACAGACGTCTTGCATAATCTCTATAAGGAATCAAGCCAGGGTGATAAGTTTCCCACTTGTCTTTGATTTGGTTGATCACGAGGGCTGAATCTCCATATATGTCGAGGATCTTGATCCTTAAGTCAATGGCTTCTTCGAGACCCATGATACAAGCTTCATATTCTGCGATGTTGTTGGTGCACTCAAATAGCAATCTGGCGGAGAACGGGATATGAGTACCCTTGGGAGTGATGATGATTGCCCCAATTCCATTGCCAAAAGCGTTTACTGCTCCATCAAAAATTAGACCCCATCTTGATCCAGGCTCAGGACCTTCTTCAGGTAACGGTTCGTCACAATCTTTCATCTTCAAGTACAAGACATCTTCATCAGGAAAGTCAAACTTGAGAGATTGATATTCATTAATTGGTTGATGCGCCAAGTGATCGGCGAGAATGCTTCCTTTAACCGCTTTTTGAGCACGGTACTCAATGTCATATTCGGATAACAGCATTTGCCATCGGGCAATCCTTCCTGTTAAGGCAGGCTTTTCAAAGACATACTTGATCGGATCCATTTTGGAGATTAACCAAGTTGTATTGTTGATCATGTATTGGCGTAGACGTTTTGAAGCCCAAGCCAAAGCACAACATGTTTTTTCGAGCATGGAGTAACGAGACTCACAGTCTGTGAATTTCTTACTCAGGTAATAGATGGCATGCTCATTCTTACCGGTTTCATCTTGCTGTCCAAGCATACAACCCATGGATTCTTCTAACACAGTAAGGTACATGATTAATGGTCTTCCTTCAACTGGAGGAATCAATATTGGTGGTTCTAACAGGTACTCTTTGATACTGTCGAACGCTTTCTGGCAATCTTCAGTCCATACAACCCCTTGATCTTTGCGGAGAAGCTTGAAAATTGGCCCACAAGTAGCAGTCATTTGAGAGATAAATCTGGAGATATAGTTCAATCGTCCGAGAAATCCTCTTACTTGTTTTTCAGTCTTTGGTGCAGGCATCTCTTGAATAGCTCTGACTTTGTCGGGATCTACTTCGATACCTCTTTGGCTGACAATGAAACCCAAGAGTTTTCCAGATCTAACCCCAAAAGTACATTTATTAGGATTCAAGCGAAGCTGATATTTCCTTAGTCGTTGAAACAACTTCAAAAGGTATTCAATATGTTCTTCTTCTGTGCTGGACTTGGCTATCATGTCGTCCACATAAACTTCTATTTCTTTATGCATCATGTCATGAAAGAGAGTAGTCATTGCCCTTTGGTAAGTTGCGCCTGCATTCTTTAATCCAAATGGCATTACTTTGTAGCAAAAGGTACCCCATGGGGTGATGAAAGATGTCTTCTCCATGGCTTCAGGAGCCATCTTGATCTGATTATAACCGGAGAACCCGTCCATGAAGGAAAAGACGTTGAACTTAGCGGTGTTATCAACCAGCATGTCAATATGTGGTAATGGAAAGTCATCTTTGGGACTGGCCTTGTTCAAGTCACGGTAGTCAACACACATTCTGACTTTGCCATCTTTCTTCGGAACTGGCACTATGTTGGCCAACCATTGAGGATACTCAGAGGTGACAAGAAAACCTGCGTCGAGTTGCTTTTGAACTTCCACTTTGATCTTGTTAGCCATATCAGGGTGAGTCCTTCGCAATTTCTGCTTAACCGGCGGACATTCTGGCTTCAATGGCAAGTAATGCTGAACAATATTGGTATCCAACCCAGGCATGTCTTGGTAGGACCAGGCAAACACGTCAACATATTCTTTGAGAAGGTCTGTCAACTTACTCTTGATATCAGCATCAAGCAACGATCCAATAGTCACTTCTTTTTTGTCTTCTTCAGAACCCAAGTTGATCTTTTCTAAAGGCTCTTTGTGAGGCAGAATGGCTCTTTCCTCGTGCTTAAGTAATCGAGAAATCTCGTCTGAGATCTCCTCTTCTTCCTCTTCCTCGGCTTCGAACACAGGAAACTCAAAGTTGGGAAAGGGCATAGGGTTATTGCATTCAATGGGTTTATCAATAGTAAATCTGCACATGTGATTTATATTTATTTCAGAAAATTTATGAATGCAAGAGTGTATGCAGATTTTTTTGAAAAGCTTTTTTTTTTATTTTGGTTTTTTAGGATTACCATTTCCAGAAAAAGCAAAAATAAAAACACATAATGTAGGGAATTCAAAATGACACTTTATTTATGATTCATTTTTGAAACAAAGCCCTAAACACAAACTCATTTGTCTTGGGCGGGACAAAGAGGGAAACTTTTAAAACAAAGCCCTATACACAAAGTTATTTGGGCGGAGCATTTAAAAGCAAAGCCCTATAAAACATCTCTCTGCTTTGGGCAAGGCAGGAGGTCAAAATAACAGCGAAGTGATTACTTTGAGCGGCGAACAACATTCGGAACGTTGACAGCTTTCCAGTAGCAACGAACTCCTCTGTGTATTATGTATTCAGGAAAATTCTCCTCAGAGTTATCTTCAGTGTTGACATTGACCGCTGGTCGAGCAAGATTTGAAGGTCCTGGTTTGTCAACCTTGTTCTTTGTAGAGTTGAAACGGTCTTCTTCTACTTCTTGAAGAGCATAAGATGAGTCACAATCTTCAGAATTTTCAGGATGTATTTCCCAGTCTTCAGGATGAAGAGACTCATTGTCAGCAACACTTTCTGAGTCGGTTGCGGGATCATCTTCCCCTTCATCTTCAAAAATGGCATTTATGTGATAATAACCATCTTCAGGATTATAAACCTTGGCAGATGCATTAAATCCGAAATCTTCAGTAATTTCAGGTTGCTGAGAAAATTGACAGGGCTGATAAACCTCTTCTGGTTGACTATCATATTCAAAGGAATCTCCCCATCCAGTTGGTTGGATATCTTCAATCGCAATCTTTGAACTTTCAGGTGCAGTGTATTTTACCATATAATCAAATTTTCCACTTGGTTGTCCCAAGGTGTCCCAGATCTCTGCAGGAATAGGCTCAGTTTCATTGCCTTTGGATTCTTCTGAAGGAGGATATGGTTCTTCCGGAGATATGTATCCCGAGTCATTGAGGTAACATTTCCATTCTTCTTCAGGATCAGGTAGACCTTCTTCGATGCATTCTTCGATAAGGACATTAACCTCTTGAGGAATTGGGTTAAGGAACCCTCCACTAATGAATGTTTCTTTGATTGGACAAAAGGTTTCATCTTTCTTGGTGCAGTTTGAGAATGTTGGTGAACATCCGAGACCTGCTCTGGTTTCATTTTTGATAGGGATCACAACTTGCCCCCAGCCAGTGGTAGTTCCATCTTTCACTACTTTTACCGCCTCTTTGTAAGAAGAGATCGATGCTTTTTTCTTGGAAGATTCGTCTTCTAAAGAGAGACCTTGGAACTGAGTTCCTTCCACATCCTCGGCACTGATAAAAGAGAAATTGGACAAATGACTCACCATCAAGGCTTGTTCTCCACTTATCGTTACCAATTTTCCATTTGTTACAAATTTTAACTTTTGGTGGAGCGTAGAAGTTACTGCCCCTGCTTCATGGATCCATGGTCGTCCCAACAGACAGCTATAAGCAGCTTGAATGTCCATGACCTGGAAGGTGATTTGAAATGTATGTGGACCAATTGTCATGGGAAGGTTGACTTCGCCGATAACAGATTTTCGCGATCCATCAAATGCTTTGACAACTACACCACTGAACTTCATAGGCATTCCTTGGTAAGACAAGCGAGCAAGAGTCGTCTTTGGCATCACATTCAAGGAAGATCCGGTGTCTACCAATACATTGGACAAAGAGTCTGACTGACAATTCATAGAAATGTGCAAAGCAAGATTGTGATTTCTACCCTCCTCGGGGAGTTCTTCATCACAGAAGCTTAAATTGTTACAAGCTGTTATGTTGGCTATTATCCCATCAAAGTGGTCAACAGTCACATCATGATCTACAAAAGCTTGATCCAAAACTCTCATCAGGGCTTCCCTGTGTGCTTCAGAGTTTAAAAGCAATGAAAGTATTGAAATTTTTGAAGGCGTCTGCATAAGCTGATCCACAATCTTGTATTCACTTCTTTTGATAAGCTTCAAAATTTCGTCAAAGTCAGGATTGACATTGGTTCCACAGGATTGACCAACATCAGTGTTTGTATTACTGACAGGAGTTTCCACAGGATTTCCCACTGGAACATTGACAGGATTTTGTCCGGTTGCAGGAGCAACAGGTTGCTTTGAAGGTAGTGGAGTATACACACGTCCACTTCTTGTTACTCGACTCACATCAGCGATGTTTACGACAGATGAAAGAGTAGGTAAAGGAACTTCTTGTCCATTCTTTATCATTATAGCATTGTAGTTGTATGGAACTGCCTTGTCAGAGTCATAAGGAACACGTCCTGGTAGACAAATGATCAAAGGAGCAACAGGAACCTTTGGCTTGTTATAAGTAACTTCCATGCGCTCAGGCATGTTGAAATGAGGAACGATGATGTTAACTGTAGGCATTTTCGAGTTGATATCTGAGACTAAAAGCTCATGCGGATAGCATCCTATCATGTTAACTTCATCTTCATCCCTATTTCTGTAGATCTGAATAGTACCATTATCCAACAGTACTTGGAGATCTCTTCTCACAATCGAACATCCGTGAGGATCTACACAACATATGCTACAGGAACCATAGTGATGCTGGCGAAAATTCTGCCCTCGACAGAGAGTGGCGTGCATTTGTACCAAATCGGCTCTTGAGAAATTGATATTATAGACTCGATAGGGACCAGGACATCCATACACCATATTCACAACATGCCCTCCATGATTGGGCAGCGGATTTGCTTGCACATTTGGATTCAAATTTCTGAAAGAGAGGAGATTAGATCTTACCAACCTCTGAACTTCATGTTTCAAAGCTATGCAATGCTCGAGATCATGGCCAGGTGCTCCTTGATGATAAGGGCATGAGACCTCAGCTTTGTACCACCATGGGAGTTTCTCAGGTACGGGTGGTGGTGCTTTAGTTTGAACAAGACCTCTTTCAATCAAAGCAGGGTACAACTCTGTGTAGGTCATTGGAATTGGATCAAACTGCGGAGCTCTTTGTACACGGTTCTGATTATTGTTAAACTGCTGAACCTGTGGTCGAGGCTGTTGCTGAAACTGCGGAGTAAAACCCGGATTCGGTGCAGTATTAACGGCTGGTGCGATAGCAGCAACCTGTCGTTGACGATTGACATTTCCTCTTGGCTTTCCTTGGGATACCATGTCAACACTTTGTTCTTTCTTCTTTGGGAAACCACTTCCAAACTTTTTGGTCCCGCTTGAAGATCCACCTTCTTTAGTTAGACGTCCGGTTCGGACTCCTTCTTCTAGACGCATCCCCATGTTTACCATTTCGGTGAAATCACTTGGAGCACTAGCAATCATGCGTTCATAGTAAAACGGACTGAGAGTATTCAAGAAGATCTTTGTCATCTCTTTCTCTTTTAACGGTGGATTAATCTGAGCAGCAGTTTCTCTCCATCGTTGGGCATACTCTTTGAAAGTTTCATGGTCTTTCTGAGCCATGGATCGAAGCTGATCTCTGTCTGGAGCCATATCCGAGTTATACTTGTATTGTCGGACAAAGGCCTCGCCTAAGTCATTGAAAGTTCGAATATTGGTGCTATCCAAACCTGTGTACCACTTCAGTGCGGCACCAGTCAAACTGTCTTGAAAGTAATGGATAAGCAACTGATGATTATCTGCATAAGTAGACATCTTCCTGGCATACATCACAAGATGGCTTTGTGGACAAGAACTTCCTTTGTATTTTTCAAAGTCTGGGACCTTGAACTTGGCTGGTATTTGTACACTGGGAACCAAACATAGCTCCTGGGCATTCTTTCCAAACAAATCTTTACCACGAATAGCTTTGACTTCCAGCTGAATCTTGTTGAACTGCTCTTGGAGATCTCCTACAAGATTACGCTTATTTGTGCTATCACCCTGATCATGATAAACCTCATTGTCTCCGTAAGGAACAGTGTGAACCATAGGAGTCGGAACCGTCATAGTGGGTTGAGAAAGTGCCATAGTAACTTGAGAAAAAGTTATCCCCTGATTTGGAGTGAACTGTGAACTCTGAGCAGCAGGCGCTTCAGTTGTGGATGTTTGAACCCCAGAAACATTATGGCGGAAACCTGTACCAAAGCTGAAAGGCGTGCCCCAACCTTCTGGCATGGAGAAAGATGGAATGCCGAATGCAACCGTAGAAACTGGAGTAGTGACCTCAGATGTTACCGTTGCTTGACTGTTGGGTGGCGGCGGCTGATTTTGTGCGGTCATTAAGGAGTCAACCAGAGTAGTAAGACTTTCCAACTTTTCCTGAAGGGTGGTCACCGTACCACGAAGCTCCATATTCTCTTGTTCAGAGTGTTCCATTACTCTTCTTCTGTTTGAACGAGTATTGTATCTGTGATCTGATTGTGAGCGTGGTCGAGACACTTTGAGACGCGACAGCTTGACGATCTATTGGAGAAAGATCCAAAAGATAAGACTCTATACAACAGACTCGATATGCAGAATGATGTATGCAAAAAGAAATTTATGATTTTTTCCAAACATTTTAAAGATTATTTCCTTGCAAACATTTGAACACAAACTATTCTTTTATTCATTCATTTTTTATTACAATAATGGGAAGTGTTACAACATTGGAGCGTAGCTCCTTACAGAATCAAATGATACATGAAAATTTAAATAAATCCTAAGCATCTTCATCAGACGAAGAACCAAATGCATTGTGCAACTTGAGCTTCATGATTTCTTTCCCATAGTGAGCTTTCAATTCGGCCTTTTCAGCTCTCAGCTTGTCAACAACATTCTTCCAATTGTCAGGTATCGGAGCGTTGCTTGTCGAGCCTTCAAGCTTTTTCTTGCTTTCTTTGATGTATCTTCTGATTGCGGCATCTTTCCGACGGATCTTCTCATCTTTGTTCATGAGCCATCCATCCTGATAATAGAGAGTTTCTTCGTGTTCTTTCACTTGTTTCTTCAACTTTCTATTTTCCACATCAGTTCTTCGAAACTTTTCTTTCCAAGCGTCTTTCTCTATCCTCATCTTGGTCAAAGTGTCTTGGTATTCCTCCATAGCGGGAATGTTGGGTCGTTGAGGCACCACAAGGAACATGGGTTTTTCATAATCATAAGGCATTTGAAACTCCCTTGCTCTTTTCCTTACCCAACAGGTGTAGGCGCTCGTAGCGATACAGTTCTTTGTCTCACCTTTTTCTTTCCATCGGATGTCGTACCAGGCTTTCACCATTTTTGTTTTCAACCCCTGAGGATCATTTCCTTCCTGATAAAAGTAACTTTCCACTGTAGGTCCAATGGGTTTAGTTGAATTTGCATACCCGAGTTGTCGTCGGGCTAGGACCGGATTGTAGTTAATTCCTCCTTGTGTACCAATGAGGGGTACGTTGGCGAATTCTCCACAACTTTCAATGGTTTCTGTACCGCAGCGAGCCAAGGTATACCACTGAATATCATTATTAGTAAGAGACATAAGTCTTTGAGACCAACGTAAACCTTCCCGGTTTTCCGTGAAAATGGGAGACTTAGGTAAGTGTGAAACAATCCATTTAAACAACAGAGGTGCACAACATACAATAATTCCACCACCTTGGTGATTCCTATGATGGACAGAGAAATACATGTCACCAAGCAGAGTCGGAACGGGATTTCCATTCAAAAAGACCTTTATGGCATTGATATCAACAAAGTCGTCGATATTGGGAAACAGAACCAACCCATAGATGAGCAAGGCTAGTACAGCTTCAAAAGCTATCATGCTACCAGTCTCGATGAAGTCAAAGGCTTTCTTTATTAGAAACTGTGAAGGCAAACCTGGAAGGTTTCCTTTGGTAGTCCAATTACTCTCTATTTCAGATTTCTTCAAGTGAGTTCCTGTTGCAATGACTGGTGACTTAGGAATGGCTTCCAAACCATTGAAAGGTATTTTGTCAGACACAGGAATACCCAAAAGATTGGCATATTCTTCCAAGGTTGGTACCAACTGATAGTCTGGAAAGGTAAAACACCGGTAGACGGGGTCATAAAACTGAACCAGAGTTTTGAGAAGCCCTTCATCAACATGAGTGTTCAAAATAGGCAAAAGCTTTCCATGGCTTTTCCTAAAATCAGAAGGATCTTGTACAAAAGACGCTAACTCTTTCAGTCTTTCCACATTAGGCTCTTTGAAACCGTACCTCTTGGTATACCTTTTTTCCATAACTTAACCCTATAATGTTTGCAAAGAAAATTCTCTAAATTTTTGGAAAAATCATGTTTTTATGGAAAAAGATTTTTTATTTTTTATGGATGTATGAATGCGTGGATGGATGAATGCCACATATTCAAACATGGTAATGGTAACGCAAACATGGTACACAAACATGGTAATTCAAACATAGTACACACAGGTTCAAAGGTCCAGCGTCACGAGCATGAGGTCAGAGAACCAAATAGGGATGGATCTAGTTAATCACCTGTACAACATGTTCTACTGATACGTCAGAGTCTACATTTTTCTTTCGGATATTACCGGCTTTCCACAATTAAACTCATGAGCCAGTAATATTCTCAAGAAAAACTCGTCTGAGTGTGGTTCTCCGCATGACAACTAATCCAAGTCTTCACCTGAATAGTTTCTGCACCACAACCTAATAAGGCCAGGATGGGTTGGGGTTCTACGGTCTCTCAGCTTCTACAGTTCAATGAAAGCAACAATGTCTTCGCAATTAACTCGCTAAACATATATTACAAACAAGGAACCTCCACTGAGCGGAAGGATTCTCACGTGCGCCTGCACATGACTATACCCTCCACCTAATTTCTTATGTGTACTTAATCCGGGTTAGGATTTGTCCATAATGTATCACTTGTAACAGAATCCACACAAGTAACAGAACCAAAGAACCAAACAAGAACATAATAAAAATAAAACAAATAGAAATAACCCTTTCTTTGGAAACAATAAAAAGATGGTCCCCAGTGAAGTCGCCATTTTTCTGTCGCGGGGAAAAATCGTTGTCTTTTTTTGGGATGAGACACCTGATGCCTTCTTTGGGCTCGAGTGCTCAAAAAATGATTTTTCTTTTGTACGGACCAAACTTTTTATTGTTTCCAAAAGAGGAAAAGGAAAAAAGTTGCAATAACCTTAAAAGTGGGGGAGAGATCTTGGGTAAGAGGGTTGGTTATACGAAGGGAAGGTATTAGCACCCAACGTATCTATAGTACTCTATAGGTTTCTTTGTTTTATTTATTCCATTCTTGTTATTGAGAGGTTCTTGTGAAAAAGGTGGGACCTAAGGTGTTTGTTTGATTATGCTCGCAAAGATCATCGCGATCCTCTGCATACATATCCCCTAGAGGGAATCAGAGCATCTGTAGCTCGGGGTCTATGGGTGCTAAGGTTTGAATGGTTTTTTTTGTTTTATTTTGCTCGCCAAGGATCGACCTTGTGCCTACGTATTCTCAAAGGGATGTTGAGAAAGTCAGAGCAATCGTAGTTCCCACTTATGCTAGTGGAAGCAAAGGATAAGAGACAAATGTCATCTAAATGTTCGATGTATCTAATCTATATCATCACATACATCTGTTTGATTTTGTTTGAAAATCTTTTCATTATAAGCCCGGGACCATGCCACTTAGGGTGCTTAGAATGATAAAGATGTTTTTGTTGTTTAACCAGCCTTGTGGCAAAAGTTTCAATGAAGTCAGCCTTGTGACAAAAACTTTGATTAATCAGCCAGCCTTGTGGCAAAAGTTTCAATGAAGTCAGCCTGGTGACAAAAACTTTGATTAATCATCCAGTACGGTGGTAAAACAGTTTGATTGATTAGCCAGCCTTGTGGCAAAAAGAAAGTTGGATTGATTAGCCAGCCTTGTGGCAAAAAAGTTTGATTGATTGATTGATTGTTTGTGATGATATAAAAGAGATACTCCTAGCATAGAGATGAAAAATGTCTAATCTCCTAGGGTATTTTGATTTGGATATTGGGGATGCTTATAAGAAGCCCGTGGGTCCTTGTACGAAGCCCAAGAGGAGGCTATCCGAGGGTCCTTGCATTGTAAGCCCAAGAGGAGGCTATGGGAGGGACAATCCAGGGTCCTTGCATTGTAAGCCCAAGAGGAGGCTATGGGAGGGTCACTCGTTTGTACAAAGCCCAAGGGGAGGCATGGTATAGTTGGTCTGAGCTCTTAGAGCGATTTCACCGGGAAACCATACTCTATGTCCTAACCTAAACTAGGGAGATTCTTTGCACGAAGCCCAATAGGAGGCTATGGGGAACCTAGTGTTGTACTAAGTTGAACAAGCACACATATCACACATATGAACAAACATGAACAAGTATGAATAAACATGAACAGGTATGAACAATTATATATATGACAAAGTGTGTGTATATAATGGAGTTTATGAAGGAAATATACCTGTAAGCATGATCCATTTGTATACACGGGGTTCGGGACTTACACTCGGGGAGAGGTCCGCTTGAGTTTATTCAAAGCTATGTAAACAGGTTTTCACAAAAGGGCTTGGGACTTATACCTACATGGAGGCCCATGGTATATTTTTGGGAAGATTTAGAGAAAAACCTTCATTTTTGGTTTGTTATTCAAAGTTAAAAATCAAGTTGATCGAGATATGTACAAAACGGTGTGTGTACAATGAAATACCTAATTTCATGTACAGGAATGGGTATGTACAAAAGGGGCTTTGGGACTTATACCTACGTGGAGGCCCGTGTTTTATTTACAAAACATGGTTGATTGTTTATTAACAGAGCGCGAGGTTTCGCTTTTGAAAAACTGTTTGAAAGTTTGTTTTGAAAGAAGTTTATTCTGTTGGAAGAAAAACTGTACAAAAAGAAAAGAAATGGGACTTACACTCTCTAATATTCGAGAGGCCCCTGTTTTATTTTCATAAAACAGGGTGGGTAGTTTTGAAAAAAAGATGTGAGATTTATTGTTTTAAAAACAGTTTGAAAAGTATTGTTTTGAAAAAGTTTTCTGTACAAAGAAAAACTGTAAAAGGAAAAAAAGAGTGGGTCTTATACTCTCTAATATTCGAGAGGCCCCACATCGTTTTGAAAATCAATTGATCAATTAAAAAGATTTAATCAATAGTTTCAAAAAGAAATGGTTTATGGTTTTGAAAAGAATGATCGTTTGTTTTAAAACGGTTTGAATTTGAAAGAAATCAAATTAATTAAGATAAACACAAAGATTACACTTAATTAACACCTAAATGATTAGGGTTTGATCACAAAATATTTACAAGTGATTATGTTAAAAAAAAACAAATGAAAAATAATATTTTAAAGTATTTAAAACACTTAAAAATAAGTCATTTTAAACCTATTTAAAAATGTATCAAATAAATATTTTTTGATGATTTTTTTTGGTATTCATAAAATATGTATATTAAACAAAGAGTATGCAAAAAATGAAGTTAAAATGAGTTAATTTGCTATGTTAATTAATTAAGTGAAGTTGTTAAGAAAATGAATGAGAAAAGTGGCAAAAAAATAAGCTTTTGGTCCTGCCAGGGTTTGAACCCACGCCCTCTCTCTCACCAGCCAAAACACACAACCAACTGAGCCACGCTTGTGGCTTGTTAATAACACGCATCAAACTGATTATATTTTAAAACTTGGATTTGAAATTTCTGAAACAAAAATGGCGCCAAGAACACACCTTCAACTGATTTTTGAAAATCTTTGAAACTGGATTGTTTTGATCAAGTAGATAGTCTATCTTGCTCGGTTTTGGACGAGGAACACAATGGTACCAATTAATTGCATTTATTTTCACTCTAAGATCATTGGTTTTCTGATGAACACGAAGAACCCTAATCTTATGATTCAATCTGAAATTGTGTATAATTGATGAATTGTGAAATTGATTGAGGGCTATTGATCAGTGATAGTGCAGAAACAAGATAGCAACTCAATTTTTCATTTATGATGCATGTATGTATGAGTTTGAAGTTCATAGCACTTACCTTCAAAAACGGCCAAGCTGGGATTCGAATTCTGCAATAGAGGTGTTACAGAAGTTGTTTGATGATCTGGATAGCTTCAATGGACCATATGGAAGGTGTCTGGATGCTTGGAGTGGATTGAAAACATCTGGATCAGTTGGTGGAACCCGATCTGCAGTTGCTTCAAGTATGAATCGAGCTTGGTGATTCTGAAGTTTTTGATTGATGATGAGTGTTGTGATAGTTCATATATGATATATATGAGGTGTTGGAAGTGTTAGTTTGGACAGATATAGCTTGGTATGGATTTTGGCATGATAAGGTTCAATATATGCAAATATGGAAGTGAGGTAGTGATTTTGAGTTTTGAGGTGTTTTTGGGTGTATGAGTGATTCAAACACATCCCATATGGTGTTTATGGTTTGCTAGAATCATCACTTTGGCCATAGCTTCAAGGATTAGGAGGTTGAGTTTTCTACCTCTTTGAAAACTATGAAACTTGCAATTCAAGAAAGAAGAGAGAAAACCTATAATTGTGAGGTTTTGGTGTGAATTTGAATGTGGTAAGGACCTCTATTTATAGGCCAAGGTTTCTGAATACAAAGCTTTGCAAGTTGCTTCAAGAAGTGATGATTTGGCTTAAGAGATAAAATGGAATCTTTCACATTAAATGCAAATGGTTAAAGTAACTAAACCATGGTTATTTTGGCCAAGCTTCTTATCTCTTTCCTATCTGATCTTAAACCAGAAAATATCTCTCAATCATTGCTTTGGTGTGTCATCACTTGAATTATAGGTCATGTAGTCTTGAAACTTAGTGAAAAATGGTGAAAATTCAAGTGAAAATGATCACTAATGTCAAAATTCAAAACCATAGCTACACTCCATATTTTTTCATGCTCTTGGACATTTTGGAAAGCTCATATTACACACTTCAAAACCCTAGTTGAAAGTTTCTTCAAGACCTTTAAGGAAATGGGTGAAAAAGATCCATGAACTTTGAAGAAAATGAGATTTCAAGTGAAGTTTTCAAAAAGTACCAACTTTGAAGCTCCATATCTCTTAAATGGTTGATCTTATGGAAAAAATTTATATGTGTCAAAGTTGTTTATTGGATCAAAATCTACAACTTTCATGTTGGAAGTTTTTTCAGTTTGTAGGTGAAATTTAGAGTTATTCCCTTCCAAAGTTTGGAAAAAACCATGAAAAACACTTAGAAAAATTTTCTAAGTATGAAAGTCAAACTTTTGACTTTTTGATTCTTGATTGATTTTCTTGATTTTTCTTGATCAAATGACTTCTCATATCATATATTGATGATTCAAAACTTCAAAAGTCATGGTTGACCAAAATTCCCCAAAAGTCAATGGTGATCTTGTACAGTTGACTTTTCAGACGAATCGCGTTTCTGGAGATTTCAAATGAAACAGGCTATCCTCACCAAATGAATAGTATGAATGGATCATATTGAGGTATTAGAGGATATTGAGCCATGATTTGAGTTGTGACACCATGTCCTGATTAAAAAGTCAGCGGTTCAGTGAATTAGGTCAAAAACCCTAATTGTCGATCTGATGAAATTGATGACTGTGGATCTTGAATTGAGATGTAATTTCCATTGTATATTGTCATAGGGATTATTTGAGGATGATTGAAACCTTTGATTGACTTCCTGGGGGTTTTTAGGGTTTCCCAAATGTGATCCCTGATTTCAGTCCCTGATAGTTCAAAAACCCTGATCTGAGGATTTGTCTGATCAATCTTTGTGTAGGAGATGTTCTGAGCCAATGGATTAGGTCAAAATGATGCACTTGGGGTCTTGAGGTCATGTCCCAAGTCATTAGGTCAAATCCCGAGCAAAAGTCAGGAGTATGCTGTCTTCAGTCAAAACCCTAATTCAGTCGATTCAAAGCTGTTGAGTTTGTTGAAGTGAATCTCTGAGGACCAAATGTTGATTGTTGATGAAGATAGTTCATTTGAGATGAAGGGAGAACAAAACCCTAATTGATTGTTACTTGTACTGATGAGTGGTTTCTTGATTAAACCCTGCTGAGTCACAAGTAGCAAACACAAGCTATGCAATTTGTTAGAGATGCAAATGATGCATATGCAAATGATATGAGGTGGTATCTTAGGTCAAAAATTGGGGTATGACAGATACCCATCACCTGGACTCAGGATTGCTTACCTCACCAGTCTAGGGTTTTGAGCTTATCAAGAACTAAAATCAGGGATCACATTTGGGAAACCCTAGAAAGCTCAAGGGCATCACTCAAAGGCTTCAATCATTCTCATATAGTTCATATGACAATGTCAATAGGGCATTACACTTCAATCCAAGGCCTACAGTCATCAATTTCATCTGGTCGACAATTAGGGTTTTTGACCTAATTCACCAAGATAGTTGACTTTTTAATCAGGGCATGGATCCAAAATTTAAAGCATGACTCAAGAGCTTCTATTACCTCAATATAATCCATTCACATCACTCATTTGAAGAGGAGATTTTGATTCATCACAAAAGTCCAAGAATTCACTTCATCTGGAAAAAGTCAACTGCACAGGATCACCTTTGACTTTTTGGAAATTTTGGTCAACCATGACTTTTGAAGTTTTAAATCATCAATATATGATATTTGAAGTCATTTGATCAAGAGAAATCAAGAAAATCAATCAAGAATCAAAAGTCAAAAGTTTGACTTTTCATACTTAGAAAATTTTCTAAGTGTTTTCAAGTGATTTTTGCCAAACTTTGGAAGGGATTTTCTCAAAATTTCACCTACAATAAACAACTTTGACACATATAATTTTTTGGCTAAAAATCAACCATTGAAGAGATATGGAGCTTCAAAGTGGCTGCCTTCACAAAACATGCAAGAAAACCCTAGTTTTCTTCAAACTTCATGGGACTTTTTCACTAATTTCCCTAAATAATTTGGGCAAACACCAAACTAATGAATTGAAGTACATGTTAAGGGCTTTCCAAATTGTGCTCAACCTTCTCCAAATTCATTTTGAGCTAAGAGATATGATTGATCAAAGTTAGGCACTTGAAGTGAAAATTATAGGTCATGTGCAATTTGGAACTTTGCAATTTTGTGCAAATGACTTCACTAAGTGATGCTACCCGACCTCTAATACATCTGCAAGCACACCATACATCCATTTTCATCATTGCATAAGGATTAGAGGATATTCCCAAAAACAAAGGCATGTGATTATGTAATGATTACATTTGAGAATTTATGGCAAGATGATGAATCACCAAAGGAATCTCTTCCCAACCAATTGGAGCTCATTCCAAAAATCCAGTCTTTTAATGGACAATTTCTCCAGCTGAGTCAAAATCCCTGGAAAGGGTTAGCTTCCAAAAAACATAAAAATAAATCAGTTTGTTAAATCCTCTAGCAGAATAAAACTCCCCCAGTGAGTCTTTCAGTTTTAAGTAGCCACAACCTTGGGCTTTGTACAAGGCAGATAAACCACATTTCCTGTGTCAAAGATTCCTAATCTCAAGGATCTTTTCCCCATAGAGTCTTCCATACCCAGTTTCTTTAAAAGTCCGCCACAACCTTGGGCTTTGTACAAGGCAGAAAATAATCTTTCCCTAGCTAGAGTAGCCACAACCTTGGGCTTCATACAAGGAACAAATTAATAACTTCCTCAGCTAAGAGTCAGCCACAACCTTGGGCTTTGTACAAGGCACACAAATAAAGTCATCCATAGTCTTAAAAAACTCAGTTTCCTCAGTGTCATACCCCAATTTTTGACCTAAGATACCACCTCATATTATTGCATATGCATCATTTGCATCTCTAACAAATTGCATAGCTTGTGTTTGTTACTTGTGCTCAGCAGGGTTTAATCAAGAGATCACTCATCAGTGCAAGAAACAATCAATTAGGGTTTTGTTCTCCCTTCATCTCAAATGAATCATCTTCATCAATAATCAACATTTGGTCCTCAGAGATTCATTTCAACAAGCTCAACAGCTTTGAATCGACTGAATTAGGGTTTTTGACTGAAGACAGCACACTCCTGACTTTTGCTCGGAATTTGACATAATGACTTGGGACATGACCTCAAGACCTCAAGTGCATCATTTTGATCTAATTTATTGGCTCAAGATACCTCCTACACAAAGATTGATCAGACAAATCATCAGATAAGGGTTTTGAACTATCAGGGACTAAAATCAGGGATCACATTTGGGAAACCCTAAAAACCCCCAGGAAGTCAATCAAAGGTTTCAATCATCCTCAAATAATCCCTATGATAACATACAATGGAAATTGTATCTCAATTCAAGATCCACAGTCATCAATTTCATCAGGTCGACAATTAGGGTTTTGACCTAATTCACTGAACAACTGACTTTTTAATCAGGACATGGTGCCACAACTCAAACCATGGCTCAATATCCTCTATTGCTTCAATGTGATCCATTCATACCATTCATTTGATGAGGATAGCCTGTTTCATTTGAAATCTCCAGAAACGCGATTCGTCTGAAAAAGTCAACTGTACAAAATCACCATTGACTTTTGGGGAATTTTGGTCAACCATGACTTTTGAAGTTTTGAATCATCAATATATGATATATGAAGTCATTTGATCAAGAAAAATCAAGAAAATCAATCAAGAATCAAAAAGTCAAAGTTTGACTTTCCATACTTAGAAAAATTTCTAAGTGTTTTTCATGGTTTTTTCCAAACTTTGGAAGGGAATTTCTCAAAATTTCACCTACAAACTGAAAAAAATTTCCAACATGAAAGTTGTAGATTTTGATCCAATGAACAACTTTGTCACATATAATTTTTTTTCATAAGATCAACCATTTAAGAGATATGGAGCTTCAAAGTTGGTACTTTTTGAAAATTTCACTTAAAACTTCATTTTCTTCAAAGTTCATGGATCTTTTTCACCCATTTCCTTAAAGGTCTTGAAGAAACTTTCAACTAGGGTTTTGAAGTGTGTAACATGAGCTTTCCAAAATGTCCAAGAGCATGAAAAAATATGGAGTGTAGCCATGGTTTTGAATTTTGCAATTAGAGGTCATTATGCATGAAATTACAAGCCATTTTCACTAAGTTCAATACTATATGGCCTATAATTCAAGCAATGACACACCAAAGCAATGATTGAATGATATTTTCTGATTTGAGATCAGAATGGAAAGAGATAAGAAGCTTGGGATTTAACCATGGTTTAGTAACTTTTAACCACATGCATTAAATGTAAAAGATTCCTTTCTATCCCTTAAGCCAAATCATCAAACTTTGAAGCAAGTTGCAAAGCTCTGAGTTCAGAACTCTTGGCCTATAAATAGAGGTCCAAACTCCATTTAAAATCACACCAAAGTCACACAAATTATAGGCTTTCTCTTTCTTTCTTAGAATGCAAGTTTCTTAAGTTTCAAAGAGGTAAAATGCTCAACCTCTAAACCTTTGAATTTCTGACCAAAGTGATGCTTCCCACAAACCACAAACATCATATGGGATGTGTTTGATCCACTCACACACTCCAAAAACATCTCAAACTCAAAATCACTACCTCACTTCTCAAATATGCATAATCTAAGCCTTATCATGCCAAAATCCATTCAAGATCATTTCTGTCCAAAATAACACTTCAAACACCATCCATATACTTCATATGAACTATCCAAACACTCACATATGATCTGTAACCTCATAATCTTCAGATTCGATTCACACTCCAAGGTTATGCAGATCGGGTACCACAGCTTAGCACAGATGAATTCATATGGTTCCAAGCATCCAGACACCTTCCATAATCATCATTGAAGCTATTCAGATTGATACAAAGCATCTGTAACATCTCCAGATCAAAATCCAATTCTCAGTTTGGCCGTTTTTGAGGTAAGTGCACTTGAACTTCAAACTCATACTTGCACGCATCATAAATGAAATATGAGCATACCATCTTGTTTCTGCACCTATGAGGATCATTAACCCTCAATCAATTGCATCATATCATGATCATACACGATTTCACATTGAATTTCAGTTTTAGGGTTCTTCGTGTTCATCACAAAATTCACCCCCTTAGAGTGAAAATAAATGAATTATGAGGGCACCATCATGTTCCTCGTGAAAAACCGAGTGAGATAGACCCTTTGATTGATCAAAACAACTCAGTTTTCAAAAAATTCAAAATCAAGTTAGGGATGTGTTCTTGGCGCCATTTTTTGTTCAGAAATTCAAATGGTTCGTTTTAAAATATAATTAAATGGAAGCGTGTTATTTACAAGCTGCGCGCGCAGCTCAGTTGGCAAGTGTTTTGGTTGGTAACCTCCAGGTCGTGGGTTCAAACCCTTGTGAGACCAAACCCTCTTTTTTAGCACTATTTTCTTTCATTTTCTTTTACAACTTCAATTAATTAATTAACACATCAAATTAATTCATTTTTCATTCATTTTTTGTACACTCTTTATTTAACACATATATTTTATGAATATCAAAAAAAATCACAAAAAAGATTTATTTAATACATTTTTAAATAGGTTTAAAATGACATGTTTTAAGTGTTTTTTAATACTTTAAAATATTGTTTTTCATTTGATTCTTAACCTAATCACTTGTAAATATTTTTTTGTGATCAAACCCTAATCACTTAGGTCTTAATTAAGCATTAAAATTTGATTTTTTTTTACTTAATTAAGTTGACTTTTGTCAAATTCAAATTGTTTTAAAACAAACGGTCATTCTTTTCAAAACAATAAACCATTTCTTTTTGAAACTATTGATTAAATCTTTTTTAATTGATCAATTGATTTTCAAAATGATGTGGGGCCTCTCGAATATTAGAGAGTATAAGACCCACTCTTTTTTCTTTTATACAATTTTTCTTTGTACAGAAAACTCTTTCAAAACAATACTTTTCAAACTGTTTTTCAAAACAACAAACGACGCGTCTGTAAATAAAACGATCAACCATGTTTTATAAAAATACCACGGGCCTCCACGTAGGTATAAGTCCCAAGCCCTTTTGTACATACCCATTCCAGTACATGAAATTAGGTATTTCATTGTACGCCTTTTGTACATATCTCAATCAATGTTTTTTTAACTTTGAGTAACAAACCAAAAATGAAGGTTTTTCTTTAAATCTTCCCAAAAATATACCATGGGCCTCCATGTAGGTATAAGTCCCAAGCCCCTTTGTAAATACCTGTTTACATAGCTTTGAATAAATTCAAGTGGACCTCTCCTCGAGTATAAGTCCCGAGCCCCCGTGTATACAAATGGATCATGCTTACAGGTATATTTCCTTCATAAACTCCATTATATGCACACACTTTGTCATATATATGTGCTTGTTCATACTTGTTCATATCTGTTCATATAACTGTTCATATTTGTTCATGTACTCATTCATATTTGTTCGTACTTGTTCATGCTTGTGATTGTGTTATATATATTTGTTCAACTTAGTACAACACTAGGTTCCCCATAGCCTCCTATTGGGCTTCGTGCAAAGAATCTCCCTAGTTTAGGTTAGGACATAGAGTATGGTTTCCCGGTGAAATCGCTCTAAGAGCTCAAACCAACTATACCATGCCTCCCCTTGGGCTTTGTACAAACGAGTGTCCCTCCCATAGCCTCCTCTTGGGCTTACAATGCAAGGACCCTGGATTGTCCCTCCCATAGCCTCCTCTTGGGCTTACAATGCAAGGACCCTCGGATAGCCTCCTCTTGGGCTTCGTACAAGGACCCACAGGCTTCTTATAAGCATCCCCAATATCCAAATCAAAACACCCTAGGAGATTAGACATTTTTCATCTCTATGCTAGGAGTATCTCTTCTATATCATCACAAACAATCAATCAATCAATCAAACTTTTTGCCACAAGGCTGGCTAATCAATCAAACTGTTTTACCACCGTACTGGATGATTAATCAATGTTTTTGTCACAAGGCTGACTTCATTGAAACTTTTGCCACAAGGCTGGCTGATTAATCAAAGTTTTTGTCACAAGGCTGACTTCATTGAAACTTTTGCCACAAGGCTGGTTAAACAAACAAAAACATCTTTATCATTCTAAGCACCCTAAGTGGCATGGCCCCGGGCTTATAATGAAAAGATTTTCAAACAAAAATCAAACAGATGTATGTGATGATATAGATTAGATACATCTAGCATTTAGACGACATTTGTCTATTTTCCTTTGCTTCCACTAGCATAAGTGGGAACTACGATTGCTCTGACTTTCTCAACATCCCTTTGAGAATACGTAGGCACAAGGTCGATCCTTGGCGAGCAAAACAAAACAAAAAAAACATTCAAACCTTAGCACCCGTAGACCCCGAGCTACAGATGCTCTGATTCCCTCTAAGGGATATGTATGCAGAGGATCGCGATGATCTTTGCGAGCATAATCAAACAAACACCTTAGGTCCCACCTATTTCACAAGAACCTCTCAATAACATGGAATGAAAAAACAAAGCAAAGAAACCTATAGAGTACTATAGATACGTTGGGTGCTAATACCTTCCCTTCGTATAACCAACCCTCTTACCCAAAGATCTCTCCCCCCACTTTTAGGTTATTGCAGCTTTTTTCCTTTTCCTCCTTTGGAAATAATAAAAAGTTTGGTCGGTACAAAAGAAAAATCATTTTTTGAGCACTCGAGCCCAAAGAAGGCATCAGGTGTCTCATCCACAAAAAAAGAGGAACAAAACGGTTTTTCGCCCGCGACAGAAAAATGGCGACTTCACTGGGGAGAATCTTTTTATTGTTTCCAAAGGAAGGGTTAATTCTATTTGCTTTATTTTTTTATTTCATTTTTTGTTATATGTGTGGTTCTGGTTCTGTTACTTGCGTGGTTCTGTTACAAAGTGATACATTATGGACAAATCCTAACCCGGATTAAGTACACATAAGAAATTAGGTGGAGGGTATAGTCATGTGCAGGCGCACGTGAGAATCCTTCCGCTCAGTGGAGGTTCCTTGTTGGTAATATATGTTTAGCATTTTTCGTAGCGAAGACATTATTACTTTCATTGAACTGTAGAAGCTGAGAGACCGTAGAACCCCAACCCATCCTGGCCTTATTAGGTTGTGGTGCAGAAACTATTCAGGTGAAGACTTGGATTAGTTGTCATGCGGAGAACCACACTCAGACGAGTTTTTCTTGAGAATATTACTGGCTCATGAGTTTAATTGTGGAAGGCCGGTAATATCCGAAAGAAAAATGTAGACTCTGACGTATCAGTAGAACATGTCATGCAGGTGATTAACTAGATCTATCCCATTTTTTGGTTCTCTGACCTCATGCTCGTGACTTTGGACCTTTGAACTTATGCGTTACCACGTTTGCGTTACCATGTTTGTATACCATGTTTGTAGTACCATGTTACCATGTTTGCGCTACCATGTTCGCTTTACCATGTTTGAATATGTGGCATCCATGCATCCATGCATTCATACATTCATTAAAAAACCCATCTTTTTCCATAAAAAACATGATTTTTCCAAAAATTTAGAGAATTTTCTTTGCAAACATTATAGGATTAAGTTATGGAAAAAAGGTATACCAAAAAGTACGGTTTCAAAGCACCTGATGTAGAAAGACTGATAGAGTTAGCATCTTCTGTACAAGATCCTTCTAATTTTAGGAAAAGTTATGGAAAGCTTTTGCCTATCCTGAACACTCATGTTGATGAAGGACTTCTCAAAACTCTGGTTCAGTTCTATGATCCCGTCTACCGTTGTTTTACCTTTCCAGACTACCAGTTGGTACCGACCTTGGAAGAATATGCCAATCTTTTGGGTATTCCCGTGTCTTACAAAATACCCTTCAATGGTTTGGAAGCCATTCCTAAGTCACACATCATTGCAGCGAGTATCCACATGAAAAAGTCTGAAGTAGAGAGTAATTGGACTACCAAAGGAAACCTCCCGGGATTAACCTCACACTTCCTGATAAAGAAAGCCTTTGATTTCATCGAAACTGGTAGCATGATAGCTTTTGAAGCTATACTAGCCTTGCTCATCTATGGGTTGGTTCTGTTTCCCAATGTCGATAACTTCGTTGATATCAATGCCATAAAGATCTTTCTGATTGGAAATCCTGTTCCGACTTTGCTTGGTGACATGTATTTCTCTGTCCATCATAGGAATCGCCAAGGCGGTGGAATCATTGTATGTTGTGCACCTTTGTTGTTCAAATGGATTGTTTCACACTTACCTGAGTCTCCTATTTTCACGGAAAACCGAGAAGGTTTGCGTTGGCCTCGAAGACTTATGTCTCTTACTAATAATGATATTCATTGGTATACTTTGGCTCGCTGTGGTACAGAAACCATTGATAGTTGTGGAGAGTTCGCCAACGTACCCCTCATTGGTACACAAGGAGGAATTAACTATAATCCGGTCCTGGCCCGACGACAACTCGGGTATGCAAATTCAGTTAAACCTGTTGGTCCCTCAGTGGAAGGATACTTCTACCGAGAAGGGGATAATCCTAAAAAGTTGAAAGCAAGAATGGTGAGAGCTTGGTACGATGTCCGATGGAAAGAAAAAGGTGAGGAAAGAAATTGCATTGCCATGGACGCCTACACCTGCTGGGTAAAGAAAAGAGCCAAGGAGTTCCAAATGCCTTATGCTTATGAAAAACCCATGTTTCCTGCAGTGTCTCAACGACCCAACATTCCAGCTATGGAGGAAATACCAACGCACTTTGGCTAAAATGAGGACAGAAAAAGATGCTTGGGAAGAAAAGTTTCGTAGCACTGAGGTGGAAAATAGAAAGTTGAAGAAAAGAGTGAAAGATCACGAAGAAACTCTCTATTATCAAGATGGATGGCTCATGAGCAAAGATGAGAAGATTCGTCAGAAAGACGCTGCAATCAAGAGGTATATCAAAGAAAGCAAGAAAAATCTTGAAGGCTCGACAAGCAACGCTCCGACTCCTGATGATTGGAAGACTGTTGTTGACAAGCTGAGAGCTGAAAAGGCCGAATTGAAAGCTCACTATGGGAAAGAAATCATGAAGCTCAAGCTGCACAATGCATTTGGTTCTTCGTCTGATGAAGATGCTTAGGATTTGTTTAGCTTTTTTATTTTTCATTTGATTCTGTAAGGAGCTACGCTCCAATGTTGTAACATTTCCCATTATTTCAATAAAAAGAAATTGTTTGTGTTCAAATGTTTGCAAGGAAATAATCTTTAAAATGTTTGGAAAAATCATAAATTTTCTTTTTGCATACATCATTCTGCATATCGAGTCTGTTATATAGAGTCTCATCTTTTGGATCTTTCTCCATTAGATCGTCAAGCTGTCGCGTCTCAAAGTTTCTCGACCGCGCTCGCAATCAGATCACAGATACAATACTCGTTCAAGCAGAAGAAGAGTAATGGAACACTCTGAACAAGAGAATATTGAGCTTCGTGGTACAGTGACCACCCTTCAGGAAAAGTTGGAAAGTCTCACTACTCTGGTTGACTCCTTAATGGCCGCACAAAATCAGCCGCCGCCACCTAACAGTCAAGCAACGGTAACATCTGAAGTCACTACTCCAGTTTCTACAGTTGCATTCGGTATTCCATCTTTCTCCATGCCAGAAGGTTGGGGCCCGCCTTTCAGCTTTTGGTACAGGTTTCCGTCATAATTTCTCTGGGGTTCAAACAGCTACAACTGAAGCGCCTGCTGCACAAGGTTCAGCGTTTATTCCACATTCAGGGGTAACCTTTTCCCAAATCACTATGGCACTTTCTCAACCCACTATGACGGTATCGACCCCTACGGTTCACACTGTTCCTTATGATGGTAATGAGATTTATCATGATCAAGGTGATAGCACAAATCAGCGTAATCTTGTGGAAGATCTCCAAGAGCAGTTTAACAAGATGCAGTTGGAAGTCAGGGCTATTCGTGGGAAAGATTTGTTTGGAAAGAATGCCCAGGAGCTATGTTTGGTTCCCAGTGTACAAATACCTGCTAAATTAAAGGTCCCAGACTTTGAGAAGTACAAAGGTAGTTCTTGTCCGCAAAGTCATCTCGTGATGTATGCCAGAAAGATGTCTACTTATGCAGATAATCATCAGTTGCTTATCCATTACTTTCAAGACAGTTTGACTGGTGCCGCACTGAAGTGGTACACGGGCTTGGATAGCACTAATATTCGGACTTTCAATGACCTAGGTGAGGCCTTTGTCCGACAATACAAGTATAACTCGGATATGGCTCCAGACAGAGATCAGCTTCGATCCATGGCTCAGAAAGACCATGAAGCTTTCAAAGAATATGCCCAACGATGGAGAGAAACTGCTGCTCAGATTAATCCACCGTTAAAAGAAAAAGAGATGACAAAGATCTTCTTGAATACTCTCAGTCCGTTTTATTATGAACGCATGATTGCTAGTGCTCCAAGTGATTTCACCGAAATGGTAAACATGGGTATGCGTCTAGAAGAAGGAGTCCGAACAGGACGTTTGACTAAAGAAGGTGGATCTTCAAGTGGAACCAAAAAGTTCGGAAGTGGTTTCCCAAAGAAGAAAGAACAAAGTGTTGACATGGTATCCCAAGGGAGGCCAAGAGGAAATGTCAATCGTCAGCGACAGGTTGCTTCTATCACACCAGTCGTTAATACCGCACCGAATCCGGGGTTTACTCCGCAGTTTCAACAACAACAGCCTCGACCACAGGCTCAGCAGTTAAACAATAATCAGAATCGAGTACAAAGAGCACCACAGTTCGATCCGATTCCAATGACCTACACAGAATTGTACCCTGCTTTGGTTGAAAGAGGTCTTGTTCAAACTAAAGCACCACCACCAGTACCTGAGAAACTCCCATGGTGGTACAAAGCTGAGGTCTCATGCCCTTATCATCAAGGAGCACCTGGCCATGATCTTGAGCATTGCATAGCCTTGAAATATGAAGTTCAGAGGTTGGTTAGATCTAATCTCCTCTCTTTCAGAAATTTGAATCCTAATGTACAAGCAAATCCGCTGCCCAATCATGGAGGGCATGTTGTAAACATGGTATATGGATGTCCTGGCCAATACCGAGTCTATAATATCAACTTCTCAAGAGCAGATTTGGTACAAATGCACGCCACTCTTTGTCGGGGGCAGAATTTTCGCCAGCATCAATACGGTTCCTGTAGAATATGTTGTGTGGATCCTCACGGGTGTTCGATTGTGAGAAGAGATCTCCAAGTTTTGCTAGATAATGGTACTATTGAGATCTACAGAAATAGGGATGAAAATGAAGTTAACATGATAGGATGTTATCCGCATGAGCTTTTAGTCTCAGATATCAACTCGGAAATGCCTACAGTTAACGTCATCGTTCCTCATTTCAACATGCCTGAGCGCATGGAAGTTACTTACAACAAGCCGAAGGTTCCTATTGCTCCTTTGATCATTTGTCTACCTGGACCTGTTCCTTATGACTCTGACAAGGCAGTTCCATACAACTACAATGCTACAATGATAAAGAATGGACAAGAAGTTCCTTTGCCTACTCTCTCATCTGTTGTAAACATTGCTGATGTAAGTCGTGTAACAAGAAGTGGACGTGTGTATACTCCACTACCTCCAAAGCAGCCTGTTGCTCCTGCAACCGGGCAAAATCCTGTTGGTACACCAGTGGGGAGTCCTGTAGAAATTCCTGTCAGTAATACAAACACTCATGTTGGTCAGTCCAGTGGAACCAATGTGAATCCTGATTTTGATGAAATTTTGAAACTTATCAAAAGAAGTGAATACAAGATTGTGGATCAGCTTATGCAGACTCCTTCAAAGATCTCAATACTTTCATTGCTTTTAAACTCAGAAGCCCACAGGGAAGCCCTGATGAAGGTCTTAGATCAAGCTTTTGTAGATCATGATGTGACTGTTGATCACTTTGATGGGATAATAGCCAACATAACAGCTTGTAACAATTTAAGCTTCTGTGATGAAGAACTCCCCGAGGAGGGTAAAAATCACAATCTTGCTTTGCACATTTCTATGAATTGTCAGTCAGATTCTTTGTCTAATGTGTTGGTAGACACCGGATCTTCCTTGAATGTGATGCCAAAGACGACTCTTGCTCGCTTGTCTTACCAAGGAATGCCTATGAAGTTCAGTGGTGTAGTAGTCAAAGCATTTGATGGATCGCGAAAATCTGTTATCGGCGAAGTCAACCTTCCCATGACAATTGGTCCACATACGTTCCAAATCACCTTCCAGGTCATGGACATTCAAGCTGCTTATAGCTGTTTGTTAGGACGACCATGGATCCATGAAGCAGGGGCAGTAACTTCTACGCTCCATCAAAAGTTAAAATTTGTAACAAATGGAAAATTAGTAACAATAAGTGGAGAACAAGCCTTGATGGTGAGCCATTTGTCCAATTTCTCTTTCATAAGTGCCGATAATGAGGAAGGAACTCAGTTCCAAGGTCTCTCTTTAGAAGACGAATCTTCCAAGAAGAAAGCATCAATCTCTTCTTACAAAGAGGCAGTGAAAGTAGTGAAAGATGGAACGACCACTAGCTGGGGGCAAGTTGTGATCCCTACTAAGAATGAAACCAGAGCAGGACTCGGATGTTCACCAACATTCTCAAACTGCACCAAGAAGGATGAAACCCTTCGTCCGATCAAAGAAACATTCATTAATGGAGGATTCCTTAACCCAATTCCTCAAGAGGTTAATGTCCTTATCGAAGAATGCATCGAAGAAGGTCTACCTGATACTGAAGAAGAATGGAAATGTTATCTCAATGACTCGGGATACATATCTCAGGAAGAACCATATCCTCCGTCACAGAAATCCAAAGGCAAAGAAATTGAGCCTGTTCCTGCAGAAATCTGGGACACCTTGGGACAACCAAGTGGAAAATTTGATTATATGGTAAAATATACTGCGCCTGAAAGTTCAAAGATTGCGATTGAGGATATCCAACCAACTGGATGGGGAGATTCCTTTGAATGCAATAGTCAACCAGAAGAGGCTTATCAGCCCTGTCAATTTTCTCAGCAGCCTGAAATTACTGAAGATTTCGGCTTCAATGCATCTGCCAAGGTTTATAATCCTGAAGATGGTTATTATCACATAAATGCCATTTTTGAAGATGAAGGGGAAGATGGTCCCGCAATTGACTCAGAAAGTGTCGCTGACAATGAGTCTCTTCATCCTGAAGACTGGGAAATACATCCTGAAAATTCTGAAGATTGTGACTCGTCTTATGCTCTTCAAGAAGTAGAAGAAGACCGTTTCAACTCTACAAAGAACAAGGTTGACAAACCAGGACCTTCAAATCCTGCTCGACCAGCGGTCAATGTCAATGCTGGAGATAACTCTGAGGAGAATTTTCCTGAATACATAATACACAGAGGAGTTCGTTGCTACTGGAAAGCTGTCGACGTTCCGAATGTTGTTGGCCGCTCAAAGTAATCACCTCGCTGTTATTTTGACCTCCTGCCTGGCCCAAAGCAGAGAGATGTTTTATAGGGCTTTGCTTTTAAATGTTCCGCCCAAATAACTTTGTGTATAGGGCTTTGTTTTAAAAGTTTCCCTCTTTGTCCTGCCCAAGACAAATGAGTTTGTGTTTAGGGCTTTGTTTCAAAAATGAATCATAAATAAAGTGTCGTTTTGAATTCCCTACATTATATGTTTTATTTTTTGCTTTTTCTGGAAATGGTAATCCTAAAAAACCAAAACAAAACAAAAAAAAAACTTTTCAAAAAAAATCTGCATACAGTTTTGCATTCATAAAATTTTCTGAAATAAATATAAATCACATGTGCAGATTTACTATTGATAAACCCATTGAATGCAATAACCCTATGCCCTCTCCCAACTCTGAGTTTCCAGTGTTCGAAGCCGAAGAAGAGGAAGAAGAGGAGATCCCGGACGAGATCTCTCGATTACTTAAGCACGAGGAAAGAGCCATTCTGGCTCACAAAGAGCCTTTAGAAAAGATCAACTTGGGTTCTGAAGAAGACAAAAAAGAAGTGACTATTGGATCGCTGCTTGATGCTGATATCAAGAGTAAGTTGACAGACCTTCTCAAAGAATATGTTGACGTGTTTGCCTGGTCCTACCAAGACATGCCTGGGTTGGATACCAATATTGTTCAGCATTACTTGCCATTGAAGCCAGAATGTTCGCCAGTTAAGCAGAAATTGCGAAGGACTCACCCTGATATGGCTAACAAGATCAAAGTGGAAGTTCAAAAACAGCTCGACGCAGGTTTTCTTGTCACCTCAGAATATCCTCAATGGTTGGCCAACATAGTGCCAGTTCCGAAGAAAGATGGTAAAGTTAGAATGTGTGTTGACTACCGTGACTTGAACAAGGCCAGTCCGAAAGATGACTTTGCATTACCACATATCGACATGCTGGTTGATAACACCGCTAAGTTCAACGTCTTTTCCTTCATGGACGGGTTCTCCGGTTATAATCAGATTAAGATGGCTCCTGAAGACATGGAGAAGACATCTTTCATCACCCCATGGGGTACCTTTTGCTACAAAGTGATGCCGTTTGGATTAAAGAATACAGGCGCAACTTACCAAAGGGCAATGACTACTCTCTTCCATGACATGATGCATAAAGAAATTGAAGTTTATGTGGACGACATGATAGCCAAGTCCAGCACAGAAGAAGAACATATTGAATACCTTTTGAAGTTGTTTCAACGGTTAAGGAAATATCAGCTTCGCTTGAATCCTAACAAATGTACTTTTGGGGTTAGATCTGGAAAACTCTTGGGTTTCATTGTCAGCCAAAGAGGAATTGAAGTGGATCCCGACAAAGTCAGAGCTATTCAAGAGATGCCTGCACCAAAAACTAAAAAGCAAGTAAGAGGATTTCTCGGACGATTGAACTATATCTCCAGATTTATCTCTCAAATGACTGCTACTTGTGGGCCAATTTTCAAGCTTCTCCGCAAAGATCAAGGGGTTGTATGGACTGAAGATTGCCAGAAAGCGTTCGACAGTATCAAAGAGTACCTGTTAGAACCACCAATATTGATTCCTCCAGTTGAAGGAAGACCATTAATCATGTACCTTACTGTGTTGGAAGAATCCATGGGTTGTATGCTTGGACAACAAGATGAAACCGGTAAGAAGGAGCATGCCATCTATTACTTGAGTAAGAAATTCACAGACTGTGAGTCTCGTTACTCCATGCTCGAAAAAACATGTTGTGCTTTGGCCTGGGCTTCAAAACGTCTCCGCCAATACATGATCAACAATACTACTTGGTTAATCTCCAAAATGGATCCGATCAAGTATGTCTTTGAAAAGCCCGCCTTAACAGGAAGGATTGCCCGATGGCAAATGCTGTTATCCGAATATGACATTGAATACCGTGCTCAAAAAGCGGTCAAAGGAAGCATTCTCGCCGATCACTTGGCGCATCAACCAATTAATGAATATCAATCTCTCAAGTTTGACTTTCCTGATGAAGATGTCTTGTACTTGAAAATGAAAGATTGTGACGAACCGTTACCTGAAGAAGGTCCTGAGCCTGGATCAAGATGGGGCCTAATTTTTGATGGAGCAGTAAACGCTTTTGGCAATGGAATTGGGGCAATCATCATCACTCCCAAGGGTACTCATATCCCATTCTCTGCCAGATTGCTATTTGATTGCACCAACAACATCGCAGAATATGAAGCTTGTATCATGGGTCTCGAAGAAGCCATTGACTTAAGGATCAAGATCCTCGACATATATGGAGATTCAACCCTTGTGATCAACCAAATCAAAGACAAGTGGGAAACTTACCACCCTGGTTTGATTCCTTACAGAGATTATGCAAGACGTCTGTTGACTTTCTTCAACAAGGTTGAATTGCATCATATACCTCGAGATCAGAATCGAATGGCAGACGCCTTGGCTACTCTATCTTCCATGTTCAAAGTCAATCATTGGAATGATATGCCTAAAGTCAGAATTACGCGCCTTGAAAGGCCCGCCTATGTGTTTGCAACTGAAGCAGTCATCGATGATAAGCCGTGGTTCCACGACATCAAGCGCTTCCTTCAAACTCAAGAGTACCCGCTTGGGGCATCAAACAAAGATAAGAAAACTCTAAGGAGACTTTCTGGCAGTTTCTTCCTGAATGGAGATGTGCTATACAAAAGAAACTTCGACATGGTTTTGCTCAGATGCGTGGATAGACACGAAGCAGACATGTTAATGCATGAAGTGCATGAAGGGTCCTTTGGAACTCATTCAAACGGGCATGCAATGTCCAAGAAAATGTTAAGAGCTGGATACTATTGGTTGACAATGGAATCTGACTGTTATAAACACGTGAAGAGATGTCACAAGTGCCAGATCTACGCAGATAAGATCCATGTGCCACCGACTCTACTCAACGTTCTCTCATCTCCATGGCCTTTTTCCATGTGGGGTATCGACATGATTGGAATGATCGAACCAAAAGCTTCAAACGGTCATCGTTTCATCTTAGTAGCAATTGATTACTTCACCAAATGGGTCGAAGCAGCATCTTACGCCAATGTTACAAGACAAGTGGTTGTGAGGTTTATCAAGAATAACATCATTTGCCGATATGGTATTCCCAGCAAGATCATTACTGACAATGGTTCAAACTTGAACAACAAAATGATGAAAGAATTATGTGAGGAATTCAAGATTGAGCATCATAACTCTTCTCCTTACAGACCAAAAATGAACGGCGCTGTTGAAGCCGCCAACAAGAACACTAAGAAGATCGTCCAGAAAATGGTCGTCACTTACAAAGACTGGCATGAAATGCTGCCATTTGCTTTACATGGGTACCGTACTTCAGTGCGTACTTCAACAGGGGCAACTCCCTTTTCTCTAGTATACGGCATGGAAGCTGTGCTCCCCGTAGAAGTTGAAATCCCATCAATGAGAGTCCTCATGGAGACTAAGTTATCAGAGGCTGAATGGTGTCAAAGCAGATACGATCAGTTGAACTTAATCGAAGAAAAACGTATGACTGCTCTATGCCATGGACAGTTATACCAAGCAAGGATGAAACAAGCTTTCAACAAAAAGGTTCGACCTCGTGAATTTCAAGAAGGCGACCTCGTGCTTAAAAAGATCTTGTCTTTTCAACCAGATTCTAGGGGCAAATGGTCTCCTAATTACGAAGGCCCGTATGTTGTCAAAAGAACATTTTCTGGCGGCGCCATGACTCTTGCAACCATGGATGGTGATGAACTCCCATATCCTATGAATGCTGATGCAGTCAAGAAATACTTTGTCTAAAAAATACAAAAGAACAGCTCGGTAAGTCGAAAACCCGCAAAGGGCGACTTAGGCAAAAATGAGCGTCTCGGTGGACTGAAAACCCGAAAGGGCGGTCCAGGCAAAAATTAGAGACAAAAAACAGAAAAAAATTCATCCTGGTAGATTGAAAACCCGAAAGGGCAATCTAGGCAAAATTTAGGGAGTAATGACAAAGTAACTGCATCAGTCCATACTTCGTCACCTGAAGAGTCTGTACTTCATCAAAGGATCTTCAAACAAATCATCACCAATCTGAAGCGACAAGCACAATTGGAACTCAAAGTTGTTGGGGGGAATAGTGGTTATTGCTTCCAATGTAGCCTTTTCCGCATAATTACCATTTCCAACTTTTGTAAATACTCCATGGAATCACGCCCTTTGCTGATTACCATCCTATTAAATAAATTTGAGCCTTGTGCCCACTTGTTTGCAATCTCTAATTTCTTTTAGCTTGCAAAATGACGCTTTAATTGTGTTATTCGCTTTTGAAACAAAAAAAAGAAAAAAATAAGTTTTAAATGAATTTACTTCACTTTTCTTTTTCAAAATAAAAGCGAAATTTTCCTTTGAGTTGTGAACAACAGAAGGAACATCAACAGCTATCTCCATAGGACGAATCAAAGATTATGACAAGAAGCTCTTCTATCCCCAGTGAAGAAGCTCTTCTATCCCCAGTGAAGAAGGTCTTTTATCCCCAGTAACGAAGATTTTCCATCTCCAGTGAAGAAGTTCTTCCATCTCAACAAGAAAAGATGCTTGTCTTCCCCAGAGAAGTTGAAAGCATACAATACCATTCATCACTCGTGTTATCTACACCATGTTGAAGAGCATTTTCCAAGTATCTGGTTGTATTGCGACGTCGGTCCCTCTCCAGTATACACTTCATTATCTGTCAGTTTCGTCAGCATGCATGCTACATTCATGACATTCATCATTCATACATATTTGCATCATTTATGCATTCTTGCATTTTTCAATAATCGTTTGTTTAGGATATATCTATCCCAAAAAAAGAGAAAAGAAAAAAAGAAAAAAAGAAGAAAGAAAAGAAAGCAGATATGGGCGTGTCATCTCTCCAGTAGGTTGTCACCCATAAGCAGAAAAAAAAAACATTTTCTTTCTCCAGTTCCCCACTGAGATCATTCCTCGTGGAAGAAGGTTGCTTTAGTTTTCTCCTCTCAAAAACGAAGGAGAAAATCCCCAGTTGAGTTTATCCCTCATTGGGTACAATGTCTTGTTTGGCTGTTTCTTTCCAATTCATTCTTGGTTAGAACCTTGTCTTTACCAAAGATTCAAATTCCGATTCCTCAAACAGAGTCGTGAAAAATTGAACCATAAACAATCGCCTCGTCATCTGAGCAGTTTATGTTTCTTTCAAAAATTTTCCTCTCAAGGAAATCAATCATGAAGACCATTTGACAATCAGGGCCTTATTACTGTTCACAAAGCTGAATAACCAGTAATGTCCCTAGCTAAGTCTCCAAAATCATTTTATCACTTGGCTGATAATTGATCATGTCTTCAAAACCACTATCACGAGGCTGGTAGTCGGTAATCCTTTTGTTCTGGTTATATTATTCAACATGTCTATCACAAGGCTGATAGTCGGTAATATTAACCGAACCTTTGAAACTCTTTTTACCTTGTCAAGTCTATCACAATGCTGATAGTCGGTAACACAGTTTCATACCTTTCACCTTCGCATTATTAAACAAGTCTATCCCCATGCTGATAGTCGGTAATGTCGACAGGTAAGCTTTTCTTACAAAGCTATCATTCCCCGGTGAAGCATACACTTGCCTTCCCGAAAAGACAAAACGGATTCTCTTCCTAAAACGGATTGAGACATCCTTCCCGATCTCTTTTCCCCAGTGGAGTCAGTTTGATATCCCTCGGTAAAGATATCCTTGCATCATTCGCAATTTTGGTATCTTAGGTCCAAAATTTGCGTCTTCTGATATTTAAGTCTCTTCCACCCTATCAAAACGAAGATTTTCAATCTTCATGTCTCAGGTTGAAGAAACTTAAATAGGGGCATCTGTCATACCCCAATTTTTGACCTAAGATACCACCTCATATCATTGCATATGCATCATTTGCATCTCTAACAAATTGCATAGCTTGTGTTTGTTACTTGTGCTCAGCAGGGTTTAATCAAGAGATCACTCATCAGTGCAAGAAACAATCAATTAGGGTTTTGTTCTCCCTTCATCTCAAATGAATCATCTTCATCAATAATCAACATTTGGTCCTCAGAGATTCATTTCAACAAGCTCAACAGCTTTGAATCGACTGAAGACAGCACACTCCTGACTTTTGCTCAGAATTTGACATAATGACTTGGGACATGACCTCAAGACCTCAAGTGCATCATTTTGATCTAATTTATTGGCTCAAGATACCTCCTACACAAAGATTGATCAGACAAATCATCAGATAAGGGTTTTGAACTATCAGGGACTAAAATCAGGGATCACATTTAGGAAACCCTAAAAACCCCCAGGAAGTCAATCAAAGGTTTCAATCATCCTCAAATAATCCCTATGACAACATACAATGGAAATTGTATCTCAATTCAAGATCCACAGTCATCAATTTCATCAGGTCGACAATTAGGGTTTTGACCTAATTCACTGAACAACTGACTTTTTAATCAGGACATGGTGCCACAACTCAAACCATGGCTCAATATCCTCTATTGCTTCAATGTGATCCATTCATACCATTCATTTGATGAGGATAGCCTGTTTCATTTGAAATCTCCAGAAACGCGATTCGTCTGAAAAAGTCAACTGTACAAAATCACCATTGACTTTTGGGGAATTTTGGTCAACCATGACTTTTGAAGTTTTGAATCATCAATATATGATATATGAAGTCATTTGATCAAGAAAAATCAAGAAAATCAATCAACAATCAAAAAGTCAAAGTTTGACTTTCCATACTTAGAAAAATTTCTAAGTGTTTTTCATGGTTTTTTCCAAACTTTGGAAGGGAATTTCTCAAAATTTCACCTACAAACTGAAAAAAATTTCCAACATGAAAGTTGTAGATTTTGATCCAATGAACAACTTTGTCACATATAATTTTTTTTCATAAGATCAACCATTTAAGAGATATGGAGCTTCAAAGTTGGTACTTTTTGAAAATTTCACTTAAAACTTCATTTTCTTCAAAGTTCATGGATCTTTTTCACCCATTTCCTTAAAGGTCTTGAAGAAACTTTCAACTAGGGTTTTGAAGTGTGTAACATGAGCTTTCCAAAATGTCCAAGAGCATGAAAAAATATGGAGTGTAGCCATGGTTTTGAATTTTGCAATTAGAGGTCATTATGCATGAAATTACAAGCCATTTTCACTAAGTTCAATACTATATGGCCTATAATTCAAGCAATGACACACCAAAGCAATGATTGAATGATATTTTCTGATTTGAGATCAGAATGGAAAGAGATAAGAAGCTTGGGATTTAACCATGGTTTAGTAACTTTTAACCACATGCATTAAATGTAAAAGATTCCTTTCTATCCCTTAAGCCAAATCATCAAACTTTGAAGCAAGTTGCAAAGCTCTGAGTTCAGAACTCTTGGCCTATAAATAGAGGTCCAAACTCCATTTAAAATCACACCAAAGTCACACAAATTATAGGCTTTCTCTTTCTTTCTTAGAATGCAAGTTTCTTAAGTTTCAAAGAGGTAAAATGCTCAACCTCTAAACCTTTGAATTTCTGACCAAAGTGATGCTTCCCACAAACCACAAACATCATATGGGATGTGTTTGATCCACTCACACACTCCAAAAACATCTCAAACTCAAAATCACTACCTCACTTCTCAAATATGCATAATCTAAGCCTTATCATGCCAAAATCCATTCAAGATCATTTCTGTCCAAAATAACACTTCAAACACCATCCATATACTTCATATGAACTATCCAAACACTCACATATGATCTGTAACCTCATAATCTTCAGATTCGATTCACACTCCAAGGTTATGCAGATCGGGTACCACAGCTTAGCACAGATGAATTCATATGGTTCCAAGCATCCAGACACCTTCCATAATCATCATTGAAGCTATTCAGATTGATACAAAGCATCTGTAACATCTCCAGATCAAAATCCAATTCTCAGTTTGGCCGTTTTTGAGGTAAGTGCACTTGAACTTCAAACTCATACTTGCACGCATCATAAATGAAATATGAGCATACCATCTTGTTTCTGCACCTATGAGGATCATTAACCCTCAATCAATTGTATCATATCATGATCATACACGATTTCACATTGAATTTCAGTTTTAGGGTTCTTCGTGTTCATCACAAAATTGACCCCCTTAGAGTGAAAATAAATGAATTATGAGGGCACCATCATGTTCCTCGTGAAAAACCGAGTGAGATAGACCCTTTGATTGATCAAAACAACTCAGTTTTCAGAAAATTCAAAATCAAGTTAGGGATGTGTTCTTGGCGCCATTTTTTGTTCAGAAATTCAAATGGTTCATTTTAAAATATAATTAAATGGAAGCGTGTTATTTACAAGCTGCGCGCGCAGCTCAGTTGGCAAGTGTTTTGGTTGGTAACCTCCAGGTCGTGGGTTCAAACCCTTGTGAGACCAAACCCTCTTTTTTAGCACTATTTTCTTTCATTTTCTTTTACAACTTCAATTAATTAATTAACACATCAAATTAATTCATTTTTCATTCATTTTTTGTACACTCTTTATTTAACACATATATTTTATGAATATCAAAAAAAATCACAAAAAAGATTTATTTAATACATTTTTAAATAGGTTTAAAATGACATGTTTTAAGTGTTTTTTAATACTTTAAAATATTGTTTTTCATTTGATTCTTAACCTAATCACTTGTAAATATTTTTTTGTGATCAAACCCTAATCACTTAGGTCTTAATTAAGCATTAAAATTTGATTTTTTTTACTTAATTAAGTTGACTTTTGTCAAATTCAAATTGTTTTAAAACAAACGATCATTCTTTTCAAAACAATAAACCATTTCTTTTTGAAACTATTGATTAAATCTTTTTTAATTGATCAATTGATTTTCAAAACGATGTGGGGCCTCTCGAATATTAGAGAGTATAAGACCCACTCTTTTTTCTTTTATACAATTTTTCTTTGTACAGAAAACTCTTTCAAAACAATACTTTTCAAACTGTTTTTCAAAACAACAAACGACGCGTCTGTAAATAAAACGATCAACCATGTTTTATAAAAATACCACGGGCCTCCACGTAGGTATAAGTCCCAAGCCCTTTTGTACATACCCATTCCAGTACATGAAATTAGGTATTTCATTGTACGCCTTTTGTACATATCTCAATCAATGTTTTTTTAACTTTGAGTAACAAACCAAAAATGAAGGTTTTTCTTTAAATCTTCCCAAAAATATACCATGGGCCTCCATGTAGGTATAAGTCCCAAGCCCCTTTGTAAATACCTGTTTACATAGCTTTGAATAAATCCAAGTGGACCTCTCCTCGAGTATAAGTCCCGAGCCCCCGTGTATACAAATGGATCATGCTTACAGGTATATTTCCTTCATAAACTCCATTATATGCACACACTTTGTCATATATATGTGCTTGTTCATACTTGTTCATATCTGTTCATATAACTGTTCATATTTGTTCATGTACTCGTTCATATTTGTTCGTACTTGTTCATGCTTGTGATTGTGTTATATATATTTGTTCAACTTAGTACAACACTAGGTTCCCCATAGCCTCCTATTGGGCTTCGTGCAAAGAATCTCCCTAGTTTAGGTTAGGACATAGAGTATGGTTTCCCGGTGAAATCGCTCTAAGAGCTCAAACCAACTATACCATGCCTCCCCTTGGGCTTTGTACAAACGAGTGTCCCTCCCATAGCCTCCTCTTGGGCTTACAATGCAAGGACCCTGGATTGTCCCTCCCATAGCCTCCTCTTGGGCTTACAATGCAAGGACCCTCGGATAGCCTCCTCTTGGGCTTCGTACAAGGACCCACGGGCTTCTTATAAGCATCCCCAATATCCAAATCAAAACACCCTAGGAGATTAGACATTTTTCATCTCTATGCTAGGAGTATCTCTTCTATATCATCACAAACAATCAATCAATCAATCAAACTTTTTGCCACAAGGCTGGCTAATCAATCAAACTGTTTTACCACCGTACTGGATGATTAATCAAAGTTTTTGTCACAAGGCTGACTTCATTGAAACTTTTGCCACAAGGCTGGCTGATTAATCAAAGTTTTTGTCACAAGGCTGACTTCATTGAAACTTTTGCCACAAGGCTGGTTAAACAAACAAAAACATCTTTATCATTCTAAGCACCCTAAGTGGCATGGCCCCGGGCTTATAATGAAAAGATTTTCAAACAAAAATCAAACAGATGTATGTGATGATATAGATTAGATACATCTAGCATTTAGACGACATTTGTCTATTTTCCTTTGCTTCCACTAGCATAAGTGGGAACTACGATTGCTCTGACTTTCTCAACATCCCTTTGAGAATACGTAGGCACAAGGTCGATCCTTGGCGAGCAAAACAAAACAAAAAAAACATTCAAACCTTAGCACCCGTAGACCCCGAGCTACAGATGCTCTGATTCCCTCTAAGGGATATGTATGCAGAGGATCGCGATGATCTTTGCGAGCATAATCAAACAAACACCTTAGGTCCCACCTATTTCACAAGAACCTCTCAATAACATGGAATGAAAAAACAAAGCAAAGAAACCTATAGAGTACTATAGATACGTTGGGTGCTAATACCTTCCCTTCGTATAACCAACCCTCTTACCCAAAGATCTCTCCCCCCACTTTTAGGTTATTGCAGCTTTTTTCCTTTTCCTCCTTTGGAAATAATAAAAAGTTTGGTCGGTACAAAAGAAAAATCATTTTTTGAGCACTCGAGCCCAAAGAAGGCATCAGGTGTCTCATCCACAAAAAAAGAGGAACAAAACGGTTTTTCGCCCGCGACACTCAGCAGTTAGCCACAACCTTGGGCTTCATACAAGGCACAAAAAAAATAGAGTCTCCCTAAGTAGAGTCAACCACAATTTTGGGCTTTGTACAGAACACCAAATAAAATCCATCAAATAAACACTCTCCAACTAGAGTCAGCCTCAATTCTGGGCTTTGTACAGAACACAAAAACTCCTTAGTTTAAATTCTCCCAAGTAGAGTTATCTTTCAATAAGTCAATAAATCAATCAAAAGCCTCAAGCTTGGGCCTCATGCAAGCCAGCTAAAAAATCAAATCTTTCAAACAATAGATAGACATAGCTCATCTTCATAGGTAGATATTTCTCTTATCTCGCCACAAACAAACAATCATTTCAAACAATCATCATTTCAAACAAATCATCATTTCTCCCATTTAGGACACTGAAAGGCATGCTCTGGCAACACACCCAGACTTGTACGACCCTTTCCCTAATTTGGTTGAGAATCTTTCATTTTAGAGGCACGATGGCTGTCATACTTGATCAACCAAGTAGACTCCCCTCTTAATGAAACATCATTTTTTTAGCTTTTCTGTCACTTTTAAAATGTTTGTGGTGGAATAGTAGAAATACCTCTCTGTAAAGATGATTTCATGTCTCTTTATTGTAAACAGAGATTTAATTCAAAGCTTCAACCTTGAGCTTCAAGCAAGGCACCAAAAATAATTCATTTCCCTAATTAGTTCCCCGAACTACATTAAGCTCTGACTTCCACTAGGGATATGTAGGCATGAGGTTCACAAGGAATCTCAGCGAGCTAATAAAATACCAAAAACAGTCAGTTTGTTTGTCTGTCTGTCTTTTTAAATCAATTCAATTCTCTCTCCTAACACAAAGGAGAAACTTTCCCAATCATTAGCAGTAAACACAATCACAATGACACATAGAAGGTTCCCGTAGAGTACTACAGATATGTAGGGTGCTTAAACTCTTCCCTATGTATAACCGACCCCCCGGACTCCAGAATTTCTAGTCTAGGTGAAATCCCTACACTTAGCAAACTCCTAGGGTTAATTTGAGATCTTTTTCCCCTCTCCTACTCGTTAGGACAAGTAAAAAGTTCATGTGATATCGTAGGAAGAACTGAAACAAAATTCATCCCACCACGGGTGCTTCCTCCTTCCAAATTTCGCGTGAAGGGTCTAGCATGCCGTTCTCCCAAGTGAAACGGGGAGGTAAAAAAAATGACACCACATGTGCAAAGGCATAAAACAACATCAAGATCTACAAGACTAGCAATGAGGGGGCAGCAAGGCGGGGACTTAGGGCCAACTGCAACAGTCACCAAATTTGGAAGCAAAGCGAGACAAACAATCAAATTAGGACAATTAGGCGGTGGTGAAACTTTCTCCTCATGACTAGAACTAAGGGTGGCGAAAAAGAGAATGCTAAGGGAGAGTATTAGAATAGTAAAGTTAGAAACTCCCTTTGAATTCATTTTAGAATCTAAAGTGTTTATATGCTTAACAAATTATGTGTAAAACTTACTATTTTATGTTGTTGTTGAGGAATGAAGAGTTAGGGAATGCATTTATAGAAAATTTTCAAGAAACTTTATATTTTTTCTTTACGAATCACTGTACAAAAATTGTTAGGCTAAACTTAATTAATAGAAGATAAATTGTTAGGCAATATCTATTAAGCCTAATTAAGTCTATAATTCTATCTTTGAATTGCAAACACAACCTAATTATGAATTTAAATTTTTTTTATATATAAAATATTTGCCTAGTATGGTTAATTAATCATTTCAAGAAGGAGAATTAATATATAATATAAAACTTTTCTAATTCATTTTAAATTCATTTTACAATTACCGAAATAAAAATACCTAATTTGTATTTAATCCAGAGAAAATCAAAAACACGCCACAAACATTAAACTTTTAAGAGTCGACAATGTATTAGGAATTAAATGACGATAATTGTCAACGTATTGAGTTTCTTTTTCTTTTGGATATAAATGATTTTGATCTCTAAAGTTTTATTAAGTTTAACTATTAATGAGTGAAGTGTTAGGCAATATCTAATCTACCTAATTATGTCTAGAAATATTTATTTTAATCTTGTATGCAAAAGATAAGGATGAATTAATAATATTTCTAGTTTAGTGTATTTTTAAGTAATTTGGTTCGTTGATTAAATAATAGATAAAAGAAATTAATTATTGTTTACATTCAATATTTTAGTATAATATTAAAAGGAAATTTGCATTTTTTTATATTTAATATAATAAAAGATTAATGGTCACGCAAATTACATTCATCCAAATTAAGATTTAAAATTATTAGTTTGAATTTCCTGAACTTCCAATAGTTTATATATTTATTTTTTCATAAAAATATATTAGAATTTTTTTATAAATGAATTTTAAAAAAATTTAGGAAAAGGTTGTAAGGGAAGTTGTTTTAGCATGACTTTTCTACTTCGTTGTACGCAATCTTACTTATAAAATGTTGTTGTAAATTTGAAATAAATAAAAACTTTCTTGAAAAAGATAGGTGATTCACCGACATAACGAATGTAAATAAATTTAAAAAATTGAAATTCATTTTTAATTTGTGTCAATAACTAAACATCTTTAAGAACTAGATTTCCTAATGTACTTGAAAGGTGTATTAACTTACATATCAATCAATATGAAATATTGGAACCCTCTCGACCCAAAAATAAAGTTTCTTTTTTCGCTTAATTCTCTTGAAAAACACATATATATCCCTCTTCTATTTGGCAATTCCTTTATGCTATCTCTCTCTCTCTCATTGGAATATTTATCTTCTTCGACAATATTCACCCCGTCATGCCTAAGTTGCTTGTTACAACTTATTGTTCTACAAAATTATTAAGAAACATATATGAAACGTAAGAATGGTTTTCGGCGACACCATATTCATATTTGTATAATTATTCACATACTTCTTATTTTTTATAGTGTTTTATACCTCCTATTTCGTCATCAAGGTAGAAAGTGAAGGATAGAAAAAGACTTAGAAAGGGGGGGTTTGAATAAGTGTAGCTTTAAAACTTGTAAGATAAAAACTACTTGCACAATGATTTTTATCCTGGTTTGTTGTTAACTAAACTACTCCAGTCCACCCCCTTGGTGTGATTTACCTCACCTGAGGATTTAATCCACTAATCACACAAGATTACAATGGTTTTCCACTTAGACAACTTCTAAGTCTTCTAGAGTATACTGATCACAACCTGATCTCTCTAGGAACAAACTGCTTAGATACCCTCTAAGACTTTCTAGAGTATTCTAATCAACAACCTGATCACTCTAGTTCTTACAAATTAATGTAAACAAATTCTCTTAAGAGTTACAATGCTTCTTATAAAGCTATTATCACAACTGTGATTTTCTCTTAAGTTTAAGCTTAATCTCACTAATATATTACAACAGCAACGTAGTGAGGTTGAAGATGAAGTTTGAGAGCTTTTTGAATTTGACAGTGTTTCTGTATATTTGCGCAAGTGTTGCATTCAGCTTCTCATCAGAACTTCTATTTATAGGCGTTTGAGAAGATGAGCGTTGGGAGCATTTAATGCTTTGCGTAATCCGTACAGCATTGCATTTAATGTTTCACTCTTTTGTCAACTACCTCGAGCCTTGCTTTCGCTGTGTCTACTGACGTTGCCTTTAATAGCTACTAACGTTCCTTTTGTCAGTCAGCGTAGCCTGCCATCTTGTACTTGCTTCTGATCTGATGTTTGTGTAAACAACGTTTGAATATCATCAGAGTCAAACAGCTTGGTGCAGAGCATCTTCTTGTCTTCTGACCTTGAAGTGCTTCTTAGCGTGATACCATGAGAACTTCAGTGTTTCTGCTTCTGATCTCAAGTCCTTATGATGCTTCCATAGACCATGTTCTGATTCTGCTTGACCATCTTCTGATGTCTTGCCAGACCATGTTTTGATGTTGCATGCTGAACCTTCTGAGTCAGTGCTTCTTGCGCTGATTTTGTGCATACTCTTTATATAATTCGTGAAATGGAAATTGCATAGTATTAGAGTACCACATTATCTCATACAAAATTCATATACATTGTTATCATCAAAACTAAGAATATTGATCAGAACAAATCTTGTTCTAACAATCTCCCCCTTTTTGATGATGACAAAAACATATATAAATGATATGAATTTGCAATCAGAATATCAGACGGCTAAAGACAATTACACAGTTATAGCATAAGCATATAAACATAGTGTGTGAATATGTCTCCCCCTGAGATTAACAATATCCCCCTGAGATAAATAATCTCCCCCTGAAATAAATACTGGAAGAAACTTAAAAATAAAGGACTTCCCTGAGCATTTTCCATTTCAGTTGAGACGATCACATATGCTTAGATCTTCAGAACATTCATAGCTTCTGCTTCTTACTTCCATAGGAAAGCTTCAGAGCTTGAATTTCTTCTTGAACCATTGCATGCTAGATTGTATCAGAACATTGTTGACTGTACCAGAGCATCATCAGAGCATCTCTACATCCTGAAATGTTACAGAACAAACTACACGACAAAAGTCAGAGCATGAATGAATCAGAATATAAAATATGTATCTGAACATATAATATGTATCAGAGCATAACAATAATGTTTCAGAGCATATTTAGAACAAAAACATGTATCAGAACATATAAGGAATAAGAATGAGTTAGAGCATATTCTATCATCAGAATATCATAACATTCTTCCTTCTTGCTTCTGATCTTGAAGCTTCACAGCACTCAGCTTGCTTCAATTTCCATGAGCTTGTTTCTATACAGAATTGCTTTTCCCTGTGTCTTTTCTTCTCATGTTGAGCTTTTAAGATTGTCTTCAATCCTGCAAAACACTTAAAGACACAGAACTTGCAAATTCTTGTTAGAAATGTGGAGACTTTCTCCCAGCAACTGATAATATAAATCAGATCATTTATCACATTTTCTCCCCCTTTTTGTCATAACATCAAAAACACAAAAGATTCAGATGAAAAACAAAACAATATGAGAGAAAAGAAGATAATTTTCATTGATAGCAAAAGAGAATTATCAGAAGGTACAAGGAAGATGCATAGAAGACAGATGCAAGAAACAAAGAAACAACTAAGACACAAAGGACTAAGACGACCCTAGCATAGACATAATCTTGGCCAGCATGTCATGAATCCCAGCATTGCTCTCAGTCTGCCTCTCCATGAATGAACGGAACTCGGCATTGATGTCTTCTTGCTTGTCCATTCGAGAAGCTAGCTCTGCTTGGTTCTTCTGAATAACCTCTAGAGTCTTCACCAGAAGAGAGGGTTCACCAGAAGAAGCTTCATAACTTCTGTTCAGAGGGACAGTAATCTCGATTGTAGCTTCCATTGTCAGATCATCATCATGATTTTCCTCAACAGGAATAGTCTCAGCAGGATGATCTTCAGCATCAGCTTCTCCCATATAAGCATCTTCTTCATACTCAGGAGCAGGAAGATCAGAATCTCCATTCTCAAGAGCTTGAAGAATGGCAGCAAGATTCCTTGGAGCAGAAGGACCTTCAACTTCTGGAGGATCAACAACGCCTGGAATGACCAAATTGGGGTCCTCCTCAGAAGGATTTTCCCTCAGAAAGTCAAACAGTGACTTGAAGTCTCCAGTCAGAACTGGATACTTAGGTCTCTAGACCACAATCTCCCTGCAAGGATTGGCTTCCATCTCCGTAGAAACTCGTGCTTCAGCAAGTTCATCAATGAATTCCTTTTCTTCAAGACAATATCTTCCCCCGAGACGACTGAACCAAAAATCTTCATAGGGCCTCAGAATTCCACAAGGTCGTGGAGCAAGTTCTACACAAATTTCCTGGAGTTCTTGAAACAAGCATCTGCTTTTATTCTGAAGAGTCTCCAAAATCTTCGCATAGCAACATCATTTAATCCAGCATGATGAGCTATTCTGAGAGTGTCAAAGATACTTCTGAGATTCCTCTTTACCATTTCATAGATTACACCAGTAGGGTATGCTCGGTGAGAATTTATTTTGGTTATGGGAGAATCTGGTTTTGGGACAGAATAGGGTTGAGGCTCTCTATCAAGACAGAAGGATGATTCTGCTTCATTCTCAGAATCTAACACTACCAGCTCAGCTTCAGGACGAGGCTTGGGTGTGTAATTGCAGTCACGGAGCAATTGCTCATGTGATGCAGAATCTGGGAGATCTGATACAGAAGGATTATTTAGAGAGGTGGAAGGAATGGTGAAGGTGTTGTGAGGTTCAGAAGGAGGAGGTTGGATAGAAGATTGAGGTTCAGAAGGAGGTGGTTGGTATACTTGCCTGGGAAAATTTGTAGTTCTTTCAGTACGGAAAGACCCCCTGATGCGCTGATCTTGATATTCTTTGGAGTTTACTTTGACAGGATCAAAGGTGACCCATTGCTTCTTGGCTTTCTTGGCTTCTTCTTCTTGAGCCTTTCTCTTCAGCCTTGCTTCTTGCTTCTTCTTATCCTTCTTCTAAAGGTCAGCCAGAGAAGGAAGCACTCTTCCACGAATCCATGTAGGATCAACAGAAGATTGAGCTCTTATAGACGCTTCCAGGTAGTGCTTAACAGCCTTTTTAAGTTCTGCTTGGAACAAAGTAGCAAAGCCTTCAACCGGAATACTTCTGGTCAGAATATTTGGGAAGATTACAGGAACAGAAGTAATCTCCCTGATAAGTTCCAACCTTCGCAGATCAAAACCATTAATAACGTGCCCTTGAATAACTCCAAAGAACTTGGAAGTTCCAATAGTCCTTAGGGAATCCATCAAATCACTTTCTATCAGAATGTCTGAAATCATTCTGGCAAAAGGAATGGCAATTTTTGGAAGGTGAGGATACTTCTCACGTTCTTCATATATTGACTCTTCAATAGACGTCTTCAAATTTTGAAAGAGAATGTTGGAGATGTTGAGTTCAATTCTTCTTCCAATGCAGAAGAGAGTATATTTATGATCAGGACTGATGTACGATGAGGAGGATGATCTTCTTCTATGGTGGAGAGATCCCAGAATGATCTCAGCCCAAACTTGGTAGAACGGCCTCAACACACCAGTTTTATGGGATTCAGTACCAGTAGCATTTGATATTTTTTTATCAACCTGTGGCCAACAAACTCTGCCATAAAGAGGACCAGTACATCCTTCTTCATCTTCCAGGTTGTACAGCTTCCTTAACAACTTCTCAGTTATCACAACTTCATGCCCTAACACGAAGGAGATGATTGCAGTTGGGGTAACCGTTGCATGAGCCCAGAAATCTTTCACAAGAGCCGGATAAATTGGTCCAACCAATCTATCAAGGTAGTTTGACCAGCCTTGAGCCATTGTCTTTGCTTCGGGTTTGAAACCATATATTTTCAGATTTTCAAAATCCACTGAAGATTCACATAGAACTTCCATTTCTGAAGCAGGAATGGAACAGGTCTTCAATGGAGCAAAACCACGCTTGCTGAAAACCAGTTGAGTGGAAGACATGTCTGCTTGGTTTGAAGAGCTTGATGAAGGATTCATGGTGAAATGCAAAGATGCAGACACAAACTAGGGTTTATGCGTTGAATGCAAAAACAGAGGGTCAAATGAGGAGAGAGAGTGAAAAAGATGAAATGAAGATGAAGAGGAGTATATAAAAGGTTGGATAAAAGAAAATAATAAATGCAATATGGTTTAAGTGAAATGATTACAGAAAAACATGACATCAATTTGCATTTAATGAGATATGACGTTAGGAGAGATAAAGTGACAAAATGAAATGATTTGCACAGTTACCTAGGACGGCGTCTCCTCAACTGCACGCATGCTTGTCCAAAAAAAGTGAACACGTGTTCATTTTCTGGAAAACTGGTGACAGCTGTTTTACTTTAAAAGAGATTCTGAATCAACTTAGATAATGAAACGTTAGTAATAACAGAATCAGAACTTCTAATTGATCATAATCAGAACTTCTTATTAAAACATAATCCCAACACATTTCAGAACTTAGCCATACGTAAGACCTTCTTATCTTCTCATTCTGGACATAAATCCATACTGATATTCTTTAGAATGAACTTAAACCTATCTTCAGCAAGGGGTTTTGTAAAGATATCAGCCCATTGATGGTCTGTATCCACAAAGTTTAAAGAGAGAACACCCTTCTGAACATAGTCCCTAATGAAATGATGTTTAATCTCAATATGCTTAGCTTTGGAATTTAAGATAGGATTCTTAGATAAACATATGGAAGAAGTATTATCACAGAAGATAGGAATGTTACTCTCATATATTTGATAATCTTCTAGCTGACTCTTCATCCAGAGCATTTGTGTGCTACAACCAGCAGCGGCAACATATTCTGCTTCTGATGTTGAGAGGGCAATGGTAGCTTGCTTCTTGTTGTACCAAGAGATCAAGTGACTTCCTAGAAATTGACAACTTCCAGAAGTACTCTTCCTTTCAATTCTGTCTCCATCATAGTCAACATCACAAAATCCTACTAAGTTGTATTCTTTAGATCTTCTCTAGACTAAACCAACATTAGTAGTACCTTTCAGATACCTCAGAATTCTCTTAACAGCAGTTAAGTGAGATTCTCTAGGATCTGATTGGAATCTAGCGCACAAACAAACACTAAATAAAATATTAGGTCTAGAAGCAGTTAAATATAGAAGAGATCCAATCATACCTCTGTACAACTTCTGATCAACCTTCTTACTTACCTCATCCTTACCTAGAACGCACGTTGGATGCATAGGAGTTCTGGCTTCTTTGCTTTCAGAAAGATTAAACTTCTTCAAAAGTTCTTTCACATACTTCGTTTGATGAACCTATGTTCCATCAGAAGTTTGATTGATTTGAATTCCAAGAAAATACTTGAGTTCTCCCATCATACTCATTTCAAATTCAGCCTGCATAGACTTAGCAAACTCCTTTCCAAGTGAAGCATTAGATGTTCCAAAAATAATATCATCAACATAAATTTGACAAATTAAAATGTCCTTCTTAGATGTTTTACAGAAGAGAGTCGTATCCACTTGTCCTCTAGTGAAACCATTGTCCAGAAGGAAAGAACTTAATCTTTCGTACCAAGCTCTAGGAGCTTGCTTCAATCCATACAATGATTTCTTAAGTTTGAAAACATGTTCTGGAGACTTAGAGTCCTCAAAACTAGGAGGTTGGTGGACATAGACTTCCTCATCTATATAACCATTTAAGAAGGCACTCTTAACATCCATCTGATACAGAGTGATGTTATGCTGAGTGGCAAAAGAAATTAATAAGCGAATAGATTCTAACCTGGCCACTGGTGCATAGGTTTTTGTATAGTCAAAGCCTTCTTGCTGACTATAACCCTGAGCCACCAGTCTGGCTTTGTTTCTTACCACTTCTCCCTTCTCACTAAGCTTGTTTCTAAAAACCCACTTTGTACCAATGATGTTGAATCCTTTTGGTCTAGGAACAAGATCCCATACATCATTTCTTGTAAACTGATTAAGTTCTTCTTGCATGGCAATTATCCAGTCTGGATCTTCTAGAGCTTGATCAACAGAAGTTGGCTCGATCAAAGAAACAAGACCTAATTGAAATTCTGCATTGTTCTTAAGGAATGCTCTTGTTCTGATAGGATCATCTTTCTTTCCAAGGATCACATCTTCTGAGTGAGCTGAGGTGAGTCTAGAAGATCTTCTGACTGTTGGCTCTTCAGAAATTCTGAGATTCTCTAAAGATGCAGCAACTTGGTCTTCTGATTCTTTGCTTCTGAGATTTTCAGCTTCTGAAACTTTGCTTCTTGGTTCTATAGCTTCTTATATATCAATATCTATATCTGCAAAATTCTCAAACTGCTTTGGCTTTTCAAGACCAAGCTTATCATCAAATCTGATATTGATTAATTCTTCTACAACCAATGTTTCAGTGTTGTATACTCTGTAGCCTTTAGAGCGTTCAGAATATCCAAGAAGGAAACATTTTTGTGCCTTAGAATCAAACTTACCAAGATGATCTTTAGTATTCAGAATGAAACAGACACATCCAAAAGGATGAAAATATGAAATGTTGGGCTTTCTGTTCTTCCACAATTCATAAGGAGTCTTATTTAGAATAGGTCTTATAGAGATTCTATTCTGAATACAACATGCAGTGTTTATTGCTTCTGCCCAGAAGTGCTTAGCCATATTAGTTTCATTGATCATGGTTATGGCCATTTCTTGTAGAGTCCTATTCTTTCGCTCTACAACTCCATTTTGCTGTGGAGTTCTAGGTCAAGAGAAATCATGGGCAATGCGATTTTCTTTGAAGAACTCCTCAAAGAATCTGTTCTCAAATTCACCACCATGATCACTTCTGACCTTTATGATTTTGCACTCCTTCTCAGATTGAATCTGAGTGCAGAATTCAAAGAACACTGAATGAGACTCATCCTTGTGTTTTAAGAACTCTACCCATGTCCAGCGGCTATAATCATCTACGATGACTAATCCATATTTCTTCCCTCTGACAGATGCTGTTTTGACTGGTCCAAGCAGATCAATGTGCAGAAGTTCTAACGGCCTTGAGGAAGAGACAACATTCTTAGATTTGAATGCAAGTTTAGAGAACTTGCCCTTCTGACATGCTTCACAAAGAGCATCTGATTTGTATTTCAAATTTGGGAGTCCTCTGACCATATTTAGTTTGTTAATCTGAGAAATCTTTCTCAAACTAGCATGTCCTAATCTTCTGTGCCAGACCCATTGCTCTTCAGAAACAGACATAAGACAAGTCACCTTCTGCTTCTCAAGATCTAAAAGATCAATCTTATAAATGTTGTTCTTTCTCTTGCCTGTAAATAGGATTGAGCCATCCTTCTGACTTACAGCCTTGCAAGACTTTTAATTGAAGATTATATCATAACCATTGTCACTTAATTGACTTATGGACAATAAGTTATGTGTTAATCCTTCTACAAGAAGTACATTAGTTATGGAAGGAGAGTTACCAATACTTATGGTTCCAGAGCCAATAATCTTGCCCTTCTGATCTCCTCCAAACTTGACTTCTCCACCAGACTTAAGCACCAGGTCTTGGAACATAGACCTTCTTCCCGTCATGTGTCACGAGCACCCAGAGTCCAGGTACCATGACATTTTGTGCTTTGTCTTCTTTGCTGCTAAGGATATCTGCAACAGAAATTATCTTCTCCTTAGGTACCCACAATTTCTTGGGTCCTTTCTTGTTAGTTTTCCTCAAGTTCTGATTGAACTTGGGTTTAGCATGATAAGTAACAGGAGGAACAACATGATATTCTTTAGGTTTGGCAGCATGATATTTTTTAGGTTGTGTCACATGCTTCTTAGTGTGTGTAGTGTTAAAGCTTTTGGCATGTGAAGTGAGCCTAATATCATGTGAGTGACCATATTTGAACTGATCATACAATGGCTTGTATGTGATTTTCAAATCATCTACAGGTTCAAATTTCCGTGGGATATCACCCTCATAGCCAACGCCAATCCTTTTGTTTCTAGAAACACCATATATCATAGAAGCAAGGTGACTTCTGCCAATACTTCTAGATAAAAACTTTCTGAAGCTCGAGTCATATTCTTTCAGAATATGATTGAGGCTGGGAATGGATTTTTCTGATTCAGAAGGAGATCCAACATCTTTGAATAATTTTAACACTTATTCCTTCAGTTCAGAGTTTTCCATCTCCAGCTTCTTATTTTCAAATTCAAATAGCTTTTTCAGCTTTTTGTATTTGATACTAAGATGAGCCTTGAGTTCCAGAAGTTCAGTTAAACTGGAAACTAACTCTTCTCTAGATAGTTCAGAAAATACCTCTTTAGAATCTGATTCTGATATAGATTCTGATCCATCATCCACTGTGGCCATCAGTGCAAGGTTTGCTTGCTCGCCTTCAGAGTCTGATTCTGATTCTAATTCTGAATCATCCCATGTTGCCATAAGACCTTTCTTCTTATGAAACTTCTTCTTGGGATTCTCCTTCTGAAGTTTTGGACATTCATTCTTGAAGTGTCCAGGAATATTGCACTCATAGCAGATGACTTTCTTCTTGTCAGATCTTCTGCCTCCAGAAGATTCTCCTCTTTCAGGCTTCTTTGAACTTCTGAAGCTCTTGAACTTCCTTTGCTTGCTCTTCCAGAGTTGGTTTACCCTTTTGGAGATCATGGACAGTTCATCTTCTTCTTCTGATTCTGATTCTTCAGAATCTACTTCTTCAGCCTGAAAAGCGTTAGTGTATTTTTTATGATTAGATTTTAATGCAATAGACTTACCTTTCTTCTGAGGTTCATTAGCATCCAGCTCAATTTCATGACTCCTCAGAGCACTGATCAACTCTTCAAGAGAGACTTCATTCAGATTCTTGACAATTTTGAAAGCAGTCACCATAGGACCCCATCTTCTTGGCAAGCTTCTGATGATCTTCTTGACATGATCAGCCCTTGTGTATCCCTTGTCAAGAACTCTCAATCCAGCAGTTAGCGTTTGAAATCTTGAGAACATCTTCTCAATATTTTCATCATCCTCCATCTTGAAGGCTTCATATTTCTGGATCAAAGCAAGTGCTTTAGTCTCCTTGACTTGGGCATTTCCTTCATGGGTCATTTTCAATGACTCATATATATCATAGGCAGTTTCCCTGTTAGATATCTTCTCATATTCAGCATGAGAGATAGCATTCAGCAAAACAATCCTACACTTATGATGATTTTTGAATTGCTTCTTTTGATCATCATTCATTTCTTGTCTTGTAAGCTTTACACCAGTAGCTTTCACTGGATGTTTGTAACCATCCATCAGCAGATCCCATAAGTCACCATCTAGACCAAGGAAGTAACTTTCAAGTTTATCTTTCCAGTATTCAAAGTTTTCACCATCAAATACTGGTGGTCTAGTATAACCATTGTTACCATTTCCATTGTATTGCTCAGCAGAGCCAGATGTAGATGTATTTGTTGGATCTTCACCAGCCATCTTGACTTAGTCGTTTTTCTCTTCCTGAATCTTTTCTAAACACGGTTAAGTGCTTGCACCTTAGAACCGGCGCTATGATGCCAATTGAAGGATAGAAAAACACTTAGAAAGGGGGGTTTAAATAAGTGTAGCTTTAAAACTTGTAAGATAAAAACTATTTGCACAATGATTTTTATCCTGGTTCGTTGTTAACTAAACTACTCCAGTCCACCCCCTTGGAGTGATTTACCTCACCTGAGGATTTAATCCACTAATCACACAAGATTACAATGGTTTTCCACTTAGACAACTTCTAAGTCTTCTAGAGTATACTGATCACAACCTGATCTCTCTAGGAACAAACTGCTTAGATACCCTCTAAGACTTTCTAGAGTATTCTAATCAACAACCTGATCACTCTAGTTCTTACAAATTAATGTAAACAAATTCTCTTAAGAGTTACAATGCTTCTTATAAAGCTATTATCACAACTGTGACTTTCTCTTAAGTTTAAGCTTAATCTCACTAATATATTACAACAGCAAAGTAGTGAGGTTGAAGATGAAGTTTGAGAGCTTTTTGAATTTGACAGCGTTTCTGTATATTTGCGCAAGTGTTGCATTCAGCTTCTCATCAGAACTTCTATTTATAGGCGTTTGAGAAGATGACCGTTGGGAGCATTTAATGCTTTGCGTAATCCGTACAGCATTGCATTTAATGTTTCACTCTTTTGTCAACTACCTCGAGCCTTGCTTTCGCTGTGTCTACTGACGTTGCCTTTAATAGCTACTAACGTTCCTTTTGTTAGTCAGCATAGCCTGCCATTTTGTACTTGCTTCTGATCTGATGTTTGTGTAAACAACGTTTGAATATCATCAGAGTCAAACAGCTTGGTGCAGAGCATCTTCTTGTCTTTTGACCTTGAAGTGCTTCTTAGCGTGATACCAAGAGAACTTCAGTGCTTCTGCTTCTGATCTCAAGTCCTTCTGATGCTTCTATAGACCATGTTCTATTTCTGCTTGACCATCTTCTGATGTCTTGCCAGACCATGTTCTGATGTTGCATGCTGAACCTTCTGAGTCAGTGCTTCTTACGCTGATTTTATGCATACTCTTTATATAATTCCTGAAATGGAAATTGCATAGTATTAGGGTACCACATTATCTCATACAAAATTCATATACATTGTTATCATCAAAACTAAGAATATTGATCAGAACAAATCTTGTTCTAACAGAAAGTTCCCAATCCAAGATTTTGCAAACTCGTAATTTAATTTATTATATCAAATCACAAATTTCGTTACAAACTGTCTTTCTCGGAAAACCATCATCCATTCTCTTGCCACAGTCTCTATACTTAGCATCGTTGTAGCTCCTCTTTATGACATAGTCACTTTTAATCCTCACTTTAATTAAGAATCCATATCATAGACTTCCTCGTCCTAAGTCCTTCAAGACAAGATAATAATTTCGGTTTGTTTCCACTTAAATTCCCTTTTTGAAAAACATAAAACCCCTGCTTAATATAGGACCAGTTTTTTAGAAACTTCTACTTGTCATTTCATATATTCCTATTAGCTTCTCATAAAATTTCCTTTTTGATTCGATTAAGTAGTTCACTTTACTTTAGTATAGCAATTATGTGTGTTGGTTGAAACAATGAATTTTACTATATTACTAAATGAAATTTTTCGTTATTTCCAAACATACTAGATTAGTATCTAGCATGTTTCATTGTGACGATTTTTATAAGCTATCCACATCTACCACCACCTTAAGATCCAAATACATCAGCATGCAAAGAATATTAATTATTTGTTTCTTTTGAAAATTTTCTTTGCAAACTCTTCTTTTAAAGATCATAACTAAATTATGTATGGTAATGTACTTCAACCACCTGTGTGCCGATTCAATATATGATCTTTAGATTAATTAATATGATTCTAAGAAACTGTTGGATGCAATTCAAATTATGTACTAAAAAGTTATACCATGTTAGATATTTGTTCATTTGAGGGGAAAAAGTTCTTTATATTTGACACGAGATGCTATTCATAAGTTCCTTTAAATGTATGAGTTGTCTTTTTTATTAAAGGCATACATATATCATTTTTCTAAATCAAAATCAATTATATTCTAAACCATTCAAACATAAAAAAGTATATACCACTAGAATAAATGTTGCCTCTTCTGAAAGGAAAACTGAACATAAATATATACTAATAATCAAGTAAGTAACTTTATAAATACTTTTATTTGCGAACATTTAATTCAAACATACAACAAGGAAGGGAATTATAAGACTTAGAAGAGTCTTCAATTTTATCCATATTATAACAAGTAAATGAGGACATCGATATATTTATATATAGATATATGGACGAACTTTATTGATTATTAGTAATATAGGAGTCATCCATAGTATTTGGCAATAATATATTATGCTGGACATATAGGGTCAACGGGGGTACTACGTCCACAAGAATTGAGTATAGCTTTAACGAGGATATTAATATCAATATTAATATTCAAAATATTAGCCCTGATTGTTGTGCAAAGGCATAAAACAACATCAAGATCTACAAGACCAGCAATGAGGGGGCAACAAGGCGGGGACTTAGGGCCAACTGCAACAGTTACCAAATCTGGAAGCAAAGCGAGACAAACAGTCAAATTAGGACAATTAGGCGGTGGTGAAACTTTCTCCTCATGACTAGAACTAAGGGTGGCGAAAAAGAGAATGCTAAGGGAGAGTATTAGAATAGTAAAGTTTGAAACTCCCTTTGAATTCATTTTAGAATCTAAAGTGTTTATATGCTTAACAAATTATGTGTAAAACTTACTATTTTATGTTGTTGTTGAGGAATGAAGAGTTAGGGATTGCATTTATAGAAAATTTTCAAGAAACTTTATATTTTTTCTTTACGAATCACTGTACAAAAATAGTTAGGCTAAACTTAATTAATAGAAGATAAATTTTTAGGCAATATCTATTAAGCCTAATTAAGTCTATAATTCTATCTTTGAATTGCAAACACAACCTAATGATGAATTTAAATTTTTTTTATATATAAAATATTTGCCTAGTATGGTTAATTAATCATTTCAAAAAGGAGAATTAATATATAATATAAAACTTTTCTAATTCATTTTAAATTCATTTTACAATTACCGAAATAAAAATACCTAATTTGTATTTAATGAAGAGAAAATCACAAACACGCCACAAACATTAAACTCTTAAGAGTCAACAATGTATTAGGAATTAAATGACGATAATTGTCAACGTATTGAGTTTCTTTTTCTTTTGGATTTAAATGATTTTGATCTCTAAAGTTTTATTAAGTTTAACTATTAATGAGTGAAGTGTTAGGCAATATCTAATCTACCTAATTATGTCTAGAAATATTTATTTTAATCTTGTATGCAAAAGATAGGGATGAATTAATAATATTTCTAGTTTAGTGTATTTTTAAGTAATTTGGTTCGTTGATTAAATAATAGATAAAAGAAATTAATTATTGTTTACATTCAATATTTTAGTATAATATTAAAAGGAAATTTGCATTTTTTTATATTTAATATAATAAAAGATTAATGGTCACGCAAATTACATTCATCCAAATTAAGATTTAAAATTATTAGTTTGAATTTCCTGAACATCCAATAGTTTATATATTTATTTTTTCATAAAAATATATTAGAATTTTTTTATAAATGAATTTTAAAAAAAATTAGGAAAAGGTTGTAAGGGAAGTTGTTTTAGCATTGCTTTTCTACTTCGTTGTACGCAATCTTACTTATAAAATGTTCTTGTAAATTTGAAATAAATAAAAACTTTCATGAAAAAAATAGGTGATTCACCGACATAACGAATGTAAATATATTTAAAAATTTGAAATTCATTTTTAATTTGTGTCAATAACTAAACATCTTTAAGAACTAGATTTCCTAATGTACTTGAAAGGTGTATTAACTTACATATCAATCAATATGAAATATTGGAACCCTCTCGACCCAAAAATAAAGTTTCTTTTTTCGCTTAATTCTCTTGCAAAACACATATATCCCTCTTCTATTTGGCAATTCCTTTATGCTATCTCTCTCTCTCTCTCTCTCTCTCTCTCTCATTGGAATATTTATCTTCTTCGACAATGTTCACCCCGTCGTGCCTAAGTTGCTTGTTACAACTTATTGTTCTACAAAATTATTAAGAAACATATATGAAACGTAAGAATGGTTTTCGGCGACACCATATTCATATTTGTATAATTATTCATATATTTCTTATTTTTTATAGTGTTTTATACCTCCTATTTCGTCATCAAGGTAGAAAGTTCCCAATCCAAGATTTTGCAAACTCGTAATTTAATTTATTATATCAAATCACAAATTTCGTTACAAACTGTCTTTCTCGGAAAACCATCATCCATTCTCTTGCCACAGTCTCTATACTTAGCATCGTTGTAGCTCCTCTTTATGACATAGTCACTTTTAATCCTCACTTTAATTAAGAAACCATATCATAGACGTCCTCGTCCTAAGTCCTTCAAGACAAGATAATAATTTCGGTTTGTTTCCACTTAAATTCCCTTTTTGAAAAACATAAAACCCCTGCTTAATATAGGACTAATTTTTTAGAAACTTCTACTTGTCATTTCATATATTCCTTTTAGCTTCTCATAACATTTCCTTTTTCATTCGATTAAGTAGTTCACTTTACTTTAGTATAGCAATTATGTGCGTTGGTTGAAACAATGAATTTTACTATATTACTAAATGAAATTTTTTCGTTATTTCCAAACATACTAGATTAGTAGCTAGCATGTTTCATTGTGATGATTTTTATAAGCTATCCACATCTACCACCACCTTAAGATCCTAATACATCAGCATGCAAAGAATATTAATTATTTGTTTCTTTTGAAAATTTTCTTTGCAAACTCTTCTTTTAAAGATCATAACTAAATTATGCATGGTAATGTACTTCAACCACCTGTGTGCCGATTCAATATATGATCTTTTGAATAATTAATATGATTCTAAGAAACTGTTGGATGCAATTCAAATTATGTACTAAAAAGTTATACCATGTTAGATATTTGTTCATTTGAGGGGAAAAAGTTCTTTATATTTGACACGAGATGCTATTCATAAGTTCCTTTAAATATATGAGTTGTCTTTTTTATTAAAGGCATACATATATCATTTTTCTAAATCAAAATCAATTATATTCTAAACCATTCAAACATAAAAAAGTATATACCACTAGAATAAATGTTGCCTCTTCTGAAAGGAAAACTGAACATAAATATATACTAATAATCAAGTAAGTAACTTTATAAATACTTTTATTTGCGAACATTTAATCCAAACATACAACAAGGAAGGGAATTATAAGACTTAGAAGAGTCTTCAATTTTATCAATAATATAACAAGTAAATGAGGACATCGATATATTTATATATAGATATATGGACGAACTTTATTGATTATTAGTAATATAGGAGTCATCCATAGTATTTGGCAATAATATATTATGCTGGACATATCCTTTCATCTCGTGGCGCACCAAAAAGCAACAAAATGTCTCCAGATCTTCTTCTGAAGCAGAGTACTGTGCCTTGGCTGCTGCCACATGTGAACTCCAATGGCTCCTTTACTTAATTTGTGACTTACATATTAATTGTGAGAAACCACTTGTTCTATATTGTGACAACCAGAGTGCTCTTCATATTGCGGCCAACCCCATTTTTCATGAGCGTACTAAACACTTGGAGATTGATTGTTACATCGTTCGTGAAAAGTTCATGGATGGTTGATCGGAAAAATAGCAAGTGTACTATTTTGCCTCTGTAGTAATAAAGGGAAAATACCCCGAATATCGATCTCAAGGACTGCGTGATGTTATAGAGTTAGTAGGAATTCAATTAAACAAAAAGCCTTGGGGGTTTTGGTTTTTGTGATTACGAATTAAATTGCAAATAAACTTAAAAAGGTTGATTTGGCCAAATATGAGTAACATGCCAGGGTAGGTGTGTGCATTAACATGTAACAATTCTGAACCCTTGTTTCATTAACACAATTCAACTTATCAATTACCGGTTCTTAAGGGTATTTGCTCCTAAGTCCTTAGTGGGCAAACCTTTGAACATTGAAATCCTAATCCCAAAGTCCTTCGAAATTAGTGATCAAATCAAGTATTATTATAATCAAGAACAATCCGGTTACTATAGGGTATCCCTAGTCCTAGGTGATATCTACTATAGTATAATGGTATAAAAACCCTAACAATGGAGGTCAATCCTAATTGTCAGTCATGAATCAATCCAGTTGGTCTGACGAGGAAAGCATTAAAAACATTATACCATTAAATTGAATGTAAAAGAGAAATATGTTATTGAAATTCGGAATTCAAAATCATCACAAATGTTAATCAGGGACACCCCCCTAGCATTGGGGGGTTTAGCTACTCATATCATCCAAAGAAATTACAGATATATCAAATAAAGACATTACAATAGAGATGACGAACTTTGATCTTCAATGGCTTCCGCTCATGAGAGTTCTCTGTTCTTCTCCAATTGCATAGGCTTCTTCTCTCAATTCTCCAATTCTTCGTGTGGCAAAAAGATCCCTCATTCATCTTGAAAACCCTCCTAAATAGTGCAGACTCACTTAAGTTGGTTGGAAATCCCAAAAACACCCCTGCAGGCCAACCACTGAACTAAATAATAAAAATCACTGAAATCAGCGTCATCACCCAACACGGGCACCCGTGTTGGCCCCCTGTTATGTTTATTTTTATTGTTTGGTCCCAGGATGTGCAACACGGGCCGTGTTGTGCAACACGGGTACCCGTGTTGCTTCTCTGTTTTTCCTTCCTCACAAACTTTGCTTCCAGCTCTCTTCCTGACACGGCCCGTGTTGAGCAACACGGCCACCCGTGTCAGGCTTCCTGAAACATGTTTTCTGAATTTCCTCGAAACTCCGAGTTTTGCACTAATTTACTCCGATTTCTCCATATGAACCTGAAAACATTAAAACATACAACCAAAGCATACAATGACGAATAAAGAAATAAAATACTCAATAACATAACTTAAAAATACTTAAAAACAACGATAAATATATGTGTGAAAACCACTTATCAAACTCCCCCAAACTTAAACCGTTGCTTGACCTCAAGCGACAACTACAAAAGTTAATGACCCTCAAAGCACACGGTGTTCATACATGAGATATCCGTCTGTATTGATCAAGAAACAGTTGGTTTGGCATTCACATGACGCGACGAGTTTTGTTACCACATTAAACCTCAAGCTCCCGTTTCGGATACCTCTTCAACTATGCTTTGCACTTAAGTCTCTTTCCGATTTTCCTCCTCTTTCATTCGGACAATCTGTCGCGCGTTCGGTTTTTTGGCCATACCTCTCGTGGAGAGATACACGAACTGACTCTTTTTGTTTCTGCTTTTGTGTTTGAAAATCAGAGAGTCGCCACCGACCTTTTATTTTATCCAATTAAGGAAAGGTTTATAAAAGAAACAGAAAAAATACCTTTAAGAAATTCTGGGTAAGGGGGTAGGTTATACAAAGGGAAGGTGTTAGCACCCTTTGTATCCATGGTTATCCATGGGCTCTTTAATTTGCTTAGCTCACTTGTTTTCAATTACTTTTGATTGCCTTGAAATGCTCGTATGTGGTTCCAAATACCTTTGTAAATTGACTTTGTAATGATCCTTGTGCAGATGTATACAAAGTGTTTTTATCTTTCAAAAGATGTTTTTGAAAAAAGAACGTTAACTTCGTAATGATCCTTGTTTGGATATATACAAAGTATTGTCTTTTTGAAAGTTTTATTTTGAAAAACAATGATATATGAGAGATTTGTTTGTTTTGATTTGAGCAAGCAAATTAGGAGGTCTACCCTGAGTTATAAGGTCTTTATCCTATTTCCTTTAAAAATCTATCCTTTCACCGGATATAAACAAAAGGTTCGATTTTGTACTCGAAACAGTAGAATTTGATTTTGATTTTGAAAAGAATGAGAAAGGGATTACCCTAAGAGGTGCAAATGTGATTGTGTTTTGATTCAGATATTTTATCATTGAAGTTGGTGATCTAACGGTTCAATTTTATCTTCAGCATACACGCAGTTTATATGTGCGGGAATTTAAAATGCGGAAATGTAAAATGCGGAAAGTAAATCTACGCTATTACATCGATTGTGCAGGAAATGTAAACTACGCTATTTACATGAATTTGACAACCTATACATTTATCTAGGAATTTAAATTGCAAGAAAATAAAAGAAATGTTTTTGGATTTTTAATGATTTATTTTAATTATAATTAATGCATGATTAATTAAATTAAAATGAGTAAAAAGGATGAAAATAAATTTTAAACCTAAAAATTTAGTTCAAAATATGTTCAAAATGTTTGTCAATTAATTTTAAAACAAAACTAATTTTTTTGGAATTTTTGAAATTGATTTGAAATTTATTAAGTTAATTAATACATAATTATATAAATAATTATACAAATAATTAAAACTTAAGAGAAAATTATTCAAAATATGTACAAAATTAGTTTATAATATATAAACAATATTTAATATAAAGAACAATTTTTTTTATGATTTTTGATTGGTTGAAAATAATTAAAAAAGCAAATATATAAATATATACTAATTAATTATACAAAATATTGAAATTATGAAAAAATAAAATATTTTTATTTCAGAAAATAAAATATTATTTTATCAAGTTAAAAATATTTTTTATTCATTTTTTGGATTTTTGAAACTGTTTTAAATTAATTTTGCAAAGAAAGTAAAATAAAATAGAAAAATAAATAAAGCAGTGATCATGTGTGGTGGATAATAGAGTCTATAGCATGGACTGGCAAGGCTAGATGCGTTGGATGAAGTGACTGGATTGATCGTGTGGTCACTGAAACGAGGAGTATGGCAAAAGTGTGGACAGCGTAACACAGGATCCAAAGAATTTGAAAAAAGCTGGCGCGCGCGTTCTGACCAACCAGAGCTTGCCACGCTTCATCTTCTTCATTTTAAATTTCTGCAACCGTAGGTAAAGCCTTTACCAACGGTTTTTTCCGTCACTAAAGCTCCTGCAAATTGAAAATCACAAGATATGCAATATAAATACAATATGAGACCATGGATCGACTGTAAATGATCCACTGAACACAACCATGGCCTTATTTTCTTTTGATTTTGCCTTAAAAGAAAAACCCCGTTTCGAGGTCATAAAACCCTAAAATGGCACATGTCTCAAACATCCATGAAAACCCAATTCAAGCTCCAGAAACAACCAGAGCATCAAACCAAACACAAATATGCAATTACATCTTGTTATACATGCATGTATGATTATATTTTGGTGGGTTTTGATTTGAACAAACCGTGAGTTCTAGGCTCGTGTTCTTGAGGTTTCAATGCTTGCAATTGATCTGGATAGGTTCAGTGAAGTTCAAGGAACGTGTTTGAGTGTTTAATTTGTATTGAAACTAGTTTAAACTTAAAATTCGAATTTCAAATTTCTTTGAATATTTCAAGATGTTACAAGTGTGTTACAAGCAAGAGTTTGGCTCTGATTTCGTGCTCTTTTATTTGTGAAGTATGATAGCCCTTATATAGGCTATGTTGTGCTTAGAATTGAAGCCAAGAAGCCTTTGGTTGCCTTTGTTGAATTCTTGATTTTTTTATATTAAAACCTTTGAATTGTTGACCAAGTCTTGCTTCTCTTCAATGCTCTTGCCTTGTACCTCAATCTTCTGCAGAAAATTAAAGGTTCTTGGATGACTCATGCTTACTAAGCTATCCATTATCCTTCCATTTTCCATTTTCATTTAATCTTAAAGTAGGATAAAATTAAACCAAAAATGGATAAAAATGGTGTGGGCTTTGTCTTGGTCGTGGGAGGCCCACAATATCATGGCAAACATGTTTGAACCATGAAAACTTGGCCCCATTTGGAAAAAATACATTTTTGAGCAATGTTGGTTTTATGCATTTTCCCAAAATTTAGCCAACTTCAACAAGGTGTAAATCCCTCAATTTTTGTCATATGAAGGAGATCTTGCACTTTTTGGAAACCTCAAAGAGTCGTCTAACCAATGTCTTTGGTCTCATGTCAAAATGATTTTTGATGCTCCTTGTGTATCCTTTTGAAAAAAGTGTCTTTTTGTTGACTTTAAAAATGACCTGTAATGTCTTGGTTCATATTTTTCAAATGGTGAACCTAATGACCATGGGACAAATTGCATTTGAAATATAATTGAATTTCCTTCACAATGAGCTTTGTTTTGAATTTTTTGGATGAAGGATGAGAGAGTTATGACCAGTCAAAGTTCAGTTGACTTTTTAGGAGAAAACCCTAATTTTGAATCTTTGGGTTTTGTTGATTTTTGATCTTTCCTTGATGAATTATGATCATCCAATGATCAAATGATGAATCCTTTGACAAAATATGGATGTTGACAAAAAATTTCATTTATGACTGTCTGTTGACTTTTTTGGTCAAACGGGTCGTCTGTTGACTGTTTGAGCTGCTGACGGTGCGTCTGAGTGAATTGAAGTTTGAAAATTTGTATGATGGTACTTTGAGATGTATGGAGGTCCATGAAATCCATTTGAGGTCTCAAAAACTTGTTTCTCCTGAAAAAACAATAAACCCTAATCAGGGACTGTTTGTGTAAGAGACAGTTAAGCGTACCTGATTTTTGTGCAGTGCTGAGTCTCTGCTAATCATGTGATATTCAGAAGACTTCTAGGACAAAAATCTTGGAATTTCGAAATGCAAAAGTTTGATTTGATTGATGGTACAAAACACGGAGAATTGTACTGTCAGCAGTTTGACTGTCAACTGACTATTCAGGCGTGTAACAGTTAGAGTGAAAAATCAACAGTCAAAGTTAATTTTCTTTTTGTTGTTTTTGTTTTATGTGAAAGATGAAAGTTTATTTACATGACTTGTTAAAAAACACAGACATAATAAATAACTAATATTTACTGTACGCGAGCAAAATTACCGATAATAACCCTGAAAATCATTTAATGCACAGAAAAATAAATATTTGACTGGCAGAAAACACACAAAATATTATCTGAATAATTAAGCAACAATATGACAAATAGTACAACATTTAATACTGACAGTACAAACATTACATACTATAATGAACGGTACGACGAGTAAACGGTACATTTAAGAAAATAAGAGATACGGCAAACTTTAAGAATGACGATTAATAACCCATGCTATGACCAACAGAAAATAGATGATCGGGAGTGTAACCATCACAGGTCCATATTTTTCAGGGCTATGTAGACAAAAGAAGGATATGATCACCACCACAACGGTGATGACCATAAGAAAACACGTTTCCCACCGCTTCGCCATTTTGCCGGGGAAGAAGAGAGAATGGATATGAAGTAGAAATTTGAGAAATGATTTAGAATTTGATGTGAGATTTTATGGAAAAAATGAGAGGTATTTATAGAACGAAAAGAAGGATAGAGATGTTGGGGAATGGAGTGATTCCGTACAAAAGGAAAATTTGAGTGGAAGTAAGATTTGAAAGAAAGTGTATGATAGTGTTGGGAAAAAGAGAGATGTGTAGAATAAAGTTAAGATTTGATTTTTGAAAAAGAGATTTGAAAAGAGATTTTGAAAATAATGGAATATAGTACAAAAGTTAGTGGGAAACAAAAATTAGTAATAATTCACTTGTTTACCAGTACAGTCTGAATCCCGAACTCTGCGCCTGCAAAAGATTTAGTTTTGTACCAATTGCATCAGTACTATTTATCTGTAAACAAATATCAAATAAATAGCGTGTGTGAAGCAATAAACAGTACTTGGCGTTTGCGTAAGAGTAAATCCAACAGCGAGCCAAAATACTATATAAGAAAAATTCGAAAAACTAAGTATTTCATATGTCAGGATATCTGTGAAATAAAAATCCATGATTATATGAAACTCCTAATTTTTAGATTGGAGTTTTCTTGAAAAAAGATGCGGGCAAATTTTGGGGTATAACAGTTGCCCCTATTCAATCTTCTTAAACCTGAAGAGATTGTCTGAAATCTGAAGGTGGAAGATGATTGAATATTTTAGATGCCCTAAAAATTTGCACTTACCTCCATCGGGAGTGATGTTGGAATTTGTCTTTGAATGTTGTCTGAGAAATGTTGTTGGAAGATTGAAACATTACCTGGGATGGGCTTTCAGATGCCATCTGGCAATTGTGTTGATGGTTTGTTCACCAGAATGAATCCATTGATTATATCTTGATGAAGGATTTGAGAATCTTTGTGTTGACTGTTTCGGAACCGTCCAAGGTTACCGTTTTAAGTCTAGGAGGATGATTGTTACGGAACTGTCCAAAGTTTTTCCGCTTTAGATTTTGAAAGTTGATCGTTGTGGAACCGTCTGAGGTATCAGCTTTAGATCTTCGATGGTAGATCGTTCTGGAACCGTCTGAGGTATCAGCTTTAGATCTTCGATGGTAGATCGTTCTGGAACCGTCTGAGGTATCAGCTTTAGATCTTCGATGGTAGATCGTTCTAGAACCGTCTGAGGTATCAGCTTTAGATCAGCGATGGTGGATCGTTCTGGAACTGTCTGAGGTATCAGCTTTAGATCTGTGTTGCTTGTTTTTTGAGTTGATAAGTAATTTGAAAGGAGAGATCTCTTCAGAATGAATCCTTGGCTTGATTATATCTGAGAGGACTGCTTATTTGAATAGAGTTCAAGGGGAACACTGTATGTGATTGAGAACATCTTTGTTGAAGACATCCGTCTGCCTGAAAAATCAAGTTAGTGATATGCAATGGCATGATGTATGTAATGCATGAGATTCTCTAACTAAAGGAGAAATATGCATGTTATGTATGCGATTGTCATGAAATAATATATGATGTGTATGAATATGCGTATGACGTATGATATATGATGTATGATGTATGATGTATAATGTATGATGCATGGTATATGATGTATAATGTATGACGTATAATGTATGATGCATGGTGTATGATGTATGATGTATGATTGGGAAAATAAATCCCAGCTAGTCAGTCATCTGGAGATGAAGGTATTGTGATTGTTGGTGATCTTTCGAGTGGGAATGAGGAAGATGCATAATCCTCCGATGCACTATTTGACCAAGTCCTGGTGTGGAGACCACACCTTCTGGAGATAGTAATCTGGAACAGCCCTGCTGGGGGATAAGATTTCTCGAATCACTTCGTTTGGAGAGAAAAATCTTATCGAGGAATTTGCTGAGAAATGTATTTCTCTTGGAGATTTTCTTCTGATGCTGGTTTCGGGATGATGTCCAAATGATTGGGACATTACCTGAATTCTGTTCCTGTTTTTCCTGGTAAACATCAATCATATTCAAATGCACATGTTCATTCAAAATTATCATCGGGACGTTTACGTATTCAAAACAGAAAAAGTGAAAACGTTGATTTTGAGCCTAAGCTGCATTGATTTTTGAAAAAGAGCCATGATAGGCTGGTTAGTTCATGGAAACAAAAATCCTAGTAGTAGGAAATTGTCATAAAGCTTTGGAAAATATTTATAAAGATAAATAGCTATGTGAAAACAATCCAGTCAAGTTTCAATTATGCTATTGCCAATCTGTCTTCGAGCATCCCATCCCTCACTTGTTGGAAGAAAGTAATTGGACTGATCGGTGTCTTTGATGTGTTGAATCTTGAAGGTGAATAGGAAGCTATACAGAACATAGTTGTATGCTTTATTCCCTAACTTTAGCCTAGGCTGCCTTTTCAGGTTTTCAGCCTACCGGGATAGTATTATTTAGTCTCTAATTTTTGCCTGGACCGCCCTTTCGAGTTTTCAATCCACCGAGACGCTCATTTTTGCTTAAGTTGCCCTTTCAGGTTTTCAACTTAGCGAGCTTTTCTTTTCAAGCGAAGTATTTTTTGACTATGTCTGCATTCACAGGGTGTGCGAAATCCTCGCCATCCATGGTGGTAAGCAACATGGCACCGCCGGAGAATATTTTCTTGATTACAAATGGTCCCTCATAAGTGGGAGTCCACTTGCCTCTGGGATCACCTTGTGGTAAGATGATGCGTTTGACAACCAAGCCACCAGTTTGGTATGCTTGACTTTTGACTTTTTTGTTGAAGGCTTTGATCATACGCTTTTGGTATAACTGACCATGACAAATAGCTGCGAGCCTCTTCTCATCAATCAAGTTTATCTGGTCCAACCGGGTCTGAATCCAATCGTCTTCGTCTAGATCGGCTTCTTTCATAATCCTTAGGGAAGGAATCTGAATTTCAATTGGGAGAACTGCCTCCATACCATAGACTAAGGAGAATGGAGTTTCCCCTGTTGAAGTACGTGCAGATGTGCGATAACCATGAAGAGCAAAAGGTAACATCTCATGCCAGTCTTTGTAGGTTACTTTCATCTTTTGTATGATTTTCTTGATGTTTTTATTGGCAGCTTCCACTGCGTCATTCATCTTTGGTCGATATGGAGAGGAATTATGATGTTTGATCTTGAACTGTGTGCAAAGTTCAGTAATCATTCTGTTGTTTAGATTTGTGCCATCGTCTGTGATGATCCGTTCAGGGATGCCATACGGACAAATGAGATTATGCTTCATAAACCGGGCCACAACATTCTTGGTGACAGAAGCAAAAGAAGCTGCTTCTACCCATTTTGTGAAGTAGTCAATGGCGACTAGGATAAAACGATGTCCGTTGGAGGCGGTGGGCTTGATTTCTCCAATCATATCAATACCCCACATTGCAAAAGGCCAAGGAGCTGTCAGGATGTTTAACGGAACTGGAGGTACATGTACCTTGTCTGCATATATCTGACATTTGTGACAGGTTCGGGAATGATGATGACAGTCCGTCTCCATGGTAGACCAGTAATAACCTGCTCTGAGGATCTTTTTAGCCATTGTATGTCCACTTGAATGAGTACCAAAGGCACCATCGTGTATGTCTTCCATAATCTGTTCTGCTTCCTTCTTGTTTACACAACGAAGTAAAGTTGAGTCATGGTTGCGTTTGTATAGGGTTCCATTACTTAGAAAGAATTTGGCGGCAAACCTCCTTAGAAACTTTCTGTCGTTGATGGACGCCCCTTCAGGGTATTCCTGAGCTTCGAGATATCTTTTTACTTCATGGAACCATGGTTTTTCTTCTGTTCCTTCGACATTGATCTCATTGCAATAGGATGGTTCATCTTGTCTGTAAATGGTGATCGTCGGCGCCTCATTGTCCCACCTGACTTTGAACATGGATGACATGGTAGCCAAGGCATCAGCTAGTTGATTTTCCTCACGTGGGATGTGTTCAAAAGTGATTTCTTCGAAATAAGGAATCAGACTCAGCACATACTCTTTGTAAGGAATTAGATTCGGGTGCTTCGTGTCCCATTCCTCTTTGACTTGGTAAATTACCAAGGCCGAGTCTCCGTAGACCTTCAGGAACTTGATTCTGAGATCGATTGCAGCTTTGAGACCCAGAATACATGCTTCGTACTCGGCTATATTGTTAGTGCAGTTGAAGCATAATCTGGCAGTGAATGGTGTATAACCTCCTGTAGGAGAAATGATCACAGCTCCGATGCCATTGCCAAGTGCGTTAGAAGCTCCGTCAAAAACCATAGTCCACCGGGATCCTGGCTCGGGTCCTTCTTCGGGTCCTGGTTGTTTGTAGTCATTGACTAGCATAATGTCCTCGTCTGGGAAGTCAAAGTTCAATGCTTGATAATCATCCACTACTTGATGAGTCAGATGATCAGCTACCACACTTCCTTTGATTGCTTTTTGTGAAGTGTATTGAATGTCATATTCTGTTAGGATCATTTGCCATCTTGCTATTCTTCCAGAGAGAGCAGGTTTTTCAAACACGTACTTGATAGGATCCATTTTGGAGATTAGGAAAGTGGTGTGATTTAGCATATACTGTCTTAGTCGGCGAGCCGCCCATGCTAAGGCACAACAAGTTTTTTTGAGTAGTGAGTATCTTGTTTCACAATCGGTAAACTTTTTGCTAAGATAGTAGATTTCATGCTCCTTTCGGCCGGACTCGTCATGTTGCCCCAGTACACACCCCATTGAATCTTCTAACACAGTTAGGTACATTATCAGAGGTCTTCCTTCCACAGGTGGTAACAAGATTGGCGGTTTTTGGAGATGCTCTTTGATTTTGTCAAAGGCTAACTGGCATTTGTCATTCCACCTTTCCACTTGATCTTTCTTCAATAGTTTAAAGATCGGCACACAGGTAGTAGTCATATGGGCAATAAACCGGGCGATGTAATTCAGACGTCCCAAGAATCCTCTGACTTGTTTCTCGGTACGGGGTATATGCATTTCTTGAATGGCTTTGACCTTGGCAGGATCAACCTCAATACCTTTACTGCTGACGATGAAACCTAAAAGTTTACTAGATCTTACTCCAAAGGTACACTTGTTCGGATTTAGTCGCAACCTGTATTTCTTGAGTCTGTCAAACAGCTTGTGTAGATGACCCAGATGTTCTTCTTCGGTGTTGGACTTTGCAATCATATCATCGACATACACCTCTATCTCCTGATGAATCATATCATGAAACAGAGCTACCATTGCACGTTGATATGTGGCTCCTGCGTTCTTTAAACCAAAGGGTATTACCTTGTAACAAAAGGTTCCCCACGGTGTTGTGAAGGTTGTTTTTTCCATGTCTTCGGGTGCCATCTTGATTTGATTGTACCCTGAGAATCCGTCCATAAAGGAGAATACCTTGCATTGTGCGGTATTATCAACCAGTACATCGATGTGAGGTAAAGGGAAATCATCTTTGGGGCTTGCCCGGTTTAGATCTCTGTAGTCTACACACATTCTGACTTTCCCGTCTTTTTTAGGTACGGGCACGATGTTAGCTATCCAAGGAGGATAACTTACAACTTTCAGGAAGCCGGCACTGGATTGCTTTTCAACCTCGTCTTTGATCTTTTTTGACATATCAGGCCTACTCCTTCGTAGTTTCTGCTTGACTGGAGTGCTACCTTCTTTGATTGGCAGGCGATGAACCAGAATGTCCGTGTCAAGGCCAGGCATATCTTCGTAGGACCAGGCGAATATCTCGACGTAGTCTTGCAACATTTGAATCAGTCTTTGCTTGACACTGTTTTCTAACTCAGCCCCTATTTTGACTTCTTTCTTTTCTTCGTTGCTGCCCAGGTTGATAACCTCAATTGGTTCCTCATGAGGCTGTATAGCCTTCTCTTCTTGTTCTAGCAGCCTTGCAAGTTCTCTTGGTACTTCACAATCTTCCTCACTTTCGTCCTCAGTTTGGTAGATCGGATTTTCAAAGTCATGACGGGCAATAGCAGAATCGTTATCGACTGGATCCAACGTGAATGTGAATCTGCATTTTATTTATGTGAGTGTGTGTAAGAAAACATAACTATTTGAAAAGAAAAGAAAGAAAAAGGATCACAAAATTTTAATATGCAAACGTCCCATGATTTTATTGAATGCACATGCTCATGATATGATAAACCCTTATAAAAGGACCAGTGTGCTTCGGGCGAGGCACACGGCTTTCAAGCTCATGGTTCGATAGTACAGGAACCATTTTTATCTTTGCACAATATACACAAAGAAAAAAGGAAATTGCATTTACTCCTGATCGAAGGAGATCACATCCTCAGTTTTCCAGTTGTTCAATCCATTGTTGTGAGCAGGGAGTATCGAGCTGTTCCAGTTGCAGTTGTCTTCTTCATCTCCCACAGCATTGATTTCATTGGTGGGGAAATGAGTCGGTGATCTTTCAAGATAAGTAGGATGATCTATTGGATATGAGGATCCAGGTTGAGGTACCTCTGTTGGCTGAGCGAGATACTCGATAAGGCCGTCCCATCCAGTCGGGATGATGTCTTTGAGGGAGACTTGTGCAGTCTGCTGAGTAGTGTACTGTGACAGAAAGTAACCCTCGTTATTTGGTTTTCCCTGGTGTTTTCAGGAGTAAAATTGTCATCATAATGTTCATCCAATCCAGTTGGGACAATGTCTTCCATGGCGATTTGTGAGCTCGGAGGAGCGGGATATTTCACCATAAAGTCATATTTGCCACTTGGCTCTCCTAGCGTATCCCAAACTTCTTTAGGTGGATTTTGATATTGTTGAGTGCTGGGACTTGTGAGACTTTTGTCATTTTCAAATTGATCACCCCATCTAGTTGGGGTAATATCTTCCATAGCAATAAAAGAATTCTGAGGTGCGGTATATTGATAATTATACCCGCTGCCTGGTTCTCCCAAAGTATCCCACATTCCCATGGAAATGGGTGGAATTTCATCTGGATATGGCTGGATGATATGGTTCAAGAACACTCCATCGTCTTCAATGGCGTTTACTCCTTGGCTGATGAAATGTGACATTAATCCTCCAGAACAAGGACTTTGATCATTCTTTTGATTTCCACTATCATAGCCCAGGCCTAGCTTGTCGGATTTGTAAGGTATATCGAGGAGCTGTCCCCATACTGTGCAATCACCTTTTTCGATCACAGCTTTGGCATCTTTGAGAGAAGCCATAGTTGTAGTTGGAGTAGCAGAAATATGCTTGGTAGTAGAGACATCTGGAGAGACCACCTCAAAAGATTGGCAGGGAGTTTCGATGAATTCGTCATCCAACTCGACATATTTGGAATTGCTCAGGTGACTAACCACATATTCCTCTTCGCCATAAACTGTGACAATCTTTCCTTTTATTGGATATTTCAACTTCTGATGCAGGGTAGAAGTTACAGCATTTGCCCCATGTATCCAAGGGCGTCCTAGTAAACAAGAATATGCTGGGTGAATTTCCATTACGTAAAAGGTAGAATCAAAGATCTGAGAGCCCACTCTGATTGGGAGATTCACCTTTCCGTACACTGTTCTTGTTGACCCATCGAAGGCTCTTACCACAACATCGCTTGGTTGTAACACAACTCCTTCGAAGTCAAGTTTTTCCAGTACTATTTTGGTAACACGTTCAAAGAAGAACCGTTATCTACCAGCACATGAGATAGAGTGGTGCCATTACATTCAATGGAGATATGTAGGGCTTTATTGTGATTCTTTCCAGCAGGGGTTAGATCAACATCAGAGAAACCGAGGCCATTGGTCACTGTTAGATTGGCAACACAATTTTCAAATTGATCGACTGAAATCTCTTGAGGCACATGCGAAGCTTTCAGGAACTTCATCAGAGCTTTGGCATGAGCTTCTGAATACTTTAACAGAGACAGCATTGAGATTTTTGAAGCAGTGTGCCTCAGTTGTTCGATAATATTGTAATCACTCTTGCAGATGATTTTCAATATTTCCTCCATTTCTTGCTTCGATGGATCTTCAACAGTGTCCTCCACCAGTATTTGAACTGGCTCAACTTGTGGCTTTTTGCCTCGAGCATCGATATCTTGATTAGGAACTGGGACCTGGACTAGGCAAGTAGCAACATTTGGAGAAATTTCTGGTGAAAAGATCCTTCCACTTCTCGTAATCTTACTGGTACCCACAATGTTATCCACAGTTGGAGCAGTTAACTTCGTGGCCTCTTCAGTCGAGGTACCCTGCTTACCTCCATGGACATAAACATTAGTGTCGTAACCCCACGGGACAGCTTTGTCTGAGGAGTATGGAAATGGAGTTGGACTAGCAATGATTACTGATGCCACTTTGAGTGTAGCGGAAATTTTGAAAGGAGCCTTGGCAGAGATTTTGAATGGTAAGCTGGAGATCACTGAGACATCCTCTATTCTCATCCCGTTTGCAAAGACTTCGCATAAAACGTCCATAGAAGGGAGCCTCTTAAACATAATGATACGGCGATCCATCCATTTTTGAATTCCCATTCTCAGATTTCACAACCATTGGGCAGGTATGAGCAATAAAAGCAATCAGGGTCACAACCTGGAAAGTAGCCAGCTTGGATTAGCTTTCCTTTGACCTCGAGGAGCGGAGTTGACAATTCCCTTACATCATAGATGTAAACAGTGTCTAGGATAGCGTTGACAGTTTTGTCATGCTTCGGCATGGGTGCCGTGATGACATTTGGAGTTTCTGGAGGATCGAACTCAATTTCCCTAGCATCTATCATGTCTTGTATTTTATTTTTCAGGGCCCAACAGTGATCTGCGTCATGTCCTGGACAGTTTGAGTGATACGCACACGTTGCATCGGGGCGATAACTCAGAGAGGAAGTGTTGACATTCTTTGGAGGATCCTTTAATGTGATCAGATCTGCTTTTAGCAAATGCTGCAATGCCTGAGAGATTGGCATATTGATTCTGGTGAAATTTCTTCATGGCGCATCTGGTCGACGCGTATATTTTGGCTGTTGATCTTTTTGAGGTGCAGATGCGGAGATCAGAACTGCCCCCACAGATTGGTGCTGCTCACTTTAGCGACCTTTCAGACTGTGCATTGTATTGACCTCATTTCTCCCACTGATGGGCCTTTTTGTAGTACCAGAGGAAGAGCCTATTTGGATCTTTCCATTTTGAATGCCACTCTCGACACGTTCTCCAGTCAATATCAGGTCAGTGAAACTTGAAGATGAGCTTCCTAGCAGGGTTGTTTTGCCTTAAGAATTTGATTTCTTCAATCTGCTTAGGAGTAGCAAAACAGTACACTGTTTGGTGTGGGCCATTACAGATTTCACAGCTGACAGGTTGAGCTTGTTGAACTTGAGCCACCTGTTGTTTACCTATATTCATAGCCTTCAATTTCTTTTCAACTTCTGCGGCTATTGCATCTTCAACCCGAGTTTTAGAAGTCTCCAGCTTGAGATTAATGATTCCTTCCGGTTTGCTAGCACACCTGTCATACAATTCCAAATGCTCATTTGCAGCTATTGCTTCAATGATTTTGATGATGCCTGAGGCTGTTGTGAAATTTGTCGATCCTCCAGCTGCTGTATCAATTAACTGTTTTGTTTTCATTCTGAGCCCATTGACAAATACTTGCAACTGTTCAGTCTTGTCCATATTGTGAGTGGGACATGCTACTAGAATTCTTTTGAATATTTTGTATGCATCTCCTAAGGGCTCACCCTCCTTCTGCTTGAAATTCAGAATGTCATACCTCTTCCTTATAAATACCGAGGCGGGAAAATACTCATTTAAGAAAGCTTTTTCCATCTCTTCCCATGATGTAATGCTGCCCGCTGGAAGAGAATAAAACCATTCTTCTGCTTCTTCTGCCAAGGTGAATGGAAACATTCTCAGCTTCTTGGCCTCTTCTGTATGACCTTCGATTTTTAAAGTTGTACTCATGGTCAGAAACCTCTGTAGGTGCTTGTTTGCATCTTCATTAACCTTTCCGGTGAAAGGCTTTCTTTCGAGCTGAGTGATGGTGCTTGGATGCAATTGAAAATTAGGAACATTCACCGGTTGGTTGACAATAGTAAGTATTCCTCCCGGTGTGTTTCTAGCACCATAGTCTCCGAGAAGTCTCTCTGGTGGTGGTACCTCGCCCATGATCTCTTCTTCACTTTCGGTGTCTGAACCAGAATGAACTGTAATTACTTCTTCCTCAGATTCCAGTTTAGCTTGACGAGTTTGTCTGCGCCTTGCGTGAAAAGTCCTTTCAATTTCTGCGTCAAAAAGAAATTCTGCTGAGGCCTTACCTCGCATAAACAGATTAGACAATTATTAGAATGAGGAACAAAAATAAAATAAAAATATTTTTCTTTTTTTTTTTTTTAGAAAATAAAATTTTAGTCGCAGAGCAACAAAATTCTAATTGAAATAAAACTAAAAACTCTACAATTTTCGACAGTCCCCGGCAACGGCGCCAAAAACTTGATCGGAAAAATAACAAGTGTACTATTTTGCCTCTGTAGTAATAAAGGGAAAATTCCCCGAATATCGATCTCAAGGACTGCGTGATGTTATAGAGTTAGTAGGAATTCAATTAAACAAAAAGCCTTGGGGGTTTTGGTTTTTGTGATTACGAATTAAATTGCAAATAAACTTAAAATGGTTGATTTGGCCAAATATGAGTAACATGCCAGGGTAGGTGTGTGCATTAACATGTAACAATTTTGAACCCTTGTTTCATTAACACAATTCAACTTATCAATTACCGGTTCTTAAGGGTATTTGCTCCTAAGTCCTTAGTGGGCAAACCTTTGAACATTGAAATCCTAATCCCAAAGTCCTTCAAAATTAGTGATCAAATCAAGTATTATTATAATCAAGAACAATCCGGTTACTATAGGGTATCCGTAGTCCTAGGTGATATCTACTATAGTATAATGGTATAAAAACCCTAACAATGGAGGTCAATCCTAATTGTCAGTCATGAATCAATCCAGTTGGTCCGACGAGGAAAGCATTAAAAACATTATACCATTAAATTGAATGTAAAAGAGAAATATGTTATTGAAATTCGGAATTCAAAATCATCACAAATGTTAATCAGGGACACCCCCTAGCATTGGGGGGTTTAGCTACTCATATCATCCAAAGAAATTACAGATATATCAAATAAAGACATTACAATAGAGATGACGAACTTTGATCTTCAATGGCTTCCGCTCATGAGAGTTCTCTGTTCTTCTCCAATTGCATAGGCTTCTTCTCTCAATTCTCCAATTCTTCGTGTGGCAAAAAGATCCCTCATTCATCTTGAAAACCCTCCTAAATAGTGCAGACTCACTTAAGTTGGTTGGAAATCCCAAAAACACCCATGCAGGCCAACCACTAAACTAAATAATTAAAATCACTGAAATCAGCGTCATCACCCAACACGGGCCGTGTTGAGCAACACGGGCACCCGTGTTGGCCCCCTGTTATGTTTATTTTTATTGTTTGGTCCCAGGATGTGCAACACGAGCCGTGTTGTGCAACACGGGTACCCGTGTTGCTTCGCTATTTTTCCTTCCTCACAAACTTTGCTTCCAGCTCTCTTCCTGACACGGCCCGTGTTGAGCAACACGGCCACCCGTGTCAGGCTTCCTGAAACATGTTTTCTGAATTTCCTCGAAACTCCGAGTTTTGCACTGATTTACTCCAATTTCTCCATATGAACCTGAAAACATTAAAACATACAACCAAAGCATACAATGACGAATAAAGAAATAAAACACTCAATAACATAACTTAAAAATACTTAAAAACAACGATAAATATATGTGTGAAAACCACTGATCAATGGTGTTATGAAACTTCTCCCTATTTCCTCCAAATGTCAACTGGATGATTATTTTACCAATTCCTTGTTGCCACAACCTTTCAACTTTATCATGTCCAATTTGAACTTGATTAACATTTATCAAGTGTCTAATTGAGGGCGCCTCTTAACTGTAATAGTAACTACCCTAACTGTTTTCAGTTATTCAGTTACTAGTATCATACTACTATACATCATCCCCATATTAGGTTAGCTTGTTACTTCCAAACTGTATATATACTACCATGTACATATGATCAAAGTATGAGGAATATTACATTTCTATTATCTGCTGCACCACTTTTAGTTCATAATAAAAAGCATCGATTCAACTTAGCAAATTTAGATGTTGATGTGTCAAGTAAAATGTTTAATGTTGTTGTGGTTGTTGTTATGATTTAATGTTTAACGATTCTATAGAATTTGTTTTTTTTGTTATTTATGTTGTTTTGTTATATTGTTGTTTCTTTTTTATTATCGTTAAGATTTATTATTTAACGATTCTATTAATTTTGTTTTTTAGTTCTTCTTGTTGTTTATGTGGTGAAAATTTAATGTTTAACAATTCAATTGTTGTTGTTGCTGTTGTCGTTGTTGTGTTTAACAATTTAATATTCTATTAATTATTATTCTATGTTGTTGTTTATGTTGTTGTTGTGTTCGAACCCTAGCATCTGCATTTCAATTATTTTCAAAATAGCGCATAATACCTCTTGATTTTTCAATAAAACCGAGGGGTAATATAGATTTATTTTAAAACTCGTAATATTTGTTTACAAACTACTTTGTTTACCCTAAATATTTCATTATTTAGATTTTTCTGAAGATTTAGATTTTAGATCTTCAAATCATATAATTTTGGGGAAGATAAAATATTGGGTGCAAGATATTTTCAATTGTTTTTGTTTGCATTTTTTGTGAAATAACACTACTAGAAAATTCACTTTTAATGACCGAATTAGAGACCGAAAAAGCTTAAAAATCGGTCACTAAAATGTTTAGCGACCATTACTTTTCAGTTGAAAAAGTGATAGTCGCTAAGCTTTTGCGACGAATTTAGTGAATGAAATTTAGACACCAAATTTGTGACCGAATTTAGTGACCGATTTTAGAGACTAGTTTTAATGTTCTTTTTCATAAAATAAAATTAAAAGTTGTGATACCTAAGAATATAAATTGTGACCTCCGTGTATTTTATTAATAACTTGCCACTGTATAACTTAACTAGTATTGTTATATTTTATATTTAAACATATATAGATATAGTTTGGTATAAATATATTATATGTTAAAATGATAAAAAATTACGAAAAATTTTAAAGAGAATTAAAATCTTTAAAAAAATGGAATGGAAATAGTAACATAATAAAGAGGATTAAAACTAGAAAAAGAAAACAAAAATTATTAGTGACCGCAATTTGGCTCTCTAATTTGTATATATAAATTAAAGGGTTAAATAAGTTTTTGGTCCTTATAAATATTGCAGTTTCATTTTTAGTCCCTCCCTGCCTTTAGGCAACGGTTTTAGCTGGTTTTGGCAACGTTTTTCTTGTAAAAACCGTTGCCTAAAGGCAGGGAGGGACTAAAAATGAAAATTGGAATATTTATAGGGACCAAAAACTTATTTAACCCTAAATTAAATTGTATATAACAATATTTTTTGTGACCGATTTAGTGACCACTTAAAATTGGCTGTTTAGTGACCGATTTAGTGACCTCTTAAAATTTTCTCATGAATATCAAATTTTGTGGCTAATTCGGTCACTATAGTGACCGAAATATTTCAGACACTAAATCGGTCACTAAAAGCGAATTTTTGAGTAGTGTAAAAAAAAGTCTTAGATAAATCCAAATAATTTTCTGCTGAAGTAAATATATAAGAACACAACCCTTAAACCCAAATAAATTTTTACTCTTGCAACCCATCATATAGATCTTTTCATGGAAAACCATAGAGTGGTGGATGTAGATAGTCTCTAATGTTACATGATACTTCACAATAGAATTTAGAATGCTCTTTTTATTATTCAAAATGCTTTTATAATGGGAGTTTTTTTATGTTTCACACATATCACTGATGACATTGTCTTGAGCATTGATAGTCATGAAATGGACGACAAATATTTGTTTAAGGACGATGATCAATATCCAAAAAAATCACGCCAAAATTATTTTCTCAATTTTTACAAAAATTGAGGTAAAATATGTTTGACCATCGGTATTGAAAATTCTAGCAACACATGGTGAATGTCGTATCGGATGTTATGACATCCACTTCAGAACTGAATATAAAAATTTATGTAGAGAGTAAACAAAAACAGTTAAAAACACAGATGATTGTTTGCCTAGCTCGGTGTACAACACACCTACTATGGGGGCTACCAAGCCAGGGTGGAAATCCACTATAAGCAATATTAATTCAGAGCTAAACCACCCGTTTACAACTCTTCACTTAAGACCTACCCAATGCAATTTCAATCTAGTGCCAGACCTGAGTCCCTACTCACTCCCCCTCAATCACAGCAGTGATAACAAACGGAAAATGATAACAAGCAACTTGAAGACACACTTCAAAAAAATCTTGATCTTGCTTAAAAGCTTCAATCAAGAAACACAACACTCATGCTTAAAAGTTTAGAGTGATACAAACAAATTACAACTCAAAACACCTTATTCCAATACAATCATCAAAGTGACAATTGAAGTGTGAGAATATTTGACTTTATGCATGCATGCTATGTATTATATATTATTATATAATTTCGATAAATATGTGAATTATCACCCTTCTGTTGGTATGATGTTTTATACGACATCGCTCAAGTACTGAAGATTATAGTGCTTCTAGCAAGAGAGTAGCTGACGGAGTAGCTTATTTATTTTCGTATTTATTTTGGGTTGAGTCATACAATAGTCATGTAACACTTGGAACCATTTAAATTAATGTTCTGAGAGATACATTGTATACTCTATTTAAATTTGTGATGATGTTTTGAGTTATATGGTGAATTGGCTTTTATGCCTATTATTTCAATAAATAAATTGATCATGAGAGTTCAACATTAATTGTTGAATGTAGAATTATTCCGCTGCTACATGCTTATATGAAAGTGTTTGAAGAGTATGAATTTTGAATAAGTGTTACTGAGCATGAAAGGTGTATGAGTGATGTTTGAATTATGTGTGATACCCTTGTTTGGGAGTAGTATAATTAATTTACTCTGATTCATACTATATTTTCTGCGGGGCTTAGAAGGGTGTTACGATACTCATTATGGAGTATCTTTATAGATGTCTATGGAATTATAATGTGTGAGTGTCTCCAAATTACAAATATAATGTTTTCTGATGACCTGATTTTGCTTTCAAGAGGAGATACAAAGTCTATTGAGATAATGATGGATGTGTTCCAAGAGTTCTCGAAGGCTACTAGGGTATATACACACACATGAAAATGTAAATTGTATTTTGATGGGGTTCAGCCACATATTAGGCAGGGAATTGTTGAAGTCACTAGTTTTAAAGAAGGATGCCTACCATTTAAATATTTGGGTGTCCTGCTGCCGAGTAGGAAGCTCACAATTAATCAATGTAGACCACTAGTGTAGAAAATTATTGCGAAGATTAAACACTAGACATCAAGGTTGTTGAGTTATGCATGTAGGTGCCAATTAATACGTAGTATCTTATTTTCCATAACAAATTATTGGATGCAGGTTTTTCCCATTCCTCAAAAAGTAACTGTGGTGTCGTTTTCTTTACCTCCCCGTTTCACTTGGGAGGACGGCACGCTAAACCCTTCACGCGAAATTTGGAAGGAGAATGCGCCCGTGGTGGGATGAATTTTATTTCAGTTCTTCCTACGATATCACACGAACTTTCTTATTTGTCCTACGAGTAGGAAAGGGGAAAAAAGATCTCAACTAAACCCTAGGAGTTTGCTAAGTGTGGGGATTTCACCTAGACTAGAAATTCTGGAGTCCGGGGGGTCGGTTATACATAGGGAACTGTTTAAACACCCTACATATCTGTAGTACTCTACAGGAACCTTCTCTGTGTCATTTGTGTTTGTGTTTATTGCTAATGATTGGGAAAGTTTCTCCTTTGTGTTAGGAGAGAGAATTGAATTGATTAAAGAAAGACAGACAGATAGACAGACTGACTATTTTTGGTATTTTATTAGCTCGCTGAGATTCCTTGTGAACCTCATGCCTACATATCCCTAGTGGAAGTCAGAGCTTAATGTAGTTCGGGGAACTAACTAGGGAAATTAATTGTTTTTTGGTGCCTTGCTTGAAGCTCAAGGTTGAAGCTTGGGATTAAATCTCTGTTTACAGTAAAGAGACATGAAATCATCTCTACGGAGAGGTATTTGTACTATTCTACCACAAACATTTTGAAAGAGTGACAGAATAACTGAATTCATTTCATTCAAGAGGGGGACCTTACTTGTGTGTGTGCAAGTATGCCAGTCAGATGCCTCTTAAATGAAAGAAAGATGCTCGTCCAAATTAGGGAAAGTGTACAAGTCTGGGGATGTGCCAGAGCATGTCTTTCAGAGTCCTAAATGGGAGACTTTGATTGAAATTGAAATTGAAATGTTTGTTTGTTTGAATGTGGTAGAGAAGTAAAAATATCTCTCTATAGAGATAAGCTATGTCTATCTACTGTATAAAAGATTTGAATTTAACTGGCTTGTATGAGGCCCAAGCTTGAGGCTTTTTGATTGATTAATTATTTATTGAAAGATAACTCTACTGGGGAGAATTTAAACTAAAGAGTTTTTGTGTTCTGTACAAAGCCCAGAATTGAGGCTGACTCTAGTTGGAGAGTGTTTATTTGATGGATTTTATTTGGTGTTCTGTACAAAGCCCAGAATTGGGGCTGACTCTACTTAGGGAGACTCTATTTTTGTGCCTTGTATAAAGCCCAAGGTTGTGGCTAACTGCTGAGGATAACTGAGTTTTTATTTTTAGACTATGGATGACTCTATTTTGTGTGCCTTGTACAAAGCCCAAGGTTGTGGCTGACTCTTACTGAGGATGGTTATTAAGTTGTGCCTTGTATGAAGCCCAAGGTTGTGGCTACTCTAGCTAGGGGGAATATTATTTTCTGCCTTGTACAAAGCCCAAGGTTGTGGCGGACTTTTAAAGAAACTGAGTGTGGAAGATTCTATGGGGAAAAGATCCTAGAGATTAGGAATCTTTGACACAGGGAAATATGGTTTATCTGCCTTGTACAAAGCCCAAGGTTGTGGCAAAAAATGAAAGACTCACTGGGGGAGTTTTATTCTGCTAGAGGTTTTAACAAACTAATTTATTTTTATGTTTTTTGGAAGCTAACCCTTTCCAGGGATTTTGACTCAGCTGGAGAAATTGTTTGGTAAAAGACTGACTTTATCATGTTTTTTTTTTTGGAGGCTGACCCTTTCCAGGGGTTTTGACTCTTTTGGGGAAATTATCTCCTAAGAGAAATGAATCTTTATTAATTGACTTTGGAGGCTAACCCTTTCCAGGGATTTTGAAAGAATAAAAGAATGTGTTGGAGGCTAACCCTTTCCAGGGATTTTGAAAGAATAAAAGAATGTGTTGGAGGCTAACCCTTTCCAGGGATTTTGAAATGAATGATTTGGGTAGCACTCCATTAATTATTAAAGGATGAAAAGATTGGCAGAAAGATTATCTAGTGGAGACTTCTTGTTTAAAGCCCAAGATGAAGGCTGACTCAATGCTGAAGATGACCAAAACATGGATCCTAGACTCTATTAAAGAAGATTGATGAAGATAAGGGTGACAGAGACTGTCCATGTCTCTCATTCCAAAAGGTGTGCTCAATGTAAAAATTGAGACAAACTTAGCTTGTTTAAAGTCTGGTTTAAATTGGAAGAAACTCACCAGGGTAAGCTAAAAGGTGACTAAAGACCTGTTCCTATGTTTATAAGAAACCTGATGGGTCCTTGTATACAAGCTCAAGAGGAAGCTGGAAATGCTTTTAAGAAGCCTGTGGGTCCTTGTACAAAGCCCAAGAGGAGGCTAATCGAGGGTCCTTGTTATAGCACAAGAGAAAGCTATGTGGTTTTGAACTTATTTTGGCTCTAAGCAAATGGGTAAGAGGTTTCACCGGGAATAATTCCTCTTTGGGTGGATGTGTCCTATTATTTGGATTCTAAGGTTTTTGCCAAGATGTTTCACCGGGAATAATTCATCTTGGGGGTTTGAACTACAGATCTCTAATTAGGAAAGAGCCTTCACCGGGAAGACATTCTCAATCCTAGGTCATATTCCTATAATATATATATAGTTTAACTGTCCTAAGGTTTATACTCAAACGTAGTTCTAAACTAATATATGTACAGTTTATATTTGACAGTAATTTAAACAAAGACTGTAAATTGAAAGCTTGTAAAGCCTAACCTGGATGGAGTGGAGGCCTTTGAAGAAGTATGTACAGAGCCTCAACAGTATTTTTGTTGTTTTGTTGATAACAGTTGAATGTATATGATAAACAGTTAATGGTTTTTTGAAAACAGAAGAAGTGAAGATGGACAAAGGTCACATAGGTATCTGAAGAGTTTCACCGGGAATAATGCCCTTCAAATACCAGAAGAATGTTTTGAAAACAGAAAGAAGATTTTGAAAATACAGTTTTGAAAACAAGCTAAGAAGAGAAGGTTTTTGGGACTTACACTCTATTAGAGGCCCAGTACTTTGCAGTACTGGTGATAAAAACAGTTGGAAATGATTTGAAATGATATAAGGTTTTGTTGTTTGAAAACCTTAATCATTTGATTTAATCAGAGATTGAAAACAGTTTTGAGAATTGACAAAAGTCAACTTAATTAAAGTAAAAATAAAGATTTTTACTTAATTAAGACCTAAACAACTAGGGTTTTATCATAAAATTATTTACAAAGTGATTAGGTTAAAATAAAGTGATAATATATATTTAAAGTATTTAAGAAAACACTTAAAAACATACTATTTTAAACCTAATTAAAATTCAAGAAATAAATAATATTTTTATGATTTTTTTGACTATTCACAAAATAGATATATTAAATAATAGGTGTATGAAAAATGAAGTGAAAATGATTTATTTTGATAGGTGAATTAATTGTGTGAAGTTGTGAAGAAATTTAGTGTGAAAAGTGATTAAAAAATGGTTTTGTCACCTAGAGGGGTTGAACTCACGCCCTCCAAGTCATTGGCCAAAACACCCACCATCTGGGCTACGCGCGCAGTTTGTTTAAGATGCACATCCAACTTATTATATTTTCAAACAAGTGGCAAAACATTGAAAAATAAATGAAGCAAAAAGTCTGGGGCGAGGGGGGTTCGAACCCCAGACCTTGGGCATGAGGAGACTAAGAGCGCATGTGTGGCCACTAGGGCAAGTTGTTCAGTCGTTAATAAAACGCACACCATTCAAAATAAAATAAACTCTCCCCTGAGAATTCAAATTTTGCGCGCCACCACCATCTTCGTCTTCAACCTCAAGCTCTCCATTTTTGAATTTCTGAACTTACTCGTTTCTCAACCATTTGCAACGATGTAAACATGAAACTTGCTATAAATTCACTCACGATTCTAAATATGTAACTAACATAAACTATCATTAACTACATCTAACTAATTTACCAGAAATCGTGAAGAACCCTAAAATTTCAAAATTAAATTAAATGACTATACTGAAAGATAAATGGATGATGATAGAGGGTTTTCAATCCTCTGATGATGCTGAACAAGATAGAATCGAGCTATTTCACAAAGAGTACTTAAATTAAAGAGAGGGAGTTCAGAAACTTACCTCTGAAAATGGAGATCGTGAGGATGATAGAGAGCAACTGGGCTTGTATGAATGATCCCAAAAGCTTCCTTGTGGCTCAGTGATGCTAACTGAATGCTTGTAATGACCTCAAACCTCCTGAATTGTTCTATGGACCTCCCTCGATTTCAGCTTCAAGTGAACATGGAGGGTGTTGATTCTCGAGTTACAGATGAGCTGCAGCCATCTGGTTAGCCTCACTATGACCTGAGGAGTGTGCCTGGATGATTGGCTTGCCTTGAAACCTTCTGAATCACTCCATGGACCTCCAACTGCAGATGCTCCAAAGTGAGAGCAACAATGGTGTTCCTCCACCTACAGAAGTGATCCAGGTGCTTGGATCACCTCAAATGACCTCCCTTGAGATGTTAGAATGCTCACTTCCCAAAGATAAGCTCTGGTTTGAAGAAATCGATTCTTCTTGCCAAAGAACTTTGAAAAACAATGAACAAGAGAAGAGAAAGAGAAAGCAAGTAATATGGTTGCTTTGGTGTGTTTTTTGAATGAGAATGAGGCCTCTATTTATAGGCAAATGTCTCAGTACTGATTGGGAGAGTGAGCTTGCTTAGTGAAGTAAGTTTGGTTTCTTAGCCATGAAGAAATTTCAAAGAATCTCCAAATGTGATCATTGCATTTTCGAGCCACCTCCCCTATCCATTGATTCTATCTGATCTTAGGGGACAATTCAGATGCAAAGTGAGCTCTAATTGGTTGGTGAGAAGATTCGTTGGGTGATTCATCAATTTGCCATAAATTCTCAAATGTAATCATTACATAATCACATGTTCTTGTTTTAGGAATCTTCTTCAATTATCATGGCATGGTGAAAATGAATGCATGGCATGTTTGCAGATGTATTATGGGTCATGTAGCATCTGTATTTGAGGTCATGTGCACAAAACTTCAAAGTTCCAAAATGATGCATGACCTATAATTTCACTTCATGAGGCCAACTTTGAACAAGCATAACTCTTAGCTCAAATTGAATTTTGAGAAGGTTGAACACAATTTGGAAAGCCCTAAACATCTACTTTAAATCATTAGTTTATGTCTTCTTCAGAATCCTTTGGGAAATTTGTGAAAAATGAGGCCAAAGTTGGAAGAAAACTAGGTTAAAACACTTAGAAAAATTTCTAAGTGTTTATGACCTAAACTTCAAAATTTCCAAAACTTCATAAATGGTTGATCTTTTGAAAAAAGTTCCCTTGTAAGATGTTGTTTTATTTGGCAAGATCTACAACTTTCATGTTGGAAGTTTTTTTGAGTTGTGTAGGTGAAATTTTGAGATCTCACCATGCCTTCAAAAACCCTAATTCCCGACTTTTCGCTCCTTGATGAATTTCTTTGAATTTCTTTGGCCAAATGACTTTGACATCCATATATTGATGATATTGATCTTTGAAAGTCATTTTTTGACCAAAAACCTTAAAAGTCAATGATGATCCTTCACAGTTGACTTTTTCCTGACAAAGTGAATTTTTGGGCTTTTGTGTAGAAATAAGATCTTCTCCCCAAATGGATGATATAAATGGATTATATGGAGGTAGTAGAGATCCTTGAATCATGTCTTGAGTTTTGGATTCATGCCCTGATCAAAAGTCAACTATCTTGGTGAATTAGGTCAAAACCCTAATTTGTCGACCATGTGAAAATAATGACTGTAGACTTTGAATTGAAGTGTGATGTCTAGTAGATCTTGTCATATGAGTTATTTGAAGATGATTGATGTCTTTGAATGACCCTCTGAGGTTTTTTAGGGTTTCCCAAATGTGATCCCTGATTTCAGTCCTTGATAGGCTCAAAACCCTAGTCTGGTGACCTGAGTAAACCTGTACTCAGATGACTGGATGTCTAATCAATCATAGGTGAGAAAAAATGAAGTTCTTGGGCCCTATGATTGTATTAGAGACTAATCTTTGTATTGATTGATCCTTTTCCTGAGCTTTCTTGTCTTTGAGCATCCTCGATTAGGTACCAGATGGAGAAATGACTGCTCTGGGTACTTGTCTTGCCCTGATGAAAATCCTGAAGATATGTCATCTCAGGGGGGTCAAAAATTAGGGTATGACAGATGCCCCTATTTAAGTTTCTTTTATCCGGAGGGAGAGAGATTGATATCTCGATCTCTCTTGTGTAAAAGAGACTTAAATATATTAAAGAATGCCCGAATTTTGGGCGCTCCTGAGATGTTGTAACTGACGTAGTCTTTGCATGACTTGTTCCCGTTGTCGCGCTTGGCGGGGAATGAGGAGACAAACTCCTGTAGAAATACTTGATGTGGATTCTGGTGAATGGATGGCAGTGTAGGATGCGCAATCCATCTTCTTTAACTAAGTGTTGATACTTAGAGAAAGGTAACCAACTTCCCCTCGTTTCGGATGTCCATATCTCGAAACTAGTTGTAGTTGTGTTTGGACAATATCTCAGATAAAGAGAAAATTTCCAAAAGTTTGTTTCCTCATCAAACTTCTCATCAGCACTTGGAGATGAGATGCCATTTGACGGTAGTAAAGAAACTTCAAAGGTTTGTTTCCTCATCAAACTTCTCATCAGCACTTGGAGATGAGATGCCATTTGACGGTAGTAAAGAAACTTCAAAGGTTTGTTTCCTCATCAAACTTCTCATCAGCACTTGGAGATGAGATGCCATTTGACGGTAGTAAAGAAACTTCACCATCTTCCCTTTTTGACTTGACGTCTTTGAAAGATTGTCATATGGGCCCGCGCTCTTTTGAGGGGCTAATGACTTTGACTGAAGGCGGACGAACTGTTTTCGGGGTGAAAACTGCCATTCGTCGATTTATGCCTGGGGAATCAACAAACTGTTTTCCTAATAGGAAAACTGCCATTCATCGACTCTGTGGGGAATTAAACATCCCAGAAACAGACAAACTGTTTGAAGAAACTGCCATTTGTCGATCTCTTGAGTATTTAACAAACAAACTGTCTTTTCTTGGGAAAAGACTGCCATTTGCCAATTGCTAGGGGAGCAAACTGTCTTCTACTGGGAGAGACTGCCATTTGTCGATTCTGCTGTGAGAAAGTGAGCAAACTGTCTTCTGCTGAAAGAGACTGCCATTTGCTTACTTTGTTATGATAGAAAGTGAGCAAACTGTCTTCTGCTGAAAGAGACTGCCATTTGCTGACTGCTGGGGGGAAACAAACTGTCTTCTACTGGGAGAGACCGCCATTTGTCGACCCTGTTATGAAAGAAAGTGAGCAAACTGTCTTCTGCTGAAAGAGACTGCCATTTGCTGACTTCTGCCGGGGATTATGAACTATCCTCTGGATGAAGACTATCATTTGCTGACTCCGCTGGGGAATCATGTGTCGATCTCCCGGGAGATTCTGATTTATTTTCTTTGATGAAAAAGTGGCATCTCTTGACCTTGCTGGGGAAATACCAAACTGTTTTTTTCTTAGGAGGAAAAAAAACATCCATTTGTCAATTATGTCGAGGAATCCACCCTATTTGGAGAAGAGAACTGCTCATCGACCCTCTGGGGAATGCGAAATAGATTATCTTATCCGAATAAGATTGTCGAGTGTCGCTCTGTGGGAGAATCTCGGCTGAGGATCTCCAAAAGTGAACAAACTATCTCTTTGAGGGAGACTACCATCTATTGACTTGCTTGGGGAAATCTCTCCACATGGATTGTTGTCTTGAAGGAAAAAGTTTCTCCAGGACTTGCAGGGGAAACTTGAGTTCATGCCCTCATGACTCGGGCATTCTCATGATTAAAAGCCTAATTTGACTATGCAGTTGTGATGTAATGTATGCATGAATATTATGACAATTATAAAATGTAAAGTGAATGTGAATAGAATTGCCGCGGATGTAAAATCCTATGCTGCGACTTGAAATTCTTGTAGAGCAGAAGATGTCCTCTTCTTGTAGTTCGAACTCTGTTGGGAATATCTGATTATCAGTTGTCCGCTGTCCGAAGTGAGTAGTATAATTTGAAGTAAAGATCCGTCATCGGGAGATGCTCGCGAAGCGACCTCATGGGGAAATCTTGGTTCCCGGAGTCTCAACCGTTCTCGGAGCAACTATTTGCATTCTTCCTATTGTTTGCAAACCTTAGAAAGAAATTTCACCTTTATTTTTGCAAGTAAATTCATTTTTATTTTATGAAAACATTTGTTTCAAGAAAATGACTGTTTAAATTTAAAATGCATTTCAAGAAATTGAATAAGACTAGATTGCAAAGGAAAAGCACAAGGCTCAAATTATTATATATGGAATGGTAATCAGCCAAATGCTTGATTCCATGGAGTATTTACAAAGTTGGAAATTGGTAATTTTCGGGAAAAGGGCTACGATGAAACGTGACGACCGTTATCTTTCCCTTCCACTCCAAGTTGCGCTGTATTCGTGCTTCGTAGAAGATGACCTACTGCTGATGAACACTCCGCTATGGATTTTGAATGATCAAGTTTGTCCTGAACACAGTTACTTGCCATATATCCCTAACTTTTGCGTAAACTACCCCTTTCGGGTTTTAAGTCTACGGGGATTGATTATTATTTTTTTATGTCTCTAACTTTTGCCTGAATCGCCCTTTCGGGTTTTCGATTCACCGAGACGCTCTTTTTTGCCTAAGCCGCTCTTTGCGAGTTTTCAACTTAGCGAGCTGTTCTTTTAATTATTTAGGCGAAGTATTTCTTGACTGCGTCGACGTTCACAGGACGGGTGAATTCTTCTCCATCCATAGTCGTGAGTATTAAGGCTCCTCCTGAGAAAGCTCTCTTGACCACGTAGGGGCCGTCATAATTGGGAGTCCATTTCCCTCTCGAATCTGTGAGAAAAGATTGAATCTTTTTGAGTACAAGGTCGCCTTCTTTGATTGTGCGAGGTCGAACCTTTTTGTCGAAAGCTTTCTTCATTCTTTGTTGATATAGCTGTCCGTGGCATAAAGCTGTCATGCGCTTTTCTTCGATTAAGTTCAATTCATCGAATCTGCTTTGACACCACTCGGCTTCTGTTAATTTTGCCTCCATCAAAACTCTCATTGATGGAATCTCAACCTCTATAGGTAGGACTGCTTCCATGCCATATACAAGGGAGAAAGGAGTTGCTCCAGTCGAAGTACGTACAGATGTACGGTAACCATGAAGAGCATACGGGAGCATTTCATGCCAATCTTTGTAAGTGATGACCATCTTCTGAATGATTTTCTTGATGTTTTTGTTAGCTGCTTCTACAGCTCCATTCATCTTTGGTCTGTAAGGAGATGAGTTGTGATGTTCGATCTTGAATTCTTCACAAAGCTCCTTCATCATTTTGTTATTCAAATTTGACCCATTGTCAGTGATTATCTTGCTAGGAACACCGTAGCGACATATGATGTGATTCTTGATAAACCTGACGACAACTTGTCTTGTGACATTTGCATATGAAGCTGCTTCAACCCATTTGGTGAAATAATCTATAGCTACCAAGATGAAGCGATGTCCGTTGGATGCTTTTGGCTCGATCATTCCAATCATGTCGATTCCCCACATGGAGAAAGGCCAAGGGGAAGAGAGTATGTTGAGAAGAGATGGTGGCACATGAATTCTATCGGCGTAGATCTGGCATTTGTGACACCTCTTTGCATACTGGTAGCAATCTGACTCTATCGTCAGCCAATAATATCCTGCTCTCAGTATTTTCCTTGTCATGGTATGTCCATTGGTGTGAGTGCCAAAGGAACCTTCATGTATTTCTCTCATGAGTATTTCTGCTTCTTTTCTGTCAACGCATCTGAGCAGAACCATGTCGAAGTTTCTCTTGTACAGAACATCTTCATTCAAGAAGAATCTACAAGCTAACTTCCTCAAAGTCTTTCTATCTTTCTTTGATGCCCCAAGAGGGTACTCTTGCTTTTGAAGAAAGTTCTTGATGTCGTGATACCACGGGTTGTCGTCGATGATTGCTTCTACTGTGAAAACATGAGCGGGCCTATCCAGGCGCATAACATCGATCCGAGGAATGTCATTCCAATGATTTATCCTAATCATGGAAGAGAGTGTGGCTAATGCATCAGCCAAATTATTTTCTTCACGAGGAATGTGATGAAAATCTACCCTGTCGAAGAATGGTAATAATCTTCTCGCGTAGTCTTTGTAAGGAATTAGCCCTGGTTGGCGTGTTTCCCATTCTCCTTTGATTTGATTGATGACCAAAGCAGAATCTCCGTATACATCCAAGTGTTTGATTCTTAGATCCATGGCTTCTTCGAGCCCCATGATGCAAGCTTCATATTCGGCCTCATTGTTTGTGCATTTAAAAGTTAATCTGGCAGTAAATGGAATATGGGTACCCTGAGGTGTAACAATGATTGCCCCAATTCCTCGTCCATAAGCATTGACAGCTCCGTCAAAGATTAAGCTCCACTGGGATCCTATCTTAGGTCCTTCGTCTGGTAGTGGCTCGTCGTGATCTTTCATCTTGAGGTACATGACGTCCTCGTCAGGAAAGTCGAAACTGGTTGATTCATGACCATTGAGTGGGTGGTGAGCCAGGTGCTCAGCTAGAATGCTTCCTTTCACGGCTTTCTGTGCGTGATACTCAATGTCGTATTCTGATAACAGCATCTGCCAACGGGCAATTCTCCCGGTTAAAGCAGGCTTCTCAAAGATGTACTTGATTGGATCCATATGAGAGATCAAACAAGTAGTATGTCGAATCATGTACTGGCGGAGACGCTTGGCAGCCCAGGCCAAAGCACAACACGTCTTCTCGAGCATGGAGTAGCGGGATTCACAGTCAGTGAATTTCTTGCTCAGGTAGTAAATGGCATGCTCTTTTCTCTTTGTCTCGTCTTGCTGTCCAAGGACACAACCCATGGAATCTTCTAAGACGGTTAAGTACATTTTCAAAGGTCTTCCTTCCACTGGAGGAGATAAGATGGGTGGTTCGAGCAGATATTCCTTAATGCTGTCGAACGCTTTCTGACAATCGTCTGTCCAGACGCAACTTTGATTTTTCCGTAGAAGTTTGAAAATAGGAGCGCAAGTTGCAGTCATGAGATATATGAATCTCGAAATGTAATTCAAGCGTCCAAGAAATCCTCTAACTTGTTTCTCGGTTCTGGGCGAAGGCATTTCTTGAATTGCCTTGACTTTGTCTGGATCTACTTCAATTCCTCGTTTGCTGAAACTTCCGTAAGCGCTGAAATAACTTTGTCAAATCCTGTATGTGATCTTCTTCATTTTCTGATTTGGCAATCATGTCGTCCACATAGACTTCCACTTCTTTATGCATCATATCATGGAAAAGTGTAGTCATGGCTCTTTGATAAGTTGCCCCGGCGTTCTTTAGTCCAAAAGGCATAACACGGTAGCAGAACGTGCCCCAGGGGGTAATGAAAGCTGTTTTTTCCATGTCTTCAGGTGCCATTTTGATTTGGTTGTATCCTGAAAATCCGTCCATGAATGAGAAAACTTTGGATTTTGCTGTACTGTCTACCAACATGTCAATATGTGGTAAAGGAAAATCATCCTTAGGGCTAGCTTTGTTCAAATCTCTGTAGTCGACGCACATGCGGACTTTTCCGTCTTTCTTAGGAACGGGAACAATGTTAGCTAACCACTGAGGGTATTCTGAAGTGACGAGGAAACCTGCGTTGATCTGCTTTTGAACTTCCTCTTTGATTTTCATGGCCATCTCCGGATGAGTTCTTCTTAATTTTTGCTTGACCGGAGGGCATTCTGCTTTTAATGGCAAGTGATGCTCCACTATACTGGTATCCAACCCTGGCATATCTTGATAAGACCAAGCGAAGACATCTGAGAATTCTTTGAGTAGCTGTATCAAACTCTCTCTGACCTCTGAACTGAGTGAAGCTCCAATCTTAACCTCTTTTCTGTTTCCATTGGAACCAAGGTTAATGATCTCTAGAGGCTCATTGTATGGCTGAATGGCCTCTTCCTTTTGTTGAAGTAGCCGTGAAATTTCCTTTGATATTTCTTCGTCCTCTTCTTCCTCTGCCTCGAATACAGGAAACTCAAAGCTTGGAGAAGTCATACGGTCGCACGTTTCAACGGGGTATTTTATGATTAATCTGCATATGTGTGATAAGTTTTATTTAGACAACGAGGGAAGACTCGGTGTATGCAGTTAATGGAATATTTGATGTTTTTTAAGGGTATTTTTTAGGATTACCAATTTCCGAAAAAGAGAAAAGGAAAAACTAAACGAAGGAACAGAATGACATTTTTATTTATTGACAGTCATTTCTTGAAACAAAGACCCTATAAAACAAAACTCTATTGCTTTGGGCGAAGCAAAGAGGGACATTTTCCTAAGAAATAGTAAAATGCAAAGCCCTATGAAACATCTCTTCACCCTGGGCTATGGTGAGAGGATAAAATAACGGTGAAAGTTCCTACTTAGGAGTGCGAACAACAGTTGAAACTTCAACAGCTGTCCAGTAGTGGCGAACCCCATTGTGCACTAAGTAATCTGGAACCTTAGGCTTAAGCTGGCCTGTGGTAGGTCTTGATTTACCAACCACTGTCTTTGCAACACTCAGACGATCTTCTTCTACTTCAGCAGACTGAGCTGTGTGAGCATACCCATTTCCAAGTGGAGTATGTCGGTTTTTCTTTTGAGGAAACTTCCAATCTTCTGAATGGAGAGACTCGTTGTCGGAGACACTTTCGAGATCGTCCTCTTCTGTATTTTGGTCTTGCTCTTCTCCCAAGATGGCATTGACTAGATATGTGAACTCTAGATCCGTAGCCTCGGAAGGTGACTTGGGGATATAATCCTCAATGATGATTTCACCAGTAGATGATGATGAATAGCAAGGGTTATACATCTCTTTTGGTTGAGAGAGGTACTCAAAATCACTGTTGAAGGATAGAAAAACACTTAGAAAGGGGGGGGTTTGAATAAGTGTAGCTTTAAAAACTTGACAGATAAAAATAAATTGCACAGTTATTTTTATCCTGGTTCGTTGTTAACTAAACTACTCCAGTCCACCCCCGCAGAGATGATTTACCTCAACTGAGGATTTAATCCACTAATCGCACGGATTACAATGGTTTTCCACTTAGTCCGCAACTAAGTCTTCCAAAGTCTTCTGATCACACACTGATCACTCCAGGAACAACTGCTTAGATACCCTCTAAGACTTTTCTAGAGTCTACTGATCAACACGATCACTCTAGGCTTAGTTCACTCCTAAGACTTCCCTAGAGTATTCTGATCAACACGATCACTCTAGTTACAAACTGCTCAGCCAACTGCTAAGACTTCCTAGAGTATACTGATCACACGATCACTCTAGTTCCTTACAACTTAATGTAATTCTAAGAGTATTACAAATGCTTCTTAAAAGCGATAATCACAACTGTGATATTTCTCTTAACGTTTAAGCTTAATCTCACTAAAATATTACAACAGCAATGTAGTGAGTTGATGAAGATGAAGATTCTGAGTTTAGATTTGAACAGCGTTTCAGCAAGTTTGATATAAGTTGTTTTTGGTGCGGAATCGTTAACCTTGCTTCTCATCAGAACTTCATATTTATAGGCGTTGAGAAGATGACCGTTGAATTCATTTAATGCTTTGCGTGTTCCGTACAGCATTGCATTTAATGTTATACGCTTTTGTCAACTACCTCGAGCCTTGTTCACGCTGTGTCTACTGACGTAGCCTTTAGTAGCTTTTAACGTTCCTTTTGTCAGTCAGCGTAGTCTGCCACCTGTACTTCCTTCTGATCTGATGTTTGTGAATACGACGTTTGAATATCATCAGAGTCAAAACAGCTTGGTGCATAGCATCTTCTGATCTTCTGACCTTGAAGTGCTTCTGAGCGTGTTACCATCTTCTGATCTTCAGTGCTTCTGATCTCATGTTCTTCTGATGCTTCCATAGACCCATGTTCTGATTCTGCTTCGACCATCTTCTGATGTCTTGCCAGACCATGTTCTGATGTTGCATGCTGAACCATTTGAGATACAACTCCTGAGCGCTGAATTATGCGTACTCTTTATATATATTTCCTGAAAGGGAAATTGCATTGGATTAGAGTACCATATTATCTTAAGCAAAATTCATATTATTGTTATCATCAAAACTAAGATAATTGATAAGAACAAATCTTGTTCTAACAATCTCCCCCTTTTTGATGATGACAAAAACATATATAAATGATATGAATTTGCGATCAGAAAGAGTAGACGGCAAAAGACAAATTACACAGCTATAGCATAAGCATATGAATATGTCTCCCCCTGAGATTAACAATCTCCCCCTGAGATAAATAATCTCCCCCTGAAATAAATACTCGAAGAACTTTGATAAAAGACTTCCCTGATTATTTCGGTAGAGACGATCATATAAGCTTCTGCCTTCAGAGAATTCATAGCTTCTGACTTCTGCTTCCATTGGACAGCTTCAGAACTTGAATTTCTTTAGATCCTTAGAACACTCACAGCTTCTGATTCCTGCTTCCATCGTGGACAGCTTCAGAACATGAATTTCTTTGATCTTCAGAACATTCACAGCTTCTGACTTCTGCTTCCATTCAGGACAGCTTCAGAACTTGAATTTTCTGGATCTTTTAGAACATTCTCATCTTCTGATTTCTGCTTCCCTCGGATAGCTTCAGAACTTTGAATGTCTACCAATCATTACTTCATGCTAGATTTGTATCAGAACATTGTTGAATGTACCAGAGCATCATCAGAGCATCTCTACATCCTGAAATGTTACAGAACAAAAACTAAACGACAAAAGTCAGCATGAACGAGTTAGAACATAAAATGTATGTTTGAACACATTATATGTATCAGAGCCATATAGGCTGAAATAATGTATCAGAGCAAATAATGTATCAGAGCCATAACATTATATGTATCAGAGCAAATAGAATTTTGTCAGAACAGGATAGACAATGATATTCAAATTCTATTATCAGTGCTTCTGATTCATTCTTCTTTCTTGCTTCTGATCTCTGAAGCTTGACAGCACTCAGCTTGCTTCAGTTTCCATGGTTTTGCTTCTTGTGTTTGCTTCTGAAGATTCACTTCACTTCTGTACCTGCAAAACACTCAAACCATATAGAACTTGCAGTTCTTGTTAGTGAATGTGTGGGAGCCTTTACCCAGCAACTGATAGATTAATCAAATCATTTATCATTTATCTTCTCCCCCTTTTTGTCATAACATCAAAAAGAATATTTAAAAAAAAATTCAGATGCATAAAACGACAAATAGAATCACTGGAATGTAAAACACAAAGAAACTTTTTCATTGATAATCAAAAAATGTTTACAAGACAGGAATGCAGGAAAACATATGCAACAAGAAAAGGAAACTACAAAGACCAACTTAGACAATGAAACGTTAGTAATAACCGAATCATAATTTCTAAAAGATTTAATCAGAACTTCTGACAAAAAAAAAAAATGTTCCACATTCATTTCAGAAGATACTCATACATGAGAACTTCTCATCTTCTCATTCTGGGCATAAATCCATACTGATGTTCTTCAGAATGAACTTAAACCTATCTTCAGCCAGGGGTTTTGTAAAGATATCAGCCCATTGATGGTCTGTATCAACAAAGTTTAAAGATATGACACCCTTCTGAACATAGTCCCTTATGAAATGATGTTTAATCTCAATATGTTTAGCTTTTGAATGAAGAATAGGATTCTTAGATAAACATATAGCAGAAGTATTATCACAGAATATAGGAATGTTACTCTCAAATATCTGATAATCTTCTAACTGACTCTTCATCCAGAGCATCTGTGTACTACAACCAGCAGCAGCTACATATTCTGCTTCTGTCGTTGATAGAGCAATAGTTGCTTGCTTCTTGCTGTACCAGGAGATCAAATGACTTCCAAGAAATTGGCAACTTCCTGAAGTACTTTTTCTTTCAATTCTGTCTCCAGCATAATCAGCATCGCAGAATCCTACTAAGTTGTATTCTTTAGATTTTCTGTAAACTAAGCCAACATTAGTAGTACCTTTCAGATACCTTAGAATTCTCTTAACAGCAGTTAAATGAGATTCTCTAGGATCTGATTGGAATCTAGCACACAAACAAACACTGAACAGAATGTCAGGTCTAGAAGCAGTCAGATATAGAAGAGATCCAATCATACCTCTGTATAACTTCTGATCTACCTTCTTACTTACCTCATCCTTACCTAGGATGCATGTTGGATGCATAGGAGTTTTGGCTTCTTTGCAGTCCAGAAGATTAAACTTCTTCAGAAGTTCCTTCACATACTTGGTTTGGTGAACATATGTTCCTTCTGATGTTTGATTTATTTGTATTCCAAGGAAATACTTGAGTTCTCCCATCATGCTCATTTCAAACTCAGCCTGCATAGACTCAGCAAACTCCTTTCCAAGTGTAGCATTAGATGTTCCAAAAATAATATCATCTACATATATTTGACAAATTAAAATATCCTTTTCAAAGGTTTTACAAAAGAGAGTAGTGTCCACTTTTCCTCTAGTGAAACCATTATCTAGAAGGAAAGAACTTAAGCGTTCATACCAAGCTCTGGGAGCTTGCTTCAATCCATATAATGATTTCTTTAGTTTAAACACATGATTCGGAGACATAGAGTCTTCAAAACCAGGAGGTTGATGGACATAAACTTCTTCATCTATATAACCATTTAAGAAGGCACTCTTAACATCCATTTGATAGAGAGTGATGTTATGTTGAGTGGCAAAAGAAATTAATAGACGAATAGATTCTAACCTGGCCACTGGTGCAAAGGTTTCTGTATAATCAATCCCTTCTTGCTGACTATAACCCTGAGCCACCAGTCTGGCTTTGTTTCTTACCACTTCACCTTTCTCACTGAGCTTGTTTCTGAAGACCCATTTTGTACCAATTATATTGAATCCATCTGGTCTAGGAACAAGATCCCAAACATCATTCCTTGTAAACTGATTCAGTTCTTCTTGCATAGCAATTATCCAGTCTGGATCTTCTAGAGCATTATCAACAGAAGTTGGCTCGATCAAAGATACAAGACCTAATTGACAGTCTGCATTGTTCTTAAGGAATGCTCTTGTTCTGATTGGATCATCCTTCTTTCCAAGAATGACATCTTCTGAATGACCAGAGATGAGTCTGGATGATCTTCTGACAGATGGTTCTTCAGAAATACTTAGATCCTCCAGAGAATCTGATACTTGATCTTCTGGTTCTTTGCTTCTGAGGAGCTCTGCTTCTGATGCGTTGCTTCTTGGCTCAACAACTTCTGATATATCAATATCATAATCTGCAAAATTATCAAACTGCTTTGGTTTTTCAGAACCAAGCTTATCATCAAACCTGATATTGATTGATTCTTCTACAACCAAAGTTTCAGTATTGTATACTCTGTAGCCTTTTGAGCGTTCAGAATATCCAAGAAGGAAACACTTTTGAGCTTTGGAATCAAACTTACCAAGATTATCTTTAGTGTTCAGAATAAAGCATACACATCCAAAAGGATGGAAATATGAAATGTTGGGCTTTCTATTCTTCCACAATTCATAAGGAGTCTTATTTAGAATAGGTCTGATAGAGATTCTATTCTGAATATAGCATGCAGTGTTTATTGCTTCTGCCCAGAAATGCTTAGCCATATTGGTTTCATTGATCATGGTTCTGGCCATTTCTTGCAGAGTCCTATTCTTTCGCTCTACAACTCCATTTTGCTGTGGAGTTCTAGGACAAGAGAAATCATGGGCAATACCATTCTCTTTGAAGAATTCTTCAAAGGATCCGTTCTCAAATTCACCACCATGATCACTTCTGACCTTTATGATTTTACACTCTTTTTCAGATTGAATCTGAATGCAGAAATCAAAGAACACTGAATGAGTCTCATCCTTGTGTTTTAAGAATTTTACCCAAGTCCAGCGGCTATAATCATCTACGATGACTAATCCATATTTCTTTCCTCTGACAGATGCTGTTTTGACTGGTCCAAACAGATCAATGTGCAAGAGTTCTAATGGCCTTGAGGTAGAAACAACATTCTTAGACTTGAATGCAGGTTTGGAGAACTTGCCCTTCTGACATGCTTCACAAAGAGCATCTGATTTGAATTTCAGATTAGGGAGTCCTCTGACCAGATTCAGTTTGTTAATCTGAGAAATCTTTCTCAAACTAGCATGACCTAATCTTTTGTGCCAGACCCACTGCTCTTCAGAAACAAACATAAGACAGGTCACCTTCTGACTCATAAGATCTTGCAGATCTGTCTTATAAATGTTGTTCTTCCTCTTGCCTGTAAATAGGATTGAGCCATCCTTCTGATTTACAGCCTTGCAAGACTTTTGATTAAAGATTATATCATAACCATTGTCACTCAATTGACTGATAGATAAGAGGTTATGAGTTAATCCTTCTACAAGAAGTACATTAGAAATGGAAGGAGAGTTACCAGACTTTATAGTTCCAGAGCCAATTATCTTGCCCTTCTGATCTCCTCCAAACTTGACTTCTCCTCCAGACTTAAGCACCAGGTCTTGGAACATAGACCTTCTTCCTGTCATGTGTCGTGAGCATCCAGAGTCCAGGTACCATGACATGTTGTGCTTTGTCCTTCTTGCAGCCAAGGATATCTGCAATAGGAATAATCTTATCCTTAGGTACCCACATTTTCTTGGGTCCTTTCTTGTTAGTTTTTCTCAAGTTCTGATTGAACTTGGGTTTAACATTATAAGCAATAGGAGGAACAACATGATAATTTTTAATGTGAGTTTCATGATATTTCCTAGGTTGTGTCACATGCTTCTTGGTGTGTGTTATGTGAAAACTTTGAGCATGTGAAGTGTGCCTAATATCATGAGAGTGGCCATACTTGAACTGATCATACAATGGCTTGTATGTAATTTTCATTTCATCAACAGGTTCAAGTTTGTATGGGGTTTCACCCTCAAAACCAATGCCAACTCTTTTGTTTCCAGATACGGCATATATCATAGAAGCTAGCTGACTTCTGCCAATACTTCTAGATAAGAACTTCCTGAAACTTAAATCATATTCTTTCAGAATATGGTTTAGACTAGGAGTGAATTTTTCTGAATCAGAAGGAGATCCAACATTATTGGATAATTTTAAAAGTTTTTCTTTTAATTCAGAATTCTCCAACTCAAGCTTCTTTGTTTCAAATTCAAATTGCTTTTTCAGCTTTTTGTATTTGAGACTAATCTGAGACTTGAGTTCCAGAAGTTCAGTTAGACCGGAAACTAACTCATCTCTAGTAAGTTCAGAAAATACCTCTTCAGAATCTGATTCTGATGTAGATTCTGATCCGTCATCTTCTGTCGCCATCAGCGCACAGTTAGCCTGCTCATCTTCTGAATCATCTTCTGACTCATCCCAGGTTGCCATAAGACCTTTCTTCTTATGAAACTTTTTCTTGGGACTTTCCTTCTGAAGATTTGGACATTCATTCTTGTAGTGTCCAGGCTCATTGCATTCATAGCACATGACCTTCTTCTTGTCAAATCTTCTTTCATCAGAGGATTCTCCACGTTCAAATTTCCTTGAACTTTTGAAGCCTCTGAACTTCCTTTGCTTGGTCTTCCAGAGTTGATTTAGCCTTCTGGAGATCAGGGACAGTTCATCTTCTTCTTCAGATTCTGATTCTTCAGGATCTTCTTCTCTGGCCTGAAAAGCGTTAGTGCATTTCTTGATATTTGATTTTAATGCAATAGACTTACCTTTCTTTTGAGGCTCATTTGCGTCCAGCTCTATTTCATGACTTCTCAAGGCGCTGATAAGCTCTTCCAGAGAAACTTCATTCAGATTCTTTGCAATCTTGAATGCAGTCACCATAGGACCCCATCTTCTGGGTAAGCTTCTGATGATCTTCTTTACGTGATCAGCCTTGGTGTATCCCTTGTCAAGAACTCTCAATCCAGCAGTAAGAGTTTGAAATCTTGAAAACATCTTTTCAATGTCTTCATCATCCTCCATCTTGAAGGCTTCATACTTCTGGATTAAGGCTAGAGCTTTAGTCTCCTTGACTTGAGCATTTCCTTCATGAGTCATTTTCAAGGACTCATATATGTCATAGGCCGTTTCCCTGTTAGATATCTTCTCATACTCAGCATGAGAGATAGCATTCAGCAAAACAGTTCTACATTTATGATGATTCCTGAAAAGCTTCTTTTGATCATCATTCATTTCTTGCCTTGACAGCTTCACGCCACTGGCATTTACTGGATGTTTGTAACCATCCATTAGAAGATCCCATAGATCACCATCTAGACCCAGAAAGTAACTTTCCAGTTTATCTTTCCAGTATTCAAAGTTTTCACCATCAAATACCGGCGGTCTAGTATAACCATTGTTACCGTTGTATTGCTCAGCAGAGCCAGATGTAGATGCAGGTGTAGATGTAGACTTTTCACTTTCATCAACCATCTTTTAAATGAAGCGTTTTTCTCTTCCTGAATCTTTTCTAAACACGGTTAAGTGCTTGCACCTTAGAACCGGCGCTCTGATGCCAATTGAAAGATAGAAAAACACTTAGAAAGGGGGGGGGGGGGTTTGAATAAGTGTAGCTTTAAAAACTTGACAGATAAAAATAAATTGCACAGTTATTTTTATCCTGGTTCGTTGTTAACTAAACTACTCCAGTCCACCCCCGCAGAGATGATTTACCTCAACTGAGGATTTAATCCACTAATCGCACGGATTACAATGGTTTTCCACTTAGTCCGCAACTAAGTCTTCCAGAGTCTTCTGATCACACACTGATCACTCCAGGAACAACTGCTTAGATACCCTCTAAGACTTTTCTAGAGTCTACTGATCAACACGATCACTCTAGGCTTAGTTCACTCCTAAGACTTCCCTAGAGTATTCTGATCAACACGATCACTCTAGTTACAAACTGCTCAGCCAACTGCTAAGACTTCCTAGAGTATACTGATCACACGATCACTCTAGTTCCTTACAACTTAATGTAATTCTAAGAGTATTACAAATGCTTCTTAAAAGCGATAATCACAACTGTGATATTTCTCTTAACGTTTAAGCTTAATCTCACTAAAATATTACAACAGCAATGTAGTGAGTTGATGAAGATGAAGATTCTGAGTTTAGATTTGAACAGCGTTTCAGCAAGTTTGATATAAGTTGTTTTTGGTGCGGAATCGTTAACCTTGCTTCTCATCAGAACTTCATATTTATAGGCGTTGAGAAGATGACCGTTGAATTCATTTAATGCTTTGCGTGTTCCGTACAGCATTGCATTTAATGTTATACGCTTTTGTCAACTACCTCGAGCCTTGTTCACGCTGTGTCTACTGACGTAGCCTTTAGTAGCTTTTAACGTTCCTTTTGTCAGTCAGCGTAGTCTGCCACCTGTACTTCCTTCTGATCTGATGTTTGTGAATACGACGTTTGAATATCATCAGAGTCAAAACAGCTTGGTGCATAGCATCTTCTGATCTTCTGACCTTGAAGTGCTTCTGAGCGTGATACCATCTTCTGATCTTCAGTGCTTCTGATCTCATGTTCTTCTGATGCTTCCATAGACCCATGTTCTGATTCTGCTTCGACCATCTTCTGATGTCTTGCCAGACCATGTTCTGATGTTGCATGCTGAACCATTTGAGATACAACTTCTGAGCGCTGAATTATGCGTACTCTTTATATATATTTCCTGAAAGGGAAATTGCATTGGATTAGAGTACCATATTATCTTAAGCAAAATTCATATTATTGTTATCATCAAAACTAAGATAATTGATAAGAACAAATCTTGTTCTAACAACTGTTCCATCCAGTTGGAACAATATCTTCACGAGATATTCTTGAACTTTCAGGAGCGGAGTATTTCACCATGTAGTCGAATCTTCCGCTTGGTTCTCCTAATGTATCCCAAGTCTCTTCGGGGATAGGAGGAACTTCTTCTGATGAACCATGACTTCTGGTGGTGAAGCTGTCAGTAACTTCATCACTGCTTGGTTGAGTCTTACTTTCAGATCCTTTAGTCGGATAGCAGTAAGGTGGATCAGACTCTGGTAGGGAGATATATCCTGCTTTGTTAAGATAGGATAACCATTCCTCTTAATCGGTGTTTTCCGTACCGATGGTATTGACTGTTTGTTGAACAGGTTGAAGAAAACCTCCACTGCAGAAAGTTTCTTGAATAGGGAGAACTACTTCAATCCCTGGGATAGCTTTTGATGATGTCGGAAAGAATCCAATTCCTATTCTGTTCTTGTTGTTGGTAGGAATATTAATGTGCCCCCAACCACTGGTTGTGCCATCCTTTACAACTTGGATTGCATCTTTGTATGAAGAGATAGACGCTGCTTTCTCCTTTCCTTTGTCCAAGGAAAGTGCTTGGAATTTAGTTCCAACAACTTCTTTTGGTTCTATGTCGGAGAATGATGACAGGTTGCTGACGATCAGAGCTCGTTCTCCACATACGGTTACCAATTTGTTATTTCTTATGAACTTCAGTTTCTGATGAAGTGTTGAAGTAATTGCCCCAGCTTCATGAATCCATGGGTGACCTAGCAAACAACTGTATTGTGCTGGAATATCCATAACTTGGAAAGTGATTTTGAACGTCTGAGGTCCAATAGTTATGGGAAGATCCACTTCTCCGAAAACTGACTTCCTTGATCCATCAAATGCTTTGACGATGACATGACTTTTTCTTAGAGGGTAATCTTCAAAGGATAATCTTGATAATGTTGATTTAGGCATGACGTTGAGAGAGGATCCATTGTCTATTAGGACTCCTGTGAGTGTATCACCCATGCAGCCAACTGAGATGTGAAGTGGAAGATTGTGGTCCACTCCTTCTTCAGGAAGATCTTCGTCACAGAAACTTAGGTTAGTTCCGGCGGAGATGTTGGCAACGATGTTGTTGAATTGGCTTATTGTAACACTTGGTTCTACGAAAGCTTGTTCCAAAACTTTCTGTAGAGCTCCCTTATGAGCTTCAGAACTCAATAGCAGGGAAAGAACAGAAATCCTAGACGGAGTATGTAGTAATTGATCTACAATGTTGTATTCACTCCTCTGGATTAACTTCAAGATCTCATCATTTTCTTTTGCTTGAACAGCATTGGTCGGATGATCATCTTGCCTATGTGGTACTTCCTCCGAAGGTTTCTCCACATTTTCTGTTGTTCTGTTGAAGACTCGTCCACTTCTGGTGACTCGACTAACATCAGCAATGTTGACAACAGACGGTAATGGTATTTCCTTACCATTTTCAATGAATGTAGCATTGTACTTGTATGGTATAGCCTTGTCAGACTCATACGGTACAGGACCTGGTAAGTAGATGACTAGTGGTGCAACTGCTGTCTTCCTGCTATCATACTTAACTTGCATAGGTTCATCTTGATTAATTTGAGGAGATACGGTAAAGACTTCGTCATCTTCTCTGTTGGCAAGAACAGTAATGGTATTGTCATCCATCAGCTTTTGAATGTCGTTGCGAAGACGCAAACATCCTCGTGAATTTCTTCGACAGATTTCGCATCTACTGTAAGCGTGGAAATCTGTTCCAAAGTAGGCAAGTCCATTTAAAGTTTTATGGAACCTGACTACCGATCCTTCAAGGTCTTCAACTTTGTAGATTTTGTATTCTCCTGGACATCCTTGAACCATGTTGACATCATGTTCAGTTCTGACTCGGATATGTTGAATCCATCCTAAGTCCATTTGTTCTTGTAATGCAGCTTGAACTACGGCACGTCCTTGATTATTCTTTGGACAAATTTCACATGTGAAGTAGTTGTGAGGTGGTACATGACCGTACCCAGCTTGTTTAGCGTGCATCCTGACAAGATTTTCCCCTATCTGAAGAATGTCGTAGATTTGAATGACATTGGGGTGTTGGTCTATCAGATTTACTGAAGCTTCTTTATGCTGCGGCAAAGGATTTGCTTGGACGTTTGGATTAGTATCTTTGAAGGATAGCATTCCGCTCTTCACTAATCGTTGGACGTCAATCTTGAAAGAGAAACAGTTCTCAATATTGTGACCTGGTGCCCCCTGATGATAGGGACAAGATTGGTCAGCCTTATACCATGGTGAAGAACTGTTTGTAGGATTTGGAGGACTCCTTGTCTGAATGAGTCCTTTTGCCAGTAATGTTGGAAACAATTCTGCATACGGCATTGGTACGGGGTCAAAGGCAGGATACCTTGGAGCCCGATTGTTGTAATTTGGAGGTCGAACCTGCTGCTGAGGTTGCTGTGACCTTTGTTGAGTTTGTTGTTGCGAGACCTGAGGTTGATAAGCTGGCGCTGAGTTAACAACCGGAGTTATTGTTGCAACTTGAGGTTGGAATTTCTTCTTGATTTTGTGCAAGACATTGCTAACATCTTGATCCTTTTTCTTCTGGAAAGAACTTCCATACTTCCTTGGACCAACAGAAGATTCTGGTTCTTTGTTCAAGCGTCCTTCCCGAACTGCTTCTTCTAAACGTACACCCATGTTTACCATCTCAGTAAAATCGCTTGGTGCACTTGCAACCATTCGTCCGTAGTAAAATGGACTCAAAGTTTTGAGATAGATTTTTGTCATTTCTTTCTCTTCAAGTGGTGGACAAATTTGAGCAGCAACTTCACGCCATCTTTGAGCGTATTCCTTGAAGCTTTCTCTATCCTTTTGAGTCAGGGCCCGGAGTTGATCTCTGTCGGGAGCCATATCCAGATTGTACTTATACTGTTTGACGAAGGCCTCTCCGAGGTCTCGAAAAGTACGAATCTCTGAACTGTCCAAGTTCATGTACCATTTGAGTGCAGCACCAGTCAGGCTGTCTTGAAAATAATGAATGAGCAATTGTTGATTATCAGTCTGAGTTGACATTCTTCGAGCGTACATCACAAGATGACTTTGTGGGCATGAATTCCCTTTGTACTTCTCGAATTCTGGTACTTTGAACTTGTGAGGAATCTTAACATTTGGAACCAGACAGAGGTCTGCAGCATTCTTTCCAAATAGATCTTGTCCTCGGAGAGTCTTGAGTTCCTTCTGCATTTGCAGAAACTGTTCCTGGAACTCGTCCAATCTTTCATACACGCCAGCATCCTCACTTGGAGCGTGATGATATACTTGCCCTCACTGCGGGGGAAAAGTATGCATAATGGGCTGTGGAGAAGCCATGACAGCAGATCTTGGAATCTCAGCATTCTGTTGTGCGAAACCCATTGCCGTTGCTCTTGGAACTTCAATTTCCAGAGGTTTGCAACCTCCGGTGGACGCATATCCATGGTGACTTTTGGAGCTTCAGAAGCTGGAGGTATGTACCCTTCTGGAGTAAAGTTATACGGCATGCCCCAAGGTCGATCAGGCGGCATGGTATACTGAGGAATAGGAGTAGAAACAATCTCGGAAACCACAGTCCTTTGTGGTTCTTCTGGCGTTGGTCGATTCTGCGCAACTACCAGGGCTTCTACCATACTATTGAGTCTTTCAACAGTACCTTTGAGAGTATTAATCTCTTCTCTGAGTTCTTCATTCTCTTGCTCAAAGTCTTCCATTCTTTTCTTGCGACTTGAACGAGTGTTGTATGGATGAGACAGCTTGAAAGTCTTGGTTCACCTCCTTCTCCTCTCTTTCTGGAGAAAGGAAAGTGACTATTAGATCCGCGACAATTCTCGTGTCAGTGCGTACGACTAAAGCGATGTATGATATGCAATTAAGTTAATATTTTTCAAGGAAACACCATAATTACGTTATGAAACATCAAACTTTATTAATTAAGCGAAAACGCCGTTTTTACACACTTTGAAAAGGGAAATACAGAGAAACTGAGAGAAAGGACTCTAAAACTTTGATGATGAGCCGACTTCACGTTCTAACATCTTCTTCTGTTTCTTGAGCTGAGCGTTCTCTGACGTGAGCTGATCGATGATCCAGGAAGCAGGAGGGATATGATGAGAAAGTGACGTTTGTGTCACTTGTCGATCGAGCACTTCAAGTAACTCATCCTTCCTTCTTAGGATGTTATGAATCTCAACGTTTTCTGTGTTGACGATTCGATACTTGTTCCTCCAAGCATTCCTTTCTTGGCATACCTTGTTTAATGCCGCTTGCAGTTTTTCAACATCGGTGGAGAAAAGGTAAATTGGTTCCCTTAGGGGAATAGGTTCTTGATGTTGATATGGCATCCTGAGCTTGAATGCTCTGACGCGTACCCATTGAAGGTAAGGATCCAGGGAGATGCAAAGATGTTTTCCTAACAATCTTCTCCCTTTGCTGTGAACAAAACGCCAGGCTTGGACAATTTCCTTCTTCAGCATGTTGCCATGATCGTCGATGTTCTTGAAGAACAGACCCTCCAATTGGATGTTACTTGGAATATTTTTCATAGGATAGCCGTATTGACGACGGGCTAAAGCTGGATTATAACTGATCCCTCCCTTAGTTCCAATAAGGGGTACGTTGGGGAAACTTCCGCAACTGAAGATGATCTTGGTTTCGTCGTTGTCAGGACTACACCAATCAATGTCTGTATGAGTGAGAGACATGATTTTCTGTGACCAGTAAAGGCCATCCCTCATATTCCAGAAAGTGCTAGACTTTGGTAGGTGCGAAACGAACCATTCGTATAACAGCGGTACGCAGCATGTGATTAATCCTCCTCGCTGCAGGTTTCTTGAATGCACAGAGTGATAAGCATCCGCAAGCAAGGTTGGAACTGGATTTCCAATTAAGAAGATCTTAATTGCGTTGATGTCGACGAAATCGTTAATGTTAGGGAACAAAAACAATCCGTAGATAAGCAAAGCCAAGACTTCCTCAAATGCGCTCATATCTTGGATGCTGACGAAGTACCGAGCTTGATCAAACAGGAATTTGGAGGGCAATCCTTGAATTCCTCCTCTACTCACCATATGAGTTCTGATGTCGACTACGTTCAAAGGAGTAGTTGCAGCAATGATAACGTCGTCAGGATTCTTTTCCAAACCGGAGTACGGATCTTGCGCGTACACGGGTATTCCAATTAGACGAGAGTACTCCTCCAACGTAGGCATGAGCTGATAATCTGGAAAGGTGAAGCAGTGATACGTTGGATCGTAAAACTGCACCAAGGTGGGAAGGATCCCATCCACCGTGTTGGTATTGAGCAAAGGCAGAAGTTTTCCATACTTCTCCTTGAAAGCCTGGGGGTTGACCACCAGTTTTCCGAGCTTTCCCAGTTCCTTGACCTGGGGAATCTTGAAGGTGTATTTCCTAGCTCTCTTTCTTCCGTAATCCATAATATAGATCCTTAAGTCCTTTCTCCGTTTCTCTCTTTCTCTGAAGTTCAAAACGTTCGTTATTTAGTTTCCTTGAAAAACGACTCGAAAAAGACTCTTTTTGTTTTTAGTTGTTATTAATGAATGATGCATGAATGCATGAATGCACACACAAGAGTTTTAAACAAACATGGCGTTGAAGGGTATAGTGGTCATGAAGTCAAAACGCAAATCCCGCCCCAATGGTAAACTAAGGTTAAGGATTTTTGTACCTGTAGAACGGGTTCTAGGGGTCTCAGAGTTTTTGCTCAACCTTAAAGATACGTTGATTGGTATCTATAAGAGAGTTTTCTCTGAGTGTAGTATCTGCGTGACAATTACTTCCGTAATCACCGCTCTACGTCCTAAAAAAAGGCTTTAAGTGGGGTTAATGTGTTTCTAGGTCCTCCTGGTACAAATCAGTCTCGGAATGCAGTGGCGCAGTTAATCACAACCAGCCAGGCAAATCCCAAGAGTAGACTTGGAAACCAAGATTAGAGGGGCTTCACCGGGAAGACATCCTCCATCCTATCTTATGTTGCACTCAAATCCGGGTATAGGATTTCTCACCACAAGGGGGAATCAAGCCCTTTCCCGATACAGAATAAACAAAATAAACAAATATATATGCAACAATCACATGATATGACACAGAGGTTAGGCAGGACCTCTCTTGTTTGAGGGGGAATTTGGCATCCCTAATTCCTCATTGGGGCTGGACCAGCAACAGGTCAACCATTGGTTTGGATGAAAAACCAAGGTTTTTAACACTTATATCCCCAGCAGAGTCGCCATTTTTCTGTAGTGTCGTTTTCTTTACCTCCCCGTTTCACTTGGGAGGACGGCACGCTAAACCCTTCACGCGAAATTTGGAAGGAGAATGCGCCCGTGGTGGGATGAATTTTATTTCAGTTCTTCCTACGATATCACACGAACTTTCTTATTTGTCCTACGAGTAGGAAAGGGGAAAAAAGATCTCAACTAAACCCTAGGAGTTTGCTAAGTGTGGGGATTTCACCTAGACTAGAAATTCTGGAGTCCGGGGGGTCGGTTATACATAGGGAAGTGTTTAAACACCCTACATATCTGTAGTACTCTACAGGAACCTTCTCTGTGTCATTTGTGTTTGTGTTTATTGCTAATGATTGGGAAAGTTTCTCCCTTGTGTTAGGAGAGAGAATTGAATTGATTAAAGAAAGACAGACAGATAGACAGACTGACTATTTTTGGTATTTTATTAGCTCGCTGAGATTCCTTGTGAACCTCATGCCTACATATCCCTAGTGGAAGTCGGAGCTTAATGTAGTTCGGGGAACTAACTAGGGAAATTAATTGTTTTTTGGTGCCTTGCTTGAAGCTCAAGGTTGAAGCTTGGGATTAAATCTCTGTTTACAGTAAAGAGACATGAAATCATCTCTACAGAGAGGTATTTGTACTATTCTACCACAAACATTTTGAAAGAGTGACAGAATAACTGAATTCATTTCATTCAAGAGGGGGACCTTACTTGTGTGTGTGCAAGTATGCCAGTCAGATGCCTCTTAAATGAAAGAAAGATGCTCGTCCAAATTAGGGAAAGTGTACAAGTCTGGGGATGTGCCAGAGCATGTCTTTCAGAGTCCTAAATGGGAGACTTTGATTGAAATTGAAATTGAAATGTTTGTTTGTTTGAATGTGGTAGAGTAGTAAAAATATCTCTCTATAGAGATAAGCTATGTCTATCTACTGTATAAAAGATTTGAATTTAACTTGCTTGTATGAGGCCCAAGCTTGAGGCTTTTTGATTGATTAATTATTTATTGAAAGATAACTCTACTGGGGAGAATTTAAACTAAAGAGTTTTTGTGTTCTGTACAAAGCCCAGAATTGAGGCTGACTCTAGTTGGAGAGTGTTTATTTGATGGATTTTATTTGGTGTTCTGTACAAAGCCCAGAATTGTGGCTGACTCTACTTAGGGAGACTCTATTTTTGTGCCTTGTATAAAGCCCAAGGTTGTGGCTAACTGCTGAGGATAACTGAGTTTTTATTTTTAGACTATGGATGACTCTATTTTGTGTGCCTTGTACAAAGCCCAAGGTTGTGGCTGACTCTTACTGAGGATGGTTATTAAGTTGTGCCTTGTATGAAGCCCAAGGTTGTGGCTACTCTAGCTAGGGGGAATATTATTTTCTGCCTTGTACAAAGCCCAAGGTTGTGGCGGACTTTTAAAGAAACTGAGTGTGGAAGACTCTATGGGGAAAAGATCCTAGAGATTAGGAATCTTTGACACAGGGAAATATGGTTTATCTGCCTTGTACAAAGCCCAAGGTTGTGGCAAAAAATGAAAGACTCACTGGGGGAGTTTTATTCTGCTAGAGGTTTTAACAAACTAATTTATTTTTATGTTTTTTGGAAGCTAACCCTTTCCAGGGATTTTGACTCAGCTGGAGAAATTGTTTGGTAAAAGACTGACTTTATCATGTTTTTTTTTTGGAGGCTGACCCTTTCCAGGGGTTTTGACTCTTTTGGGGAAATTATCTCCTAAGAGAAATGAATCTTTATTAATTGACTTTGGAGGCTAACCCTTTCCAGGGATTTTGAAAGAATAAAAGAATGTGTTGGAGGCTAACCCTTTCCAGGGATTTTGAAAGAATAAAAGAATGTGTTGGAGGCTAACCCTTTCCAGGGATTTTGAAATGAATGATTTGGGTAGCACTCCATTAATTATTAAAGGATGAAAAGATTGGCAGAAAGATTATCTAGTGGAGACTTCTTGTTTAAAGCCCAAGATGAAGGCTGACTCAATGCTGAAGATGACCAAAACATGGATCCTAGACTCTATTAAAGAAGATTGATGAAGATAAGGGTGACAGAGACTGTCCATGTCTCTCATTCCAAAAGGTGTGCTCAATGTAAAAATTGAGACAAACTTAGCTTGTTTAAAGTCTGGTTTAAATTGGAAGAAACTCACCAGGGTAAGCTAAAAGGTGACTAAAGACCTGTTCCTATGTTTATAAGAAACCTGATGGGTCCTTGTATACAAGCTCAAGAGGAAGCTGGAAATGCTTTTAAGAAGCCTGTGGGTCCTTGTACAAAGCCCAAGAGGAGGCTAATCGAGGGTCCTTGTTATAGCACAAGAGAAAGCTATGTGGTTTTGAACTTATTTTGGCTCTAAGCAAATGGGTAAGAGGTTTCACCAGGAATAATTCCTCTTTGGGTGGATGTGTCCTATTATTTGGATTCTAAGGTTTTTGCCAAGATGTTTCACCGGGAATAATTCATCTTGGGAGTTTGAACTACAGATCTCTAATTAGGAAAGAGCCTTCACCGGGAAGACATTCTCAATCCTAGGTCATATTCCTATAATATATATATAGTTTAACTGTCCTAAGGTTTATACTCAAACGTAGTTCTAAACTAATATATGTACAGTTTATATTTGACAGTAATTTAAACAAAGACTGTAAATTGTAAGCTTGTAAAGCCTAACCTGGATGGAGTGAAGGCCTTTGAAGAAGTATGTACAGAGCCTCAACAGTATTTTTGTTGTTTTGTTGATAACAGTTGAATGTATATGATAAACAGTTAATGGTTTTTTGAAAACAGAAGAAGTGAAGATGGACAAAGGTCACATAGGTATCTGAAGAGTTTCACCGGGAATAATGCCCTTCAAATACCAGAAGAATGTTTTGAAAACAAAAAGAAGATTTTGAAAATACAGTTTTGAAAACAAGCTAAGAAGAGAAGGTTTTTGGGACTTACACTCTATTAGAGGCCCAGTACTTTGCAGTACTGGTGATAAAAACAGTTGGAAATGATTTGAAATGATATAAGGTTTTTTTGTTTGAAAACCTTAATCATTTGATTTAATCAGAGATTGAAAACAGTTTTGAGAATTGACAAAAGTCAACTTAATTAAAGTAAAAATAAAGATTTTTACTTAATTAAGACCTAAACAACTAGGGTTTTATCATAAAATTATTTACAAAGTGATTAGGTTAAAATAAAGTGATAATATATATTTAAAGTATTTAAGAAAACACTTAAAAACATACTATTTTAAACCTAATTAAAATTCAAGAAATAAATAATATTTTTATGATTTTTTTGACTATTCACAAAATAGATATATTAAATAATAGGTGTATGAAAAATGAAGTGAAAATGATTTATTTTGATAGGTGAATTAATTGTGTGAAGTTGTGAAGAAATTTAGTGTGAAAAGTGATAAAAAAAATGGTTTTGTCACCTAGAGGGGTTGAACTCACGCCCTCCAAGTCATTGGCCAAAACACCCACCATCTGGGCTACGCGCGCAGTTTGTTTAAGATGCACATCCAACTTATTATATTTTCAAACAAGTGGCAAAACATTGAAAAATAAATGAAGCAAAAAGTCTGGGGCGAGGGGGGTTCGAACCCCAGACCTTGGGCATGAGGAGACTAAGAGCGCATGTGTGGCCACTAGGGCAAGTTGTTCAGTCGTTAATAAAACGCACACCATTCAAAATAAAATAAACTCTCCCCTGAGAATTCAAATTTTGCGCGCCACCACCATCTTCGTCTTCAACCTCAAGCTCTCCATTTTTGAATTTCTGAACTTACTCGTTTCTCAACCATTTGCAACGATGTAAACATGAAACTTGCTCTAAATTCACTCACGATTCTAAATATGTAACTAACATGAACTATCATTAACTACATCTAACTAATTTACCAGAAATCGTGAAGAACCCTAAAATTTCAAAATTAAATTAAATGACTATACTGAAAGATAAATGGATGATGATAGAGGGTTTTCAATCCTCTGATGATGCTGAACAAGATAGAATCGAGCTATTTCACAAAGAGTACTTAAATTAAAGATAGGGAGTTCAGAAACTTACCTCTGAAAATGGAGATCGTGAGGATGATAGAGAGCAACTGGGCTTGTATGAATGATCCCAAAAGCTTCCTTGTGGCTCAGTGATGCTAACTGAATGCTTGTAATGAACTCAAACCTCCTGAATTGTTCTATGGACCTCCCTCGATTTCAGCTTCAAGTGAACATGGAGGGTGTTGATTCTCGAGTTACAGATGAGCTGCAGCCATCTGGTTAGCCTCACTATGACCTGAGGAGTGTGCCTGGATGATTGGCTTGCCTTGAAACCTTCTGAATCACTCCATGGACCTCCAACTGCAGATGCTCCAAAGTGAGAGCAACAATGGTGTTCCTCCACCTACAGAAGTGATCCAGGTGCTTGGATCACCTCAAATGACCTCCCTTGAGATGTTAGAATGCTCACTTCCCAAAGATAAGCTCTGGTTTGAAGAAATCGATTCTTCTTGCCAAAGAACTTTGAAAAACAATGAACAAGAGAAGAGAAAGAGAAAGCAAGTAATATGGTTGCTTTGGTGTGTTTTTTGAATGAGAATGAGGCCTCTATTTATAGGCAAATGTCTCAGTACTGATTGGGAGAGTGAGCTTGCTTAGTGAAGTAAGTTTGGTTTCTTAGCCATGAAGAAATTTCAAAGAATCTCCAAATGTGATCATTGCATTTTCGAGCCACCTCCCCTATCCATTGATTCTATCTGATCTTAGGGGACAATTCAGATGCAAAGTGAGCTCTAATTGGTTGGTGAGAAGATTCCTTGGGTGATTCATCAATTTGCCATAAATTCTCAAATGTAATCATTACATAATCACATGTTCTTGTTTTAGGAATCTTCTTCAATTATCATGGCATGGTGAAAATGAATGCATGGCATGTTTGCAGATGTATTATGGGTCTTGTAGCATCTGTATTTGAGGTCATGTGCACAAAACTTCAAAGTTCCAAAATGATGCATGACCTATAATTTCACTTCATGAGGCCAACTTTGAACAAGCATAACTCTTAGCTCAAATTGAATTTTGAGAAGGTTGAACACAATTTGGAAAGCCCTAAACATCTACTTTAAATCATTAGTTTATGTCTTCTTCAGAATCCTTTGGGAAATTTGTGAAAAATGAGGCCAAAGTTGGAAGAAAACTAGGTTAAAACACTTAGAAAAATTTCTAAGTGTTTATGACCTAAACTTCAAAATTTCCAAAACTTCATAAATGGTTGATCTTTTGAAAAAAGTTCCCTTGTAAGATGTTGTTTTATTTGGCCAGATCTACAACTTTCATGTTGGAAGTTTTTTTGAGTTGTGTAGGTGAAATTTTGAGATCTCACCATGCCTTCAAAAACCCTAATTCCCGACTTTTCGCTCCTTGATGAATTTCTTTGAATTTCTTTGGCCAAATGACTTTGACATCCATATATTGATGATATTGATCTTTGAAAGTCATTTTTTGACCAAAAACCTTAAAAGTCAATGATGATCCTTCACAGTTGACTTTTTCCTAACAAAGTGAATTTTTGGGCTTTTGTGTAGAAATAAGATCTTCTCCCCAAATAGATGATATAAATGGATTATATGGAGGTAGTAGAGATCCTTGAATCATGTCTTGAGTTTTGGATTCATGCCCTGATCAAAAGTCAACTATCTTGGTGAATTAGGTCAAAACCCTAATTTGTCGACCATGTGAAAATAATGACTGTAGACTTTGAATTGAAGTGTGATGTCTAGTAGATCTTGTCATATGAGTTATTTGAAGATGATTGATGTCTTTGAATGACCCTATGAGGTTTTTTAGGGTTTCCCAAATGTGATCCCTGATTTCAGTCCTTGATAGGCTCAAAACCCTAGTCTGGTGACCTGAGTAAACCTGTACTCAGATGACTGGATGTCTAATCAATCATAGGTGAGAAAAAATGAAGTTCTTGGGCCCTATGATTGTATTAGAGACTAATCTTTGTATTGATTGATCCTTTGCCTGAGCTTTCTTGTCTTTGAGCATCCTCGATTAGGTACCAGATGGAGAAATGACTGCTCTGGGTACTTGTCTTGCCCTGATGAAAATCCTGAAGATATGTCATCTCAGGGGGGTCAAAAATTAGGGTATGACAGATGCCCCTATTTAAGTTTCTTTTATCCGGAGGGAGAGAGATTGATATCTCGATCTCTCTTGTGTAAAAGAGACTTAAATATATTAAAGAATGCCCGAATTTTGGGCGCTCCTGAGATGTTGTAACTGACGTAGTCTTTGCATGACTTGTTCCCGTTGTCGCGCTTGGCGGGGAATGAGGAGACAAACTCCTGTAGAAATACTTGATGTGGATTCTGGTGAATGGATGGCAGTGTAGGATGCGCAATCCATCTTCTTTAACTAAGTGTTGATACTTAGAGAAAGGTAACCAACTTCCCCTCGTTTCGGATGTCCATATCTCGAAACTAGTTGTAGTTGTGTTTGGACAATATCTCAGATAAAGAGAAAATTTCCAAAAGTTTGTTTCCTCATCAAACTTCTCATCAGCACTTGGAGATGATATGCCATTTGACGGTAGTAAAGAAACTTCAAAGGTTTGTTTCCTCATCAAACTTCTCATCAGCACTTGGAGATGAGATGCCATTTGACGGTAGTAAAGAAACTTCAAAGGTTTGTTTCCTCATCAAACTTCTCATCAGCACTTGGAGATGAGATGCCATTTGACGGTAGTAAAGAAACTTCACCATCTTCCCTTTTTGACTTGACGTCTTTGAAAGATTGTCATATGGGCCCGCGCTCTTTTGAGGGGCTAATGACTTTGACTGAAGGCGGACGAACTGTTTTCGGGGTGAAAACTGCCATTCGTCGACTGATGCCTGGGGAATCAACAAACTGTTTTCCTAATAGGAAAACTGCCATTCATCGACTCTGTGGGGAATTAAACATCCCAGAAACAGACAAACTGTTTGAAGAAACTGCCATTTGTCGATCTCTTGAGTATTTAACAAACAAACTGTCTTTTCTTGGGAAAAGACTGCCATTTGCCAATTGCTAGGGGAGCAAACTGTCTTCTACTGGGAGAGACTGCCATTTGTCGATTCTGCTGTGAGAAAGTGAGCAAACTGTCTTCTGCTGAAAGAGACTGCCATTTGCTTACTTTGTTATGATAGAAAGTCAGCAAACTGTCTTCTGCTGAAAGAGACTGCCATTTGCTGACTGCTAGGGGGAAACAAACTGTCTTCTACTGGGAGAGACCGCCATTTGTCGACCCTGTTATGAAAGAAAGTGAGCAAATTGTCTTCTGCTGAAAGAGACTGCCATTTGCTGACTTCTGCCGGGGATTATGAACTATCCTCTGGATGAAGACTATCATTTGCTGACTCCGCTGGGGAATCATGTGTCGATCTCCCGGGAGATTCTGATTTATTTTCTTTGATGAAAAAGTGGCATCTCTTGACCTTGCTGGGGAAATACCAAACTGTTTTTTTCTTAGGAGGAAAAAAAACATCCATTTGTCAATTATGTCGAGGAATCCACCCTATTTGGAGAAGAGAACTGCTCATCGACCCTCTGGGGAATGCGAAATAGATTATCTTATCCGAATAAGATTGTCGAGTGTCGCTCTGTGGGAGAATCTCGGCTGAGGATCTCCAAAAGTGAACAAACTATCTCTTTGAGGGAGACTACCATCTATTGACTTGCTTGGGGAAATCTCTCCACATGGATTGTTGTCTTGAAGGAAAAAGTTTCTCCAGGACTTGCAGGGGAAACTTGAGTTCATGCCCTCATGACTCGGGCATTCTCATGATTAAAAGCCTAATTTGACTATGCAGTTGTGATGTAATGTATGCATGAATATTATGACAATTATAAAATGTAAAGTGAATGTGAATAGAATTGCCGCGGATGTAAAATCCTATGCTGCGACTTGAAATTCTTGTAGAGCAGAAGATGTCCTCTTCTTGTAGTTCGAACTCTGTTGGGAATATCTGATTATCAGTTGTCCGCTGTCCGAAGTGAGTAGTATAATTTGAAGTAAAGATCCGTCATCGGGAGATGCTCGCGAAGCGACCTCATGGGGAAATCTTGGTTCCCGGAGTCTCAACCGTTCTCGGAGCAACTATTTGCATTCTTCCTATTGTTTGCAAACCTTAGAAAGAAATTTCACCTTTATTTTTGCAAGTAAATTCATTTTTATTTTATGAAAACATTTGTTTCAAGAAAATGACTGTTTAAATTTAAAATGCATTTCAAGAAATTGAATAAGACTAGATTGCAAAGGAAAAGCACAAGGCTCAAATTATTATATATGGAATGGTAATCAGCCAAATGCTTGATTCCATGGAGTATTTACAAAGTTGGAAATTGGTAATTTTCGGGAAAAGGGCTACGATGAAACGTGACGACCGTTATCTTTCCCTTCCACTCCAAGTTGCGCTGTATTCGTGCTTCGTAGAAGATGACCTACTGCTGATGAACACTCCGCTATGGATTTTGAATGATCAACAACGTATCGTTCCGCAATACAGCCCTCCGGTCGACTTCTGTTTTTCACGTACCCTTTTAATATTTTCATATAACATTCAGCAGGGTACATCCATCTCATATAAGCTGGTCCGCACAATTGTGTCTCTTTCACAAGATGCACGACTAGATGAACCATTATGTCAAAAAACGAGGGAGGAAAATACATTTCAAGATCACATAAAGTAACAACTATCTCTTTTTGCAATGTTGGTAAGATCGCGGGATCGACCACCTTACTGCAAATTGACCTGAAGAAGAAACACAGCTTAGTTATTGCGCTTCTTACTTTTTCTGGAAGAATAGAACGTATACCTATTGGTAAAAAATGTTCCATTATAACATGACAATCATGCGTCTTCAAACTCTTTAACTTGAGGTCTTTCATGGACACAAGTCTTCTAATATCTGAAGAGTAGCCTCCTGGAACTTTAACTTCACTGAGAAACTTACACAATGTTTTCTTCTCCTTTCTAGATAGAGTGTAAACAGCAGGTGGCAGATATGTTCGTCTTCCTTTCGTCACGGGTCCCAATTCAGTTCTCATTCCCATGTTTACCATGTCCTTCCTTATGTTAAGGCCATCCTTAGACTTTCCTTGTATATTGAGTAACGTACCTATGACGCTGTCAAATACATTTTTTTCAATATGCATAACATCCAGGAAATGTCTTACGTACAACGTCTTCCAATATGGAAGTTCAAAAAAAATTGACTTCTTCTTCCACCCACCCTTGACAAGTGAATGTGCAAAAGGCTTGCCAAACTGAGTGCTCACATCTTTCACCTTTTCAAAAATTTGATCACCTGACAAAAAAGGCGGGGCTGTACCGTGTTCGGCCTTTCCGTTGAATGCTTTTCTCCACCCACGGTAGTGATGATTAGAATTTAAGAATCTACGATGGCCGAGAAAGACATTCTTCTGGCAAAGCTCTAATCGTGTCGTATCGGTTTCATCTTCACAAACGGGACACGCCTTTTGACCTTTATTGCTGTACCCGGATAAATTTCCGTATGCTGGAAAATCATTAATTGTTCCAAACAACATCGCCCTCAAGTTGAAACTTTCCTTCCTATACCCATCGTAAACCTCCACACCGTTCTCCCACAAAAACTTTAAATCTTCGATTAAGGGTGCCAAGTATACATCTATGTCATTCCCTGGTTGTTTAGGCCCAGAAATTAGCATAGATAACATCATGTACTTACGCTTCATACATAGCCACGGAGGTAGGTTATAGATCATAAGAATCACAGGCCATGTGCTATGCGAGATACTTTGAATACCATGCGGGTTCATTCCATCAGTAGACAATGACAACCGAAGGTTTCTTGCTTCTTTTCCAAATTCAGGATATTCAGTATCAACTTTCATCCATTGTGGTGAGTCTGCCGGATGTCGCAACTTTCCATCAATAATTCTTTCATCTGCATGCCAAGTTAAGTGTCTTGAATCGGTCTCACTACGATACATGTGTCTAAATCTCGGAATTATAGGAAAATACCATAAGACTTTAGCAGGAGACAACTTTTTCTTATATCGAGGGGCACCACATTTAGGACACTCATTCAACGCTGCATACTCGTTTCGAAACAAAACGCAATCGTTTGGACATGCATGTATCTTATCATAGCTCATGCCAATAGAGGACAACATCTTTTTGGCTTCATACGTTCGATTGGGAAGAACATTATCCTCTGGTAGCATATCTTTCATAAGGGCTAATAACTCTGTGAAACTTTTATCCGACCATCCATTGTCCGCCTTTAAGTTGTACAACTTTAACACCGCAGACAATCTTGTGAATTTTGAACAACCATCATACAACGGTTTCTCTGCATCGCTTACCAACCTCTCAAACATTTTGGGACAATCCGCAAGATCTTCTTCAAGCGCTTCTGCAATCTCTTCGACTCGATCGCAATCGTATGTGTCTGTGCAATCGTCGTTTGAAGCATACTTCCTATTACAACTCGACCCAGCATTCCCGTTCCTTTTCTCACCATGCATTGTCCAACATGTATAACTTCTATCAATTCCAAACCGTAGTAAATGGGATCCCAACTGTTTCCCGTCAACCTTATCCCCATAACAGCAACCCAAGCAAGGACACGGCATTCGAAGCGGGTCTTCGGAGTGCTTAACCGCAAACTCAACGAATTCCCATACCCCTTTCTCGTACTCTTTCGACAATCGGTTTGATCTCATCCATGTCTTATCCATGACTTAATTAAGCTAAACAAATGCTTCTTGGTTTCTCTATCAGGTACTAAGGAATTCTGTCAAGATAATAAATAGCTATCATCATAATAGAATACCTAATCAGAATACCTAATCAGAATACCCGATTTCTTAAAGAAGACATTACCTTATTTCAAGGTAATTAATATAAGTCCACAAACCAAAAAACTCGTTGAGAGACACTAAATTGATATTAAATAGAACCATAAACAATAAACTATAAGCAGAAAATAACAAACTATAAGCAAGAAGAAAGGGATAGTAACCTTAGTTAGACTTGATGTGGGAGATGGGTAGGTTTGAATCGGCGTTGTACAAGTAGAAACCAGAGACTTCAAAGTAACTGTAAAATTAAACACACACACACGATGCAGTTAAATAATATGATTAAAATTAAAATTATAAAGTCCAAGACCATTTTATAAACTTAATAAAGAACACACAGTTAAGGTCATTTACATTCCTTTTACATGAAATTCTGAAGTTCGTGTTACTAGTTTTCTCCTTTTGAAACATAAAATTAAGCATAGTTGCATAGTAAAATAATAATGATAATGCAAAATTCTTATCACCAAACTATTTCTTAATTTAACATAACCTTGATAATAACGAAGATATGGGCAAGGTAAAATACAAATAGCATAATCATATAGCTTACAGGTGGCGAAAAAAAGAGGAAAAATTACTATATATTGCACCATTTGAAAGAAATCCTTTTTATAGAAATCCAAAACATCAGCAGAAACAGAATTCACAGTCCAACTATTAAAGAAAAACCTGAACACGTAGTTAACCGGTGCTAAAAATCCTAAAGTGCAATCGATCCGGTCCCAAGATTCAAACCTCTAAACTTAATAAAGAACACACAGTACAGGGGCTGATTTAAACAATCTCTAAACTTAATAAAGATCACACAGGATGAGAGAACCTTAATAGAACTTCAAAGAACATTGCAAATGAAACAAGAATGCACTGCACAAATTCTAACCAACCAAATATCCCTAAACCCCTTTCCATCATACTATCAGTTAAAGGAAGCACTTTTTCCTGCTCAACAGAATCAGAATTTGTTAAAACCGGAACTGAATCTTCAATTGCCATAGCTATTTAAATTAAACTAAACTCAAAATCAAAATCAAAACCGGAACTGAATCTTCAATTCCCTTTTACATCAACCAAATTAAACCGGTTAAGTGTCTAACTATGTTTAGAATATTCTAATACATGATGAATCTTTAAGACACAAAGATTTAAGAGAGAACAATAAAAACTTAACAAAACTTCAAAATATATAACACTCTAAAGACATTTAATCAAACATGTAATATGCTTCATTCTCAAATTGCAATGCAACCCTTAGTTGAAACCCTTAAAACTAAACCCATAAATCATATTACCTTGCACAGTCAGACGGAGGAGAGAACGACGGTGGTGGCTGGCGACGGAGGGACGAACGTGGTGGCTGGCGACGGAGGGACGAACGGTGGTGGCTGGCGACGGAGGGACGAACGGTGGTGGCTGTGGCTGGCGACGGAGGGAGGGTTTTTCGGTTGCAGAGAAAGTGAGAAACAGTACTGTGAGAAAGTGAGAAAGTGAGAAAGTGAAAGCGTGTTTTTGTTTTTAATTTTTACTAATAAAGGCTACTAAAGCGCTTCAGAAAAGCGCTCTCATAGCCTAGTCTATACCAGCGCTTTTTAGCAAAAAGCGCTCTCATTAAACCCCCCTATAGCAGCGCTTTGAAAAGCGCTCTCATACCCCCCATTACCAAAGCGCTTTTCAAAAGCGCTCTCATACCCCCCCCCCCCTTACCAAAGCGCTTTTCAAAAGCGCTCTCATACACCCCCCCTACCACAGCGCTTTTCAGAAGCGCTCTCATACCCCCCCCCCTTTAAGAGCGCTTTTTTAGCGTGTTTTTTTATTTTGTTTTTAGTGCAACCTATAAGAGCGCTTTTTACCAGAAGCGCTTTAGTAGGGGTGCTGTTAAAAATTAAATTTGGCGTAGTGTTTTATCTCCCTTTTTATTTTAATAAAATAAAAATTTTTATTCATCTCACGGGTCACTATCAACACAATATCTATTTTATTTTAATCAACCATTGTCTTAATTTGAGAAACAAAATCCTTAATTTTAAATATTCATTTTTTTTTCATTTTTTCATTAAGTATATCATTTCAAATTTTGCATACCTATCTAAATATATTTTATATCGCATTAAATAATTATTTATCTAACAAGTCATTATCACCACAATATCTATTTCGTTTTAATCAACAATTACCTTTATTTTAAAGAAAATATTTATTTTTAAATGTTAAATTTCCATTTTTTTTCTCCATCTCACGAGTCCTTTTTGTATATGGTTATTTAAAATAATTGAGTTTATATGATCACTGTTCAATTATACTTAAATCTCACATTTCAAAATTACATGTGTCTAAATACATTTTATACAATATCAAATAAATTTACCGGTGCAGGAAGACGAGTATCTTACTACTAATTTGTTAATAACAATAAAATAATTATGTTTTTTGTTGAGATTAAATTTTGTGTTTTGAAAATTCCATATTTTTCTCTATTCTTATTCATTTTATTAAAAAGGGGTTTAATTTTTATTTATTTAAGTTTCGAAAAATAAAAAGGGAAAGGAAAAACGGAGAAAAAAATTTAAAATGAAAGTGATAAATTAGCCCGAATTTGAAATTTGAATAAAAACATAAGAGAAATAGTGAAAAAGTTGAAGTTAAATAATGAATAAATGTGATGGAGCCATGTGTCACATTGTGGTCGATTTATAATGTGAATTATTGACTCATTATGTAATTATTGAATTGCTGATTTATTAAAAAATATATATATTTTCAATATATCTAATATGCAATTCCTTAACAATGAAGGTAATATAACTCTATTTATTTTTCTAAAAAAATATAAACACCAAAGTACCTTAAAAAGCATAAATGCAGTACGTTTGTATATGCTTTTATAAATAAAGCACAAACTTATATGGAAATGTTTAATGATAAAGTGTATAAAAATGGGTTTTCTATTTTTGAGTTTTCATTAGTGTAAAGATACAGTGAACAATCTACACATTAAATATTCCCTTTCCCTTTTTCCAATTTTAATCTAATTCTTATTTTTTGTGAATAACTTTTTTATAGTTAAAATAAAGAAAAAACTGCTTTAAAAAAATAATTCATTTAAATTGACACCTTAAATTCAACCAAAATATATATAATATTATTTTCTTTAAAGCAAATAAGATATATATATATATATATATATATATATATATATATATATATATATATATATATATATATATATATATATATATATATATATATGATACGATATTGTTAGCAGTCACAAAAATACCAAAATACCAACAAAAATAAAAAAGAAATCAACAATAAAAAACATAAAAAGCCAAACCACCGATATTAAAAAAAAAAACATAAATCAATCTCAAACAAATAAAGCCACAAAAAAGAAGTTAAATAAAATAAAAAATTATACTCAAACATTTGGAATAAGAAAATGAAAACAAAATCAGAGGTTTTTAATGAGTAGCTGAAACTCTTCATTTGTTTGAAAATCTCACATGCAATGAATGTTATACAAAATCTAATAGATTTTTTTCATCATCTATAAAATTATACAGGACTCACACCATTAATCATCATCATGTTACATCTTACATCAAACTCTTCTTTCCTTATTTTCTTCTTCTCTCTCTTTCTCTTTCTCTACTCCTTTCATTCCTTCCCTATACGAGGTTCCTTCCTTCTTTCATTTAATTTATTTCTTATTTTTATGAAATAATTTTGATCTAATTTTTATCATTCTTGTTTTTAGATGGTGTTAAAGTGGATGGTGATGAACAACTCAACCAAGGTGTTATGCAGAATTCAACTCTCAAGCTTGCTCAAATACAAACTAGTAGGAATGATTTTTTTAACCATTTTGAAGTTTACACCGGTGGTTGGAATATCAGCAATTCTGATTATATTACGGTTTCTCCCTTTCCATTTCATTCTCGTTTTTATTTGAATTTCACACTTTTATTATCTTTTTATGAATCGCCTGCAATAGTTGTCACGACAAAGATGACAAGTATATGAAACACCGACATGGACACTGAATACAACCCTGACATATCGATAATTATTTTAAAAAATAGATAAATATAAAATTATCACATGTGTCATAGTCGTGTTGATGTGAGATAGTAAATTTGTCGAACACCAAATATTCCTTTATTCAGAGATATCGGTGCTAAAGAGTGGCAGATGAATTAGATCATATCTATTTTGTTTGTTTTTTTTAACTTTAAATTGGTGTTTCTTTTTTGCAGTCGGTTCTTTCAACTGCGGTTCCCATATTCGCTGTTGCGGCAATATGGCTCGTACTCTTTGGGCTTGTTTTACAGATCACATGTTGTTGTTATTGTTGTTTTCCCAAGCAGTCCGATGGTTATTATCAACCAGATTGCATCTCCTTGATCTTCCTCATCCTATGCACCATTACAGTAATGTATGAATTTCATTCTATATCTCTCTCACTCGGCATATTTTGACTCCTTAATCACGCTTGCTCATGTTATTTCAGATGTGGATGTGTTGTTTTGTACTCTAATGAACAAGAATTCCAAGAAACAACATCAGACATAATAGATTACATTTTGAGCCAAGTTGAATTCACAGTTGAAAATTTAAAGAACGTGTCGAACTCTTTCGATTCAGCTAAGACTATTGCACATGAACTTAATTTGCCACCTGATGCTGATATGGGCATTGATAGTGTTAAGAAGAAAATTTTGGATGCAGCGATAAATATTTCTAACAAAAGTCATGATAATTCCGAAATAATATATCGTGTCTTGGATGGAGTGTAAGTTCAAAGGTTAATCATTTTTATTTGATTTTTCAAATTATATTTTTGTACAATCATTTTTATAATTTTTTTTTTTTGTAGGAAATTATCTCTTGTTCTTGTTGGATCTACTATGATTATTGTCTCAGTAATTGGATTATGTACGTATGTAATAACTTACTTTACATTTAGGTTTTTTTATTGTTCTAAAGGTTTGCCAAAGTTTAATATCATTCTATTATGTTTTTATTTATTTTTACAGTTACTTCAGTACTTGGATTGAAGTGTATTTTATATAGGTAAATTAAAAATTTTTTCTCGATATTCAAGTTATTGATGAATTTATGTCCAATAAAGGTCGTTGTTGGTAAATGCTTTTTTTTATTTTTTATTACAGTTTAGTAGTTGCTGGATGGATTATTGTTGGAGGAACATTTATACTATCCGGAGGATTTGTTTTTCTTCATAAGTAAGTTGCCGTTTTACTTTCATATTTGTAGTGCAATTTTTGTCCGGATTATTTTGGATGTAAACTTTGTCTTGTTATTTTATTCTGCAAATTGGAGAAATTTTGGGAACTCTAATGTTTGGTTTCAATGAAAAAACAAAACAAAATGAGGTTTGACAAAAAAAATTAAGATCCATTGGATTAAGTTATTTTTTACGAGTGATTTTTTTTATATTATATCATTTTATTTTCAAGATTTATAAATAATTATTTGTAAAAAGTTATGAATAAAAAATAAGTTTAAATGGTTTTTCATTAAATATTATTTAAAATATTCTTTCTTTTTGGTATCATTATATTTTTCGGATATGAAAATTTCAAAAAAGGTGTTTAAAATTTAAAATATTTTGAATTACTTTTATAAAAAAAATTTAAATGATGTAAGTTTGTATATATTTTAATTTTATGTATTGTATATTTATGTTACTAAATACCAAATTAATAGTTAAATTTATAAAATAAGTGAGTTAAAAATAATTTTTTATAAACATTTTTTAACCACGAATACAAAACTCTTTTTTTAAAGTTATAATATATGGGTTTTTCTTCCTTTTAATTAGAAAACTTAATTTCATTAGAATAAATAATTAAAATAATCTACAATATTATTGTTTATATTTAGCTCAAAATAAAATAATATAAAAATTATTTATATTGTTACGTGTTAGTTGAGTTAAATGAGTGTAAATTTTAAATTTATAATTTAATTTGCCTCATTAACATTTATTTATTTATATTTATGTAGTAATAGTAAATAAATTGATATATACATATCATTAATGTGTTCTTTTATCATTAAGGAAATATATGTGGGTTACGTATATGGTAATTTTTGAATTTTTAATTGGCTAGATATGGTATGTAGCGTTGTGAGGATCACTTATTCGTTGTATATGAAACCGAAAAATAAATTTCATTAAGTGGAGGCCAATGTTTTCTATTTAATTAGCATCACATATTCATAGTATATGCTCAAGGGAATAAGAAAGTTTTCAATTTAATGCGGAAAAATTTAGCTACTAAGGGACTAAGATTGTTCATACATTGTGGATCTTTATGAAATCGACATGTAAAGAGATATGAATACATTTAGCTACGAAGTAAGAAAAAATTTACTCCTATCCGTATCTTTTTAAAAATGTAGTTTTTAAAAAGATTAAGTTTGTTTTTTTAAAAAAGAAAAGATTAAGTTTGTCATTAAAAAAGAGATAGCAAGACGCAGTTTATTGTCGGTTTAAATGCTATTTGGGTATAATCTTGATTATATAGATAAAAAAGTTTAATATTAAAAAAATTATATATTGTGTATATGTAAAGTAAACTTTTTTTTTAGTAATATTTTTTATTAGCAACAAAAAACAAAAAGTTAACTATTTTTTCAATAATAATTTCATGTTTTTTTCTTTCAATTCTATTACTAAATTTTCTTACATATTCTCTACACTACAGTGTTATTGATGATACCTGTGTTGCCATGAATGAATGGTCTGAAAACCCAACAAGTCATACAGCCTTGGATGAAATTCTTCCCTGCGTCGAGAACCAAACATCTCTCGAAACCTTCTTGAAAAGCAAATCAGAAACATATATTCTTGTGAACTCAGTTAATGGTTTGATTTCCAAAGTATTGAATGACAACACCTTCCCTAACAATAAATCAGGCCCTCTTGTTCCTCTTCTCTGCAACCCATTCAACAGTGACCTCACAGTTCGACAATGTGTCGTTGGTGAAGTAGGATTTGAAAATGCCATTGAGGTAAGAACCATTTCACAAAATTTATGAATTTCAAATCTATATAAACTACATCTATAACTCTGCGACAGCAATACTTCTAAACAAAGACGCGTCTGATGTTGAACATGTGTCAGTGATGTATTTAGCGTTTTTAATTTGGCTTCAATATTCTTGCAGGTGTGGAAGAATTATACTTGTCCAGTTTCTGGATCAGATAATTATTGTAGCACAACTGGTCGTATTACACCATTCATTTACAACCAGCTTACTACTATGGTGAACGTGACCTACAGTTTATATCATTATGGACCATTTTTGGTTGATTTAATGGACTGCACCTTTGTTCGGAAAACTTTTAAAGACATTAACAACGATTATTGTCCCAGTTTAGAAAAATGCACTAAATGGATTTATTGGGGATTATTTATGGTATCTGGAGCTGTAATGTTGTCTTTAATATTTTGGATTTCATATGAAAGACATCCCTATCATAATCATTATTACAGAAGACAGTTTTAACTTTGTGGATTATAATATATATTGAAACTAAATAAAGTTTGGTTGATGGTCGTGTACATTTTATGTTATATTATAGTCATTATTTTTTTAGTACATGCATAAATTTAGGGTGAATTCTTATTTACCCACCTCAAAAAGGTGGGTAAGGTTACCTTTAGTGTAAAATGCATTGAAAACATCAAACAATTATTCTATATGATAAATAATTAAATACATAAAAATTAAATGGTATCATCTGATTGGTGGAATGTACACAACCCATCTTTTTGTGATGGGTAGAGAAGTTGTCCCCTAAATTTAGATTAGGAAAACAAGGCTTTATATGAACTCAGGGAGGACCATTAACATAAGCCATGATTTATAATGTAGTTTATTTGAATAGTGAATTTGCACAACATGATACACTCCTACGGCTCTTTTTTTTTTTAATCAAGATATATTAATAAATAGAACCAAAAGTTCTAACAATCGATCACAAAAAAGCGAGGCCAAGTTCCAAGCAAAGAAAATTAATCACCAAATACAACTTAGGAAAGGTAAAGCAAAGGGGCTTTGTTGAATTCATGAAAGTTGTAATTGGTCTGAGTAATTTTCCCAATGAACGACCACCGCCAAATAATCATCACTATGCCATAAAAGACCTACGACAGCGCTCTTTTTGGGCTTTAAAAGCGCTACTATAGGTTTTAGCAGTGCTTTTGGTTTAGGCAAAAGCGCTGGCGTAGGTAGGCCTAAGGCAACGCTTTTTCTTAAAAAGCGCTTTCATATATTGGCATAAAGCAGCGCTTTTTCTTAAAAAGCGCTTTCATATATAGGCCTAAGGCAGCGCTTTTTCTGAAAAAGCCCTTTCGTAGGCGTTTTTAATAAACCTATTATTTTTATAATTTCTAATATTTTGACATATCTCAAATTCTCACTAATATTTTGAGAAATACATTTATTATATTAAACAAATAAAAATTAAAAAAAATATGGCTTTTTTTTAATAATTTATTATTTGACAAAAAAAGCTCCTTTAACACCTAGATTTTCAATATTTAGTGTATTGAAACTAAACCGAATTAATTATCCATCCATCTTTATAAAGAATATATCACCATTCCTCCACACTCCAACTTCACTTAAAATTCATATATGTAAAGTACACTACTACAAACTATACCTTCAGTGATCTTATATTACCACGGTCATATATACACCGTAGTCATATCATATTTTTTACGTACATATTTTTTTATTAAGAAACATTTCATTACGCATCCTCTAAAGAACTATTGTCATATAAATTGGGTGACAAACTTCTAATCCCAACATCATCATAAGTATAACAACTAAGGTAGTTTTATTCAACCGTGGTTATAAGTTTTTTATATATCATTAAGGTTGAAGGTCGCACCCGTTGTGAATTTTTTTCCATAAAAATAAAACTAACAAGTACTTTATTTCGTTCATAACACACCGAGATGCCCTAACGAATGAGACGAAGGTGATATCAAAATCTTCACCGTTTTCTTCGAATTTCATTTCTGGATGCATAATTATCACCATCCTATTCGAATATAATTTCTGGAAGTGAAATATTCACCATCCTCTTGGAATATCAATTCTGGTGCATCACCATTCTCTCTCTGACGCTTATGAATGTTTAGGTTTTACCGCATCTGTTTATGTTCTTATAAATGTTTATTGTTCATGTTTTAGATTTTGTGACATTCACTTCCTTTATTTTTTCGTGTTGTTGCTAGTGTATTTTGGTTATATTCAAATTTGATAGCATATAACCATAAAATTAAACCTGATAGATTATTATCTTATGATAAATGAGTTCTTGTATTCCATGAAACCATATGATGAAAATCCTAGTTTAGTGTGTACATTAAAATAAGCTGATAGATTATTTGTAAGTTTAAGCTGACAGATAATAATCGTTTATAGAATTTCTTGAATACAACTTTCATTAAAATAAATCTTAAGCTGAAAACTTACTAAAACCGTCAACCATTAATTTATAAATCATATCTAAATGCTCTGGCTGAGAGAAAGTTTGACCAATCATAATCTGGTTCGTCTTCATCAGAATCGATGAGTACTAGCCTTTTCACCCTTCTTCTTGATATCCTCTTCTTGAGAGCTCTCCTGGGTCTCAAAGGTTCGGTACAGCTGCAACAACTTTCAACGACTTGGACCTCTTCTTGATTTTGAGAAGGGTTTTGAACAGGAGCTCTAGCCTCTACAGCCACAACAACTTTAGTTCTCTTAGTATTGTTGGAAGTTTCAGTAGAAGTAGTACTCATGTTGATTCTTCCACTTCTCTGATTCCTTTAGATGAAGTTCGTTTTATGTTTTGGTTCAAAGAGAAACAAATAGTCTCAAAGACCAATTTTTCTACAAATTATTAGATAAAATTTACCGTAAATAATTATTCAAGTGAAAATTGGAAAAACACATCACGATTAAACTATGTTTTTTTCATATGCAAGATAAACATTTACCTTTAAATTGATTTTAGAAGAAGAAAAAACGAATCAACATTGATTTGAATGTTAAACTCTTTTTTAGGTATATAGATTACAAACTTGAAATAAAAAACAACAAAATAATTTCTGCACGAACATTACTCATATATGCACACTTTTATAATGTTTTTTCTGTGTAAGCAAGATATATTGATAGGGAGAACTAAGGGTTCTCCAATCCGATTACACGAATACGAAAAAACCGCACAAAAAAGAGAAAATAATCCGAACACTTTTTTAATGTTGATATTTGTATTTGATTATAACTATACAAAAACTCAAATACACAATAATAATAATAATAATAATAATAATAATAATAATAATAATAATAATAATAATAATAATAATAATAAAATACCTACACGTGTGTTTAGAAATGTCCAGAATCTCGACTTCAAATGAGGAAAAGAAATATTGCTTAAAAGTTAATGCAACAGTGTTTGTTTGTTTTAGAGAGAGACATGTTCTTTCTTTTATAATGATGGTGGGATACATAAGGTGTTCTATATTTCCATGGTTGCAATGCTTCATGAAAAAAGGTGTTCTAAATTTTAATGGTTGCAATGCTTGATGAAAAAAAATAATCTGGTTGACATTGAATACGTAATTTTTCATAATTCAAATTTTATTTTACGCCTCCATTAAAATTCACATTTTTACTTTTGTTATTTAATTTTTTCCTCCATAGAAAATTAACTTTTATATATAATTTACCATTGTACCTAATATTACACAAACACGTTATTAATGTTGTAATGAAATATCAGTATTTTAATTATGATTGATGAATTTTTTTTATAATATTTCTTTTTTAAGTTTACTTACTCTATTTCCCTTTTCTTCTACAATATCATTACACTACACGAAATATGTCAATTTAGCATTCACAAATTTGCTTTAGATATATTTTTAAACTATTCTATGGTTCAGTACATTTGCTTATCCTATAAATTATAATTTCATAGTCAATGCATATATAATAAAAATTATTTGACAAATCATTTGTCCAGTTTCATATTTTTAAAAGAAAAATAATCTCTCAAACAAAAATAAAATTAAGGCAACTTTTTGTTGCTTTGTGAATTATAATTTTTGAAATAAAAAAAAAAACTTTAAATTTTTTTATGAACAAGTACTTGGATTATGAGACACTAGGGATGCATTACCCTTAACTCAAGAAGAACAAAGTACATAAAACCAATCAAAGGCCTCAAGCCACTCAGATTATAAGAGTTTAGAAGTTAAAACTCGAGTCATATGACACTTTCAATCCTCCCAACCATGAAAATTACCACTAAATAAAGTATTGAACCATTCTCGTGATTGGGCTTTGGTCCTCTCCATAAACTACAAATTAGCCAGCTCTTCCTCCTTGAAAATAATAGGATTTCTATTTAACCACGAGTCCAACAAGTTGTTGCCCAAAACAAGCCAAATCATTTGTCGAAAAATTTCCTCTCAAGTTTTTAGCGAATTATTATCAAGTAGTCTGGTAGGGAGCTATTTCTCTCCTCCATCATAATTCATAGCCATGAGAACACTTCTTTCCAAACAGCTTTTCTAATCACAGAAATCTTGAATAAATGTAACTCATCTTTCTACATTACTTGACATAAATAATAAGTTCCACTATCAATCTCAACGGGAATATTTCTTTTAATCAATTGAGCTTTGCTTGGAATTCCTTTCATCAACATTCCCCATCAAAAAACACAAACCTTTCTAGGATTTTTCGATTTCTAGATCATGTCTAAACCATTAAGATATGTTGTATCTAAGGCAGAATCGTCATTCACGTGATGTTGAATCACTGCATAACTGCTTCTAACTGAGAACTAGAAACTGTCCTTCCACCAAATAAATCTATGAGCTGATTCGGGTAAAAAGAAAACGTGATGCAGAATTTGTAACAAATTCTCCAGCTGACCAGATTCTTCCACTGATAAATATTCATCCCTCAAATTAATTGACCAAGCCCAAGATCCATCCATCCGCACCATAGCATCAACAACTTTGACATCCTTGTGGACAACCCTTTCAAATACATCAGGAAAAGAAAATCACAAAAGATCATGAAAGAATGCATGAGATAGAGGCGTACTGAGAAATGATAATGCATGGTTGGTACAGTAATGAACGAACTAAATTTTTAATGCATGTTGAGGCAAATATGCAGTAATTCCTTTATTGCTGAATGGTACAATTATTGTTTTATGGCTATATTTACATTGATTGCCTCGTACGTGACTAATATTGATTCATTGCAATATATAACTAACCATGCAACTTATAATTGATTACTAAATTAAATGTATCGTGGTTTTTTTAAACCTAAGATATTCTTCAATGTTATCATGCATTGTTTATTATAGATTCTTCAATGTTATCATGCATTGTTTATTATAGTCTTGGGTTAAAACATATAGGGCTCAAATGTTAGAAAATGAAGCCTTATCAGGTTTGAATCACATTAGTGGATATTTTTCATTTTTTTAAAGATTATTTTTAGTTGTTTTTACATTTTAAAATATTCTAGGTTCAAAACATTCATTATTTTAAATGAATTATAATTATTATGCATACTTTTAATTTTGTTTTAAAGGAGTCAATCAAATTATATAGTTTTTTAAATAAAAAATAAAATTTATAATTGTTTATACAATGAAAATTAACGCACCATTATATATACTTGAATTTCCTGCGAATTTACCTGCGGATTTTTCTGCGTTTGTTTTCTCCAGCTAAATCTTTCATGCGTAATATTTTCGGCTGGTAATTCCGCAACTCTATCCCAGGAAACTATCCGCCGGTAAATTTTCTAATTTTTTGTTTTAATAAACTTTTGAAACATTATAAATAATGTAATTATAAATATAATATAAAATAAATTTATAATTTAAAATGTTTTCAATTTAAATAAAACAAACCAAATTATAAAAGCTGCAACAAAAGTAGTAAAAAAAATTGCATTGTCAAATTATTAAAAATGATTCAAACAATCAAGCTTCTGGTAATAATTTGTCCACCCAGGTAAAAAAGATAAAATCATCCAAATTAGAATCAAGTTAACAAGAAAAACAGTACAAATCAAATTCAGTGCTAAGGTCTTCTTCATCTGATTCATCGACGTCATCTTCATCTGTTTGATCACTTTCATTAGTGAGTTGAAATTTAAATCCGACTTGATCCTCATCGAAATCACGTATTTTCTTCAATTTTCCTCAAAGGCGACGCCCCTATCTTTCAAACTTGCAATATCGCCATCCAAATTCAGATTTGATTTGGTCCTCACTTTTCAAAATAGATACAACATTTTATGTCATATTCCTGCACTTCAAAGACTTTTGACTTAAAAAACAGGAGCATGTGTGAAACCTAAACACTTCATGGCCAAGAAATTCATTACTAATACTAACAAGTTCCAAGTCAGAATATCGGTACACGTTGCAGACTGTAATACAGTGGGAGCACTGACTTTTTGAAATGTTGCAGATAGAAAGAGTCGCCACCGACTTTTATTTTATCCAATATATAGAAAGGCTAAAAGAACAAGAAAAGGCCTTAAAAAGATTTTGAGTTCGGGGGGCAAGTTATACAAAGGGAAGGTGTAAGCACACTTTGTATCCATGGTTATCCATGGGCTCTTAATTGCTTAGTAAACAAAATAACTAGCATCACTATCACAAACAGATCCAAGCCATGCTCATACAATTCAATCACATATCAATACCAAAAACATTGAAAGGAATTTAAGGACCTGTACTATGTCAGAACCACCCTATAGCTTGTAACGGTCTTGGATAACTTTCGAAACATTCTGGCATTTATTCACCGAGAAATAAGGTTTATAATGGATTCCTGCCATAGAACCAAAACACCCAAAGCTCGTGTAACTTAGACCCAAGAAGGATTCAACCAAAGTCATCCATATGTAAGACTAATTAATAAGAAATAGACGAAATAACTTATCTTTTAACACAACTTCAGTATCCACTATACCAATTTTGTCTTTTAGCAGTACCCCTACTAAAGCGCTTTTAGCAAAAAGCGCTGGTAAAGGTTGCGCTAAAAACAAAATAAAAAAACACGCTAAAAAAGCGCTCTTATAGGCTGGGGTACGAAAGCGCTTTCAAAAAGCGCTCTTATAGTGGGGGGGTACGAAAGCGCTTTTTGAAAGCGCTCTAAAGGGGGCTTATGAAAGCGCTTTCAAAAACGCTCTTATAGGGGGTGGGGTACAAGAGCGCTTTTATCCTAAAAAGCGCTGGTATAGCCTTAGTTACGAAAGCGCTTTTCAAAAGCGTTGTCATACCCTTTTTAAAATTAAAATTTTTAAAAACAAATTATACTAAACGCGCTTCATCGTTTCCAAATCCCTAATTTCTTCATTGCTGCCCAAAGAAAACTAAAAATCTTTGAACTCAGAAAACTCAGAAAATCGTTTCATCTGAAAATCGAATTCAAATCGTTTCCATCGTTCGCTTTCTCCTTCTGATTAGGGCTTCCGAACTTGATCTTCTCACTCTGGGCTTCTGAACTCGTTCTTCTCACTCTGGGCTTCCGAACTCTCTCTTCTCACTCAGTATTCTTCTCAGGTATTCTCTTCGCATCTGGGTTTCGATTTACATGTTATTTTTGTTCGTGTTCTTTTTGTTCATGTAACATTTCTTATCTAGATTTATCTTTATTAGAAATTGCATACATTTTCTCCCTTAAATTTTCCTTTCCGATACATAACTAGATTAATCAATACTGGGTTTTACTTGTCAATTGCAAAAATAAAAAATTGTTGACCACTTGTTGAATCTTGTAATGTTCTGAAGCTGTATATTTCAAAGTGTTTAGTTTGCTTCATGTTATTTGAAATTAAGAAAAAAATATGTTTGTGCTTGCTGTATATGCATCTTAGTTGTAGTTCAGAATGGAATTTTACTGCTGCTAAGGTTTTAGATTGTTCTAGAGAATAAAGATTTTACAAAAACTAATTTTTTCCATTGAGATGTACCTTTTTTTTTGTGTTGATTTTTATCTCTCTGTTTGTATTATTATACAAATAAAATTGCACATTCCTATACTTCACTAATGCAGCCAGTGGTTTCTTCTAGATGACCAATTTTTCTGTCAAATATCTTACTGTTAATGAACAATCTTTGATATTTGAAGTTTGCATTACATGCTCAAATCTATTAATTTGTGAGAAATTCACTTTTATGATACTGTGTCGGATAGTTTTAATTCCATTACTTTAATGTTTCTGTTGATAGAAAAAAACCCAATTATGATATAGTTGGTTTTGAGAGAAACTGCTTTTAGAACTTTTTAAAACCAAATCTAATATTTGGTCCAATTTGGGTTGGTCTAAGAACCATGCACATCCCTGGCCAGAAAACCGTGACAATTTTTCTTTTCTTATTTTAAGAACTTACCTTTCCTTCTCTTGTATAGCTCACTATTGAAAACATAGATCCATGGCATCTCCTTTCATAATTGTTAGCATCTATGCAATTGCAATCCAATTTAATCTGATTACCGTTTGCACAAAATTATAATCTATTACATTCATCTTATTCATTGATTTTTCTTTTCCACATCTTTTATCAACATGTTTTTCTGCAATGCACGGTTACATCTTATTCTCTGTTTGTGTTGATTTTTATCTCTCTGTTAGGGATTTTTTTAAGCTATGGATTATGACCTAATTTTTATATTCTTCAATTAAGTTTTTTATTTTATATTTTTTAGGAATATCTTTGCTAGATAGGGGTTACTTGTGAAGAGTGAAAGTTTGATCTCATTCAAGAAGTTGCTTTCTACTATACAGGTAATTAATTGTTCTCTCTCGCCAAAGTAATATGTTGCGTTTTATTGCTTCTGATTCATTCCGTGTATCCTTTGCGTTTTGACAGAAACGCATTATACCGTTCTGTTCCTTAATAATTAGTTGTTTTTGTTTAGCTTAATTAATTAAGACATGAGTGTAATACTCATTATTCCGACATGTGGAATATTCTCTGATTTTTAAGTGATGAACTTACTAACTTTGTAACTTTTAGTGATGAACTTACTAACTTTGTGAATTGAAATCGCCATAGGGGTTACTTGTGAAGAGTGAAAGTTTGACTGTTTTTGTTTAGCTTAATTAAGACATGGATAAGACATGGATGAATTCAAACCGATTGTCGAAAGAGTACGAGAAAGGGGTATGGAAATTCGTTGAGTTTGCGGTTGCGCACTCCGAAGACCCGCTTCGAATGTCGTGTCCTTGCTTGGGTTGCTGTTATGGGGGTAAGGTTGACGGGAATAAGTTGGCATCCCATTTACTACGGTTTGGAATTGATAGAAGTTATACATGTTGGACAATGCATGGTGAGAAAAGTAACGGGAATGCTGAGTCGAGTTGTAATAGGAAATATGCTTCAAACGACGATTGCACAGACACATACGATTGCGATCGAGTCGAAGAGATTGCAGAAGCGCTTGAAGAAGATCTTGCGGATTGTCCCAAAATGTTTGAGAGGTTGGTAAGCGATGCAGAGAAACCGTTGTATGATGGTTGTTCAAAATTCACAAGATTGTCTGCGGTGTTAAAGTTGTACAACTTAAAGGCGGACAATGGATGGTCGGATAAAAGTTTCACAGAGTTATTAGCCCTTATGAAAGATATGCTACCAGAGGATAATGTTCTTCCCAATCGAACGTATGAAGCCAAAAAGATGTTGTCCTCTATTGGCATGAGCTATGATAAGATACATGCATGTCCAAACGATTGCGTTTTGTTTCGAAACGAGTATGCAGCGTTGAATGAGTGTCCTAAATGTGGTGCCCCTCGATATAAGAAAAAGTTGTCTCCTGCTAAAGTCTTATGGTATTTTCCTATAATTCCGAGATTTAGACGCATGTATCGTAGTGAGACCGATTCAAGACACTTGACTTGGCATGCAGATGAAAGAATTATTGATGGAAAGTTGCGACATCCGGTAGACTCACCACAATGGATGGAAGTTGATACTGATTATCCTGAATTTGGAAAAGAAGCAAGAAACCTTCGGTTGTCATTGTCTACTGATGGGATGAACCCGCATGGTATTCAAAGTATCTCGCATAGCACATGGCCTGTGATTCTTATGATCTATAACCTACCTTCGTGGCTATGTATGAAGCGTAAGTACATGATGTTATCTATGCTAATTTCTGGGCCTAAACAACCAGGGAATGACATAGACGTATACTTGGCACCCTTAATCGAAGATTTAAAGTTTTTGTGGGAGAATGGTGTGGAGGTTTACGATGGGTATAGGAAGGAAAGTTTCAACTTGAGGGCTATGTTGTTTGGAACAATTAATGATTTTCCAGCATACGGAAATCTATCCGGGTACAGCAATAAAGGTCAAAAGGCGGTCCTGTTTGTGAAGACAAAACCGATACGACACGATTGGAGCTTTGTCAGAAGAATGTCTTTCTCGGTCATCGTAGATTCTTAAATTCTAATCATCACTACCGTGGGTGGAGAAAAGCATTCAATGGAAAGGCCGAACATGGTACAGCCCCGCCTTTTTTGTCAGGTGATCAAATTTTTTAAAAGGTGAAAGATGTGAGCACTCAGTTTGGTAAGCCATTTGCACATTCACTTGTCAAGGGTGGGTGGAAGAAGAAGTCAATTTTTTTTGAACTTCCATATTGGAAGTCGTTGTACGTAAGACATTTCCTGGATGTTATGCATATTGAAAAAAATGTATTTGACAGCGTCATAGGTACATTACTCAATATACAAGGAAAGTCTAAGGATGGCCTTAACATAAGGAAGGACATGGTAAACATGGGAATGAGAACTGAATTGGGACCCGTGACGAAAGGAAGACGAACATATCTGCCACCTGCTGTTTACACTCTATCTAGAAAGGAGAAGAAAACATTGTGTAAGTTCCTCAGTGAAGTTAAAGTTCCAGAAGGCTACTCTTCAGATATTAGAAGACTTGTGTCCATGAAAGACCTCAAGTTAAAGAGTTTGAAGACACATGATTGCCATGTTATAATGGAACATTTTTTACCAATAGGTATACGTTCTATTCTGCCAGAAAAAGTAAGAAGCGCAATAACTAAGCTGTGTTTCTTCTTCAGGTCTATTTGCAGTAAGGTGGTCGATCCCGCGATCTTACCAACATTGCAAAAAGAGATAGTTGTTACTTTATGTGATCTTGAAATATATTTTCCTCCCTCGTTTTTTGACATAATGGTTCATCTAGTCGTTCATCTTGTGAAAGAGACACAATTGTGCGGACCAGCTTATATGAGATGGATGTACCCTGCTGAACGTTATATGAAAATATTAAAAGGGTACGTGAAAAACAGAAGTCGACCGGAGGGTTGTATTGCCGAACGATACGTTGTTGAAGAAGCGGTTGAGTTTTGTACTGAATATCTGTCCAATGTTCAATCAATTGGACTCCCCAAATCTCATATTGTCGAAAAAAAGAAGGAAAAAGGCTAATTGGAAATAAAGTTGTGACAGTATCAATGGTCGAACGGGATCAAGCGCACTTGTATGTTCTGCACAATGAGATTGAGGTTGAGTCGTATGTTGAAATGCACAAGATTGTTCTCCGAGACTTAAATCCAAATAGAAATGAGAACTGGATAGTACGAGAGCACAATCGAAGTTTCATACCGTGGTTTAGGGATCATATTTATTCAAAGTATCATTCAGATCCTACTTCAGTAACAGAAAGGTTGAGATGTTTAGCCTATGGTCCAACTGTAATTGTGCTTTCTTATAGCGCATACGCTATAAATGGATACACATTTTATACCAAAGAACAGGATGATAAAAGTACTATGCAAAATAGTGGTGTTACCTTGGTAGCTGAAGCAATGCACATATCAAGTGCGAATGACTTAAATCCGAAATTTGCAAATTTGTCATATTTTGGGGTTATCGAGCGCATTTTGGTGTTTGATTATGCGAAGTTTCAGATTCCTGTATTTGGTTGCAAGTGGGTTGAAAATAATAGTGGCATACGCATGGATAAGTCAGGATTTTTGCAAGTGGATCTCAATAGGGTAGGGTACAAAGATGAGCCTTTCATTCTAGCCTCTCAAGCTAAACAAGTGTTCTATGTCAATGATCCGACAAGTACGAAATGGTCTATAGTGCTTTTATCTAACAAAATAGTTGATGAAAACATTGAAGATCAAGGTGATATTGGTGTTGGCATTGAATCTTGTACAAGAAACGATCAAAATGAGAATGAATCTTGTACTAAAAATGATCATAATGAGGGTATTTGGATCAATCCAACCGTCCGCGTTGTTAAGAGACGCGTAGAACACAATCCTACCAAGAAAAGAAAGAGACGTTAGTGATAAAGGTAATAGTGTACATATTCCGACTAATTTGCTTTATTCAATTTGTACCGATTGTTTTAGTCAATAGTATAGTACTTATTCAATTTTGGTGTATATTCTCGTTTTGTACATAACTTTTGAACCATGTATCCGTTTGTTGACTTCTTTGCCTGTAACTATACTATTTTGACGATTCCGGAGCTGCTCATGCACTTATCTTTACATTTCGGTACTGTTTTTTTATCGGTTTTGCTTCTGCCCGTAATCAAAAGTAGGGCTTAGGGTCTGAATTTCGGAAAATCGACTTTATTTTTGAGTCCGTGGGGACGTTTTACCATAGCCATATAAATTTCGTTCAATTCCGACAACTTTCTTTTTTACGCTTATTTTGATTTGTACCGATTTCGTTTCTGATTTACTTGTACATGCATGGTTGTACTTCCATTTGACTTGTATAGATTGTTAGCTTATTAATAGTCACTACAACAAATTTGTCCTTTAGCAGCGCATCTACGAAAGCGCTTTTGGGAAAAGCGCTGCTATAGGTTGCGCAAAAAACAAAAATAAAAAACAAGGGAAAAAAGCGCTGGCAAGGGGGGGGGGGGTACGAGAGCGCTTTCTAAAAAGCGCTGGTAAAGGGGGGGCTACGAGAGCGCTTTATAGAAAGCGCTGGTAAAGGGGGGGGGGGGGTACCAGAGCGCTTTCTAAAAAGCGCTGGTAAAGGGTGGATACGAGAGCGCTTTCCAAAAGCGCTGGTATAGGGAAAATTAGGTATATGGTACGAAAGCGCTTTTAGAGAAAAAGCGCCGGTATAGGTATACCTATGAAAGCGCTTTTGAAAAGCGCTCTAGTAGCTCATTTTAAAATTAAATTTTTTAAAACAAATTAAAACAAACGCGCGTTCTGTATTTCATTCTTCATTGTTTCTTCATTGTTTCTTCACTGTTTCTCACAAACCCAGTACCGTCGCCGCCAACCTCCACACAGCCGTCATCGTTCTTCTTGCCAACCGTCGCCGCCGTCGCCGTTCGTTCTTCTGCTTCGTTCACAGCCGGCATCGTTCTTCTGATTCGTTCACAGCCGTTCATTCTCAACATCTCCTCTCAGCAACAACAACTCTGAATTCGTTTGCAGGTAAATCTTCTATCATCTTTCACTATTTTGTTGTTTCTTGAAACCCTAATTCTGGAAATGTGAGGTTGAAGATGAAAGTGAGGTAACAAGGATGAGAGTGTGAGGTTTCAAACCCGGCCCTGTTTTGCTTTGTTTGTATATTAGGGTTTGTGGCATATGTGAGTGAGGATTGAGCGGATTTAATGGGATTCCAAGGGTGGAAATTGTGTGCACCATGTGAGATGCTTAGTAATTCTTTATGACCATGTACATACATATTGAATATGAATGTTAATGAATTCATTTGTTTTTTCAATTCAAATTTGTTTTATCTTGCTTTCAATTGTGATATAAAACTATGCAAATTGTGTGGATGCTAATGCCATGGATGGATATGTAGTAGTGATCATGTAATGGTGAATCATAAATGAATAAAGTTACATGTGTTTGGTGTGAATCAAATTCTGCATTTTATTAACTTGTTTTATGTATGGAAATGTATGCATGTGATTTCATTATGCCATTCCCAAATGCTAGTTCACTTATGTCATGTGAATAAGTAAAAATAAATGAGCTATTAGAGTTAGTTAAAAGTGGTTCTGATAAATAGAGTTTGTTAGTATGAAAATATATTGTGTTAGTGGTGGTGTATTTAATTAACTGCATCGTGTGTGTTTAATTTTACAGTTACTTTGAAGTGTACTTTATAGTTACTTTGAAGTCTATGGTTTCTACTTCTAAAATCATAGTAGTTTGTGCTACAGATTGCATATAGTTCCTTCACTTTTATGATATTTGTATTTAACTGCATCGTGCGTGTGTGTTTAATTTTACAGTTACTTTGAAGTCTCTGGTTTCTACTTGTACAACGCCGATTCAAACCTACCCATCTCCCACATCAAGTCTAACTCAGGTTACTATCCCTTTCTTCTTGCTTATAGTTTGTTATTTTCTCCTTATAGTTTATTGTTTATGGTTCTATTTAATATCAATTTAGTGTCTCTCAACCAATTTTTTGGTTTGTGGACTTATATTACCTTGAAATAAGGTAATGTCTTCTTTAAGAAGTCGGGTATTCTGATTAGGTATTCTGATTAGGTATTCTATTATGATGATAGCTATTTATTATCTTGACAGAATTCCTTAGTACCTGATAGAGAAACCAAGAAGCATTTGTTTAGCTTAATTAAGTCATGGATAAGACATGGATGAGATCAAACCGATTGTCGAAAGAGTACGAGAAAGGGGTATGGGAATTCGTTGAGTTTGCGGTTGCGCACTCCGAAGACCCGCTTCGAATGTCGTGTCCTTGCTTGGGTTGCTGTTATGGGGATAAGGTTGACGGGAAAAAGTTGGGATCCCATTTACTACGGTTTGGAATTGATAGAAGTTATACATGTTGGACAATGCATGGTGAGAAAAGTAACGGGAATGCTGGGTCGAGTTGTAATAGGAAGTATGCTTCAAACGACGATTGCACAGACACATACGATTGCGATCGAGTCGAAGAGATTGCAGAAGCGCTTGAAGAAGATCTTGCGGATTGTCCCAAAATGTTTGAGAGGTTGGTAAGCGATGCAGAGAAACCGTTGTATGATGGTTGTTCAAAATTCACAAGATTGTCTGCGGTGTTAAAGTTGTACAACTTAAAGGCGGACAATGGATGGTCGGATAAAAGTTTCACAGAGTTATTAGCCCTTATGAAAGATATGCTACCAGAGGATAATGTTCTTCCCAATCGAACGTATGAAGCCAAAAAGATGTTGTCTTCTATTGGAATGAGCTATGATAAGATACATGCATGTCCAAACGATTGCGTTTTGTTTCGAAACGAGTATGCAGCGTTGAATGAGTGTCCTAAATGTGGTGCCCCTCGATATAAGAAAAAGTTGTCTCCTGCTAAAGTCTTATGGTATTTTCCTATAATTCCGAGATTTAGACGCATGTATCGTAGTGAGACCGATTCAAGACACTTGACTTGGCATGCAGATGAAAGAATTATTGATGGAAAGTTGCGACATCCGGCAGACTCACCACAATGGAGTAAAGTTGATACTGAATATCCTGAATTTGGAAAAGAAGCAAGAAACCTTCGGTTGTCATTGTCTACTGATGGAATGAACCCGCATGGTATTCAAAGTATCTCGCATAGCACATGGCCTGTGATTCTTATGATTTATAACTTACCTCCGTGGCTATGTATGAAGCGTAAGTACATGATGTTATCTATGCTAATTTCTGGGCCTAAACAACCAGGGAATGACATAGACGTATACTTGGCACCCTTAATCGAAGATTTAAAGTTTTTGTGGGAGAGAGGTGTGGAGGTTTACGATGGGTATAGGAAAGAAAGTTTCAACTTGAGGGCGATGTTGTTTGGAACAATTAATGATTTTCCAGCATACGGAAATCTATCCGGGTACAGCAACAAGGGTCAAAAGGCGTGTCCTGTTTGTGAAGATGAAACCGATACGACACGATTGGCGCTTTGTCAGAAGAATGTCTTTCTCGGCCATCGTAGATTCTTAAATTCTAATCATCACTACCGTGGGTGGAGAAAAGCATTCAATGGAGAGGCCGAACATCGTACAGCCCCGCCTTTTTTGTCAGGTGATCAAATTTTTGAAAAGGTGAAAGATGTGAGCACTCAGTTTGGCAAGCCTTTTGCACATTCAATTGTCAAGGGTGGGTGGAAGAAGAAGTCAATTTTCTTTGAACTTCCATATTGGAAGTCGTTGTACGTAAGACATTTCCTGGATGTTATGCATATTGAAAAAAATGTATTTGACAGCGTTATAGGTACGCTACTCAATATACAAGGAAAGTCTAAGGATGGCGTTAACATAAGGAATGACATGGTAAACATGGGGATGAGAACTGAATTAGGGCCCGTGACGAAAGGAAGACGAACATATCTGCCACCTGCTGTTTACACTCTATCTAGAAAGGAGAAGAAAACATTGTGTAAGTTCCTCAGTGAAGTAAAAGTTCCAGAAGGCTACTCTTCAGATATTAGAAGACTTGTGTCCATGAAAGACCTCAAGTTAAAGAGTTTGAAGACGCATGATTGCCATGTTATAATGGAACATTTTTTACCAATAGGTATACGTTCTATTCTGCCAGAAAAAGTAAGAAGCGCAATAACTAAGCTGTGTTTCTTCTTCAGGTCTATTTGCAGTAAGGTGGTCGATCCCGCGATCTTACCAACATTGCAAAATGAGATAGTTGTTACTTTATGTGATCTTGAAATGTATTTTCCTCCCTCGTTTTTTGACATAATGGTTCATCTAGTCGTTCATCTTGTGAAAGAGACACAACTGTGCGGACCAGCTTATATGAGATGGATGTACCCTGCTGAACGTTATATGAAAATATTAAAAGGGTACGTGAAAAACAGAAGTCGACCGGAGGGTTGTATTGCCGAGCGATACGTTGCTGAAGAAGCGGTTGAGTTTTGTACTGAATATCTGTCAAATGTTCAATCAATTGGACTCCCCAAATCTCATATTGTCGAAAAAAAAGAAGGAAAAAGGCTAATTGGAAATAAAGTTGTGACAGTATCAATGGTCGAACGGGATCAAGTGCACTTGTATGTTCTGCACAATGAGATTGAGGTTGAGCCGTTTGTTGAAATGCACAAAGTTGTTCTCCGAGATTTAAATCCAAATAGAAATGAGAACTGGATAGTACGAGAGCACAATCGAAGTTTCATATCGTGGTTTAGAGATCATATTTATTCAAAGTATCGTTCAGATCCTGCTTCAGTAACAGAAAGGTTGAGATGTTTAGCCTATGGTCCATCTGTATTTTTAGGCATCCGCTCGGGAGTCACAACAAGTGACGTCGCAGCAGGTTCGTAGCGTACCACCCAGTGGTCCTCCGAAGCAAGCGGCAAGAAAAGGCGGTGCTTTTGTGCCTCGATACCGGGCGACACTCGCAACAATGGTTGATATGTCCGATATGAAGGATGGTGCTTTACGGGAAATCGATATGGATGAAAGTGTCTTCGGTATTGAGTTCAAGTCACATATTACAATTGACGACTTGCAAGAGATTTTTGACCAGGATCAACTAGGCGTCAGTAATATGCAATCATACATCCGGTAATATTCACTCATCCGATATATTATTTAATTAGTCCCACAATATAATTTATTTACACTTTTCAATAAAAAGAATCTAATGTTTATTATGTTTTTATTTAAGGTTGTTGTATGACAGAGTGTTGCGCGGGACTGCATTGTCTAACAGATTCCGGTTCGTGTCTTCCGCCCATTGCAGCGGAATGGAAATTGTTTCGGATCCGGAATCTGTTAGACAGCGCTTAGTCGATAGATTCATGTCCACCGGCAATACAGAATGTCTGCATCTTTGGGCGTATAATACCCGACCAGTAGGGTTAGTTTCTCATTCTTTATTCATCTAATCTCTGTTTCTTTAGTGTATAGCAATATTTTCATATAACCTATTGTTTTAATTTATAGAGCACACTGGTTGCTGCTTGCTATCAACCCGATAAGGGAAGTCGTGTATTATCTGAATTCGGTAAAGGGTGAATGGACCAATTATCCGGCCATGAAGGAAATCGTTGATTTGTAAGTGGGATCGTTCTAAATATATATTCGTGTATATTTATATATTTACTTATTTGTGGGATTGATCTAAACATATGCTTTTATATATTTGTTAATTAGATCAATACAAGTATTCCGTAGTCAACGGGACGCACAGGTATCCCGGACTAAATCAAACAACATCACCTGGATCGAAGTGCAGGTACATTACTTTTCACAAATTTGCTTATAATATTTATGCTACTTGGTAAAACAAGACAACTTATATAGAATCTTATTTGTTTTTCTATGTAGTGTCCGATACAGCGTAACAGTTCAGACTGCGGATACTTTGTATTGAGGTTTATGAAAGAAATCATTCAGGCGAATCAATTAGAGATTCCTCCCACGGTATAAAGTTATAACTTAAGATAATTTCATATAATTTATTACATTTACCTAAATATATTATTCATATTATGTTTTTGTTTTATAGTACCTTGACGAATTCCGTGCTGCTGGGTACTCGAAGCTAAAGTTAGAAGAAATCAAAGAGGAATTGTGTCAATTTTATATTAAGCAATTTTTCATGCAGATTTGAACTATAATATTGTTGATTTTGTAATGATGTATATATATAATTTTGTAATGATGTATATATATAATTTTGGATATTATAATGGTATATATTAGTATATATATTGTCTTACTGATGGCTGAAATAATATAGTCGAAAATATATTACAGGTCGAAAATATATTACAGGTCGAAAATATTACAGGTCGAAAACATTACAGGTCGACTGGGAGGATTAAATTATAGGCTGCACATAAAAATACCTCATTTAGCAACTACAGCGCTTCTAGAAAGCGCTCTTAAAGGTCCACATACTAGAGCGCTTCTTAGTAAAAGCGCTGGCAAAGACCAGTAAAAAAGCAAAAAAAACTAAAAAATTACGCAGCATACAAAAGCGCTTTGGGAAAAGCGCTCTGGTAGGCCCCCCTATGAGAGCGCTTTGTCTGGAAAAAGCGCTCTCATAGGGGGGCCTACCAGAGCGCTTTTCCAAAAGCGCTTTTGTATGCTGCGTAATTTTTTAATTTTTTTTGCTTTTTTACTGGTCTTTGCCAGCGCTTTTACTAAGAAGCGCTCTTAAAGGGGGGTCTACCAGAGCGCTTTTTCCAGGAAAGCGCTCTTATAGGGGGTCCTACCAGAGCGCTTTTTCCAGGAAAGCGCTCTTAAAGGGGGGGTCTACCAGAGCGCTTTTAAAAGCGCTTTCGTAGCCTACGCCAGCGCTGGCTTTGGCAGCGCTTTAAAGCGCTGTTAAAGGCCAAAAAAAGCGCTGTGAAAGCCCTTCCGTGTTGTAGTGAGTGTACTAATGTGCTTTAGTTTGTTTAATACAGGTTCAATGGCTCCGGATAGAGATGCTCCACCTAAAAACTCACAAGAAAACTCACAAGAAAGAGATGCTCAAGAAAGAGATGCTCCGGATACAATTGTTCCACCTGATACTGAAGCAAAAGAAGCTGCACGAGGCATCACCATTATGAAGGGAATCATTCTACATAGAGACCAAGGATTAGTATACCGATTGGAATGGAATTCTGAAAATCAAGCAATTGGTCCTAATTCTGCAAAGTTGACAAGTTATATTGGTACACTTGTTCGTATGCATATTCCGGTCTCCGTAGCTAAATGGAATCTGAAAAGTTTAGAGTTGGATGCGAAAAAAAAAGCAATTTGGGACGAGCTTCAGGTATATCATATATGGTTAATTGTTGTTATTATCCTGACAATAAATTGTTTAAATTACTTATACTAACACACTATGCGTATGTTTTTTTGCAGAGGACTTTTGAGATACCAGATGATCGTAGACGCTACATACTTAGTTTGGCCGGCAAAAGATATAGAGGGTGGAAAGCTTTTTTGACAAACACCTATCTTAAGGATAAAGATGGAAACTTTCTTGAAGAGGCACCAGGACGGCCAAAAAAGTATGAGATCTTCATTGGTGAAAAAGATTGGGCTGAGTTTGTAAAGCAAAGAGATGAAGATTTTCGGAAAAGGAGTGCCACGAATAGTGCGAGAGCATCCAAACCCGCGTATCCATACAAAAAAGGGCGTTTGGGATATGCACGCTTAGAGGATAAAATTTTAAGTAAATAGAAATGTGTTTTAATTAATTGTCTAAATGTGCATGTTTTATTTGACGATTTTATCATTTGTGTCAATGCATAGTTAGAGGAGACTAAAAGTGAGGAAACTTCACTTCCTGTACATGTGTTGTGGAAGGAAGCTCGTGTGGGCAAGAATCAAGCTGTCGATCCCGATGTTCAGAGAGTTTATACTGAATGTGTAAGTATAATACTATGTCTTTAAGTAAATCAAATGTTTTTTAATATATATATGATTTTTTATCTCCACTAATAATTATTGAAATGTAAATGAATTACAGGAGACCTTGTCGCAATTGGTATCCACCGGTGAGGGGAGCGTACTTAGTAGAGCACTAGATGCTCCTGAGTATCCCGGTCGGGTGAGGGGTAAGGGTCATGGTGTGACTCCAACCTCTTTTTACAAGAGTCCTAGGAGAAGATCAAATCTTACCAATGAAGAAGTGTTGCAAAAGTTGCAGGAATTGCAAGCACAAGTCTCTGAATTGCAAAGAGATAAAGAGATGTATATGAGAGAAAAGTGCAACACTTCATCGATGAAAGAAACTAGTGATAAGGCTAGTATCAACTGTCCAAGGAAATTTCCCGAGGTAATTATAAATTTTTTTCCTTACAAATTGTTCTATTTTATTAATGATAATGACTTTATATTTACTATTGGTTTAGGGCATTTCATCTTGCCAACTATACTTATCGTCACCGAATTATCGACTAGTTGGAAAGGGAAAAGTGCACAATACTTTGGGAGATTTACTTCACCATAGACCGCTCCCGGATGGACACCTGAAAGTATCGGTGGATGTTGTAGTAGATCATGATGCGATGCTATCGGTACCTGACATGGTCTCAGAGACGACATTGCTGCGAGATGCAATAGGATCATTTGTTGCATGGCCCTCGGAGCTCATTACCATTAGTGATGAGGTATATTGAAAACGATTATGAATCATTTAGTTTTCGAATGTCAATTCTAAACCGTTTATTAATTATTTTTTACATTTTAATTTTAGACTGCTCCTATAAAACCCGCAATTAAGGGTAAAGGGATTTTACAGGAGGAGGAGTCTGTTGCATCACTAAAAGAGGTACATTTAAAGTGTTAATATATAATCTGAATCTAAATCTACATGATTTTATATTTTACCTAACTTATATGATTTTTAGGCATCCGCTCGGGAGTCACAACAAGTGACGCAGCAAGTTCGTAGCGTACCACCCACTGGTCCTCCGAAGCCAGCGGCAAAAAAAGGCGGTGCTTTTGTGCCTCGATACCGGTCGACGCTCGCAACAATGGTTGATATGTCCGATTTGAAGGATGGTGCTTTACGTGAAATCAATATGGATGAAAGTGTCTTCGGTATTGAATTCAAGTCACTTATTACAATTGATGACTTGGAAGAGATTTTTAGGCATGATCAACTAGGCGTCAGTAATATGCACTCATACATCAGGTAATATTCACTCATCCGATATATTATTTAATTAGTCCCACAATATAATTTATTTACACATTTAAATGAAAATAATCTAATGTTTATTATGTTTTTATTTAAGGTTGTTGTATGACAGAGTGTTGCGCGGGACTCCATTGTCTAACAGATTCCGTTTCGTGTCTTCCGCTCATTGCAGCGGAATGGCAATTGCTTCGGAACCGGAATCAGTTAGACAGCGCTTAGTCGATAGATTCATGTCCACCGGCAATACAGAAAGTCTGCATCTTTGGGCGTATAATACCCGACCAGTAGGGTTAGTTTCTCATTCTTTGTTCATCTAATCTCTGTTTCTTTTGTGTATAGCAAAATTTCCATATAACCTATTGTTTTAATTTATAGAGCACACTGGTTGCTGCTTGCTATCAACCCTATAAGGGAGGTCGTGTATTATTTGAATTCGGTAAATGGTGAATGGACCAATTATCCGGCTATGAAGGACATCGTTGATTTGTAAGTGGGATCGTTCTAAATATATATTCGTGTATATTTATATATTTACTTATTTGTGGGATTGATCTAAACATATGCTTTTATATATTTGTTAATTAGATCAATACAAGTGTTCCGAAGTCAACGGGACGCACAGGTATCCCGGACTAAATCAAACAACATTACTTGGATCCAAGTGCAGGTACATCATTTTTCACAATTTTGCTTATAATATTTATGCTACTTGATAAAACAAGACAACTATAGAATCTTATTTGTTTTTCTATGTAGTGTCCGCAACAGCGAAACAGTTACGATTGCGGATACTTTGTTTTGAGGTTTATGAAAGAAATCCTTCAGGCGAATCAATTAGAGATTCCGCTCACGGTATGAATTTATAACTTAAGATAATTTCATATAATTTATTACATTTAACTAAATATATCATTCATATTATGTTTTTGTTTTGTAGTACCTTGACGAATTCCGTGCTGCTGGGTACCCGAGACTTAAATTGGAAGAAATCAAAGAGGATTTGTGTCAATTTTATATTAAGCAATTTTTCATGTAGGATTTGTGTCGATTTGAACTATAATATTATTGATGTTGTAATGATGTATATATATAATTTTGGATATTATAATGGTATTATATTAGTATATATATTGTCTTACTGATGGCTGAAATAATATCGTTGAAAATAAATTACAGGTCGAAAATATTACAGGTTGAAAACATATTACAGGTCGAAAATATTACAGGTCGACTGGGAGGATTAAATTACAGGCTGCACATTAAAATACCTCATTTAGCAACGACAGCGCTTTTAAAAAGCGCTTTTAAAGGTCCACCTACTAAAGCGCTCCTTAGTAAAAGCGCTGCCAAAGATTAATAAAAAAGCATAAAAAATAAAAAAAACAACGCAACATACGAAAGCGCTTTTGGAAAAGCGCTCTTATAGGGGGGGCTATCAGAGCGTTTTTTCCAGAAAAGCGCTCTTATAGGGGGGCCTACCAGAGTGCTTTTTCCAGAAAAGCGCTCTTATAGGGGGGGTCTACCAGAGCGCTTTCAGAAGCGCTTTTGTTACCTACGCCAGCGCCAGCTTTTACAGCGCTTTTAAGCGCTTTAAAAGCCCAAAATAAGCGCTTTTAAAGCCCCAGCGTGCTGTAGTGATCACTGATGATAACTAGGCATTCGAACTATCGTTATCCAAGTTCGTCCGACTGACATCTTGACAAGATTTGAACGACATTTTTGTCATATACCGCCCCGGAGAGAGCCACCTTAATTCTTAATTTAAGCTCACTAAAAATAATAACCCATATTACAATAGAAAAAATATGTTGTTAACCCAGAATTTTAGTCCAGCTGAAAGATCAACTTCCTTGGAGCCAATGTCAAATGCCTCTCCAAATAATGTCACTTGAGGACCGTGTTTTTCCCTAATGAAATATTTACATATAAAGTTCAAGTTAAAAGCAATTTGCAATGTAAAAGAATAACTAAGTCATAAGAATATTCTTTTTAATGTTCACACAGATTTTCAAGAGTATTGATGCTTCATATAATAATCTAAACATCGATGGCTATGTTATCAATCTCGGATAGCAGCATGGTGCGACCATCTTTAAAAATGGAACGGAAGGGAGCGGGAAGCAGAACGGACGATATTTAAGCGACGCAGATACTATTATAGTTAATTTTAATAAACACGTAATTGTCAAAAACTAAAATAAATTTATCCAAATTCATGAAGTATTCATATTTTAAAATAAAATAACCTTGCTATCCTTAAAAATGTATGGGTAATATTTACGAGTGACATTATTTGGAGAGGCACATCATTCAGAATCAAATCCCATTATTGTGCTTTCCTTAATTGAGTCACCCATATGTGACGGAACGACACGACCTGGCTTGGTTTTCTTGATTTTGCTGTTCCGTGTCGACATAACGGCCATAACGACCGAGTTTAACAATAGAGATTTACGAAAGAAACACTTTGATCAAGTGGATACAAACCTCTTTAGTAACAATTCTCCTATCGTTTACTACGGAATACACACTACAGTTTCATTGACAAGAACATAAAATTTTCAACTGGCAGATCACATTATTTACTTTTAAAGGGTATTTGTATTAAGGATTTCCAAATTTAAAATAAAGCTTTAGACATATGACTCTTCTATAATGGGGGACGTTTTTCTTCTGTTTTTCTCAATAAATTGTAGGGATGTTTCATATGTTTCTCTCACTATACAAAAACACATTAAGAAGAACTCAATTTCATAGCAAGATAAAATGTTGAAACTTTTTCTCATTTAAACTTATCTTTCTATACAACACGAATAAATATATTAATTGTTAACAAAACTTAAAAACAAAATAAATCATTTAAGTTCTTTACATATAGAGGCCTTTAATAACAACTGTTAAAAAAAATGAAAAATAAAAGAGATCTTCAGCTTTAAGTAACCTTTGAACATTCAACAATATTATGAAAATTTTTCAAAACCTAAACCTATAAATATTTGTATAGTTTCTCATGTCACAATATTCATTAATCATGTACTTGTGTAACTATATTATCCAACAAGCACTAACTATATGTTTTTTACAATAAGGTATCAAAAGGAAAGTTTGATCTGCAGACAAAGTTACTTACTAATAACAACCAGAGAGACAAACAAGTAAGAAGCATTCTTTGGCTTATCAATGAAAAAATAGCATTCATCAGCTTGAGAAAAATATAAGCTCAGGAGCTCTATAGTACCTATGGTTTTATAATTTAATGTTCTAGTGTGTTTGATATATAATTAGAAACAAAGTATTTATAATTTACTGTTCTCAAAGCCAAAGGTTATTAAAAGAAACACTGCTAAATCAGAGCCAACTTAGAAACTAGTAAATTTGTGAAAAATATCGTCAGGCACGTGCTTATAAGGTTTTGACTCCTGTAAAGCATAGCGAATTCCCTTCATGAACCTGTTTTGGCTTAGGGAGTAAAATGACAAGCTACTTGTTCCCCCGTTCACTGTGTTTCTTATTTTCTTGAAATATCAAAATGTTCATCTATGTTAGGTCATTGTCGAGAGTAATTTTTAAACTGGATGACAGGAGGACTTTTCCATTTTATTTTTGGGATATCATGGTACTTAGACATCAGAACTGGACTTAAATGTGTATACTTCCTTATCCAGTATAGAAAGACTTAAGACAAGCAATATTAGTGAGATAATTTGTTGTATTGGTCATATGTCAATGTTGATTGCATTTGTTACATCAATTGTAACATCAAGTTAAAATATGCTATCCTCTAAACTTAATAATCGATTTAATATAGATGTTCTTGAGCCAGCTTGAGCTTTTGAATTCTGCTAAGAAATTATTTTAGTCTTTTGATTCCTTGTTCAATAATGAATTAAAAGGCTTTTTGGGTAGTGAGGGAATACTACAACTAAGAGGTTAATGTTTTTCATGTCCATAGTCATAATCTCAATTTTATCTTCTATTATTATAATAGCTTATATAATAAGTGATTATATTGATTAAGATGTTTATCCAAACATGACAATGTTCATCAAATAAAGATGCATAACTTACGATATTGGAGGGAGATGACCAGCAATGCAACGCCGCACCAGTATCAACAACTTCAACTGAATTTGATGCAAAGGTCAGTGACCGTGTCTTCCCAAAAGTTCCTGGCAATAACCATATAAATCGACATATATTATCACCTTAAGACAATACCACTATGATTTTACACATAATTATCAGCAGAACATGCAACAAGAGCAAGAAAGTCGAATGGAAAAGCAAGCAAAACGACATTAGTAGGAACACAGATGAATATTTGAGTTGAAGTGTGAAGATAAAAAAGACAACGGCGCTAGAGTTCGCGAAATCGTGCTCTGGCGAGGTTGTGGCAACAGAAATCAGGTTACGGCTAGGGTTTAACAAGTATCAGGCTTTTTAGGGTTTCCAATTTTGTGGTTATTTTCGCGAAGGAGCTGATACTATCGACAATGCAGGAACAAATACTATTGGCTTAATGTCTTACTGGTTTAACAATTAGTTTAAAATATAGCCTTAGTAAAGTATACTGGGGTTCGATTCCCACTTGTCTAAGCCTCATCAAAACCAATTTCACATTTTTTAACTTTAATCTTTTTTTAGATTTTTTTATAATTTTACTTTTTAAAACTTTTATAGCTACTATTAAAAAATAAGTTGAATAATTAAATAATAATATATCAAAGCTTACATACCATTTATTTTATCAAAAACTAAGATTAAAATTAAAAATTAATTAAAATTCATCATAAAAATAATTAATAACGTAGATAAAATAAGGATTTAAAATTAAAATTAAACTAAATAAAAAAATCATAAAAATAATTAATAAAATAGAAAATAATAATTAATTTTTTTTGTAAAATTAAAGCAAAAATTAAAATTATTTTTAGAAAATATTTAAATATTTCTAATCTGCAATAAAATCCGCAAGAAAAGTTCATGCAGAATTACCCGTGGATTTCGTATTGTGGTATAATTTTATAAAAATAGAATTTCGCAGCAAAATCCAAAGAAAACTTTACTGCGAAATTAATTGCGGATTATGTCTTGTAGTTAGATACTTTGGGGGAAATATATATTACTCAGCAACATCCGCAGATATTCCTGCGGAATTTTCTGCAAAATTCTTATGTGCAGCAAAATTAATTTTATTTAATAAAGTGGCAGGAAAATCCGCAGGTATACCTGCGGAAATATTTCCGCAGGAAATTCTGCAGATAATCCGTGTTTTTCTAATAGTGACCTTATTAATAAAAATCATAATTAAACTTATAAAATTACAAATAAAATTTATTTAATTTTTAATTAAATATTATTTTAAAATAACTTATCATGGTAGAAGAGTTTGCATTACAACATGTTGATTGTCCATTTTTAAGTTGATTTATTTATGTTGAATAGTATGTTGAATAGCAACCAAAGATAACTTCTGTAAAAGGGGGATTTTGGTGGATAGTAATGATTTGGTGTGAGTCATGTGTTCGAAGGCATATCAATATTTATCTCATTTATTCAGTAGTTGTGAGATAACGTCTCGTATATGGAGGAGAGTGTTTACTTGGATAGAACATATTCTAGAGGTGTCTTTTGAGGGGTTTCTAAGGTTCATCTTCTTTTGCGATAAAGTAAAGAGTTAATCAAATAAAAAAACCATAGTGAAGTTGATTTGGATAGCCATAGATTGGTGTATTTGGTTGAAGCGTAATGTGATTGTTTTTAAGAATGAGTTATTTAGTTTCTCCGAATGTATGTCGGGTATAATCCTTTTTTCTTGAAATTGGCTTATATTTTCTTACAAATTAGGGGCGCTTTGTAACTTATATACCTAGGATATTCTGCCTCTCGAATGTTTCGAGTTGTAGGAGCTTTCCGTTTGTAGTTGGGTGGAGTACACCTTATACTCCTTTGTTGGAATCCCATTGCCTATTAAAAAAAACAATAATTGTTTTATTTTATAAGTTGTTTTGTTTCCCTTGTGTAAGATACTAAATAGGTATGTTGTTTTAAAAATTACCACAATTCATCATTATTTTTCAAAAGTCAAACGGTAGTTTTCCTAAAATTATCATGGTTCACTACGATAGAGACCAAACTATCATGAGAAATAATATTCTATAATAAATACTACCTCCGTTCCTATATATAAGAGACATTTCATTTTTTAGGTTCATTGAATAATCAATGTATCTGGTATGTATATTGACTAGATACATTAATTATTCAATGAATCTAAAAAGTGAATTGTCTCTTATATAAAGGAACAGAGGTAGTAATAGATAATCAACATAACATATCATAATCATAATGAATAATAATCATAGGTATTTAACTTAATAAATGTCAATATAAGAACAAATTAATTACTTTTTTTCAAAAAACGACTTGTGGCTTTTTTTTAATAATTTATTATTTGACAAAAAAAGCTCCTTTAATACCTAGCTTTTCAATATTTAGTGTATTGAAACTAAACCGAATTAATTATCCATCCTTCTTTATAAAGAATATATCACCATTCCTCCACACTCCAACTTCACTTAAAATTCATATATGTAAAGTACACTACTACAAACTACACCTTCAGTGATCTTATATTACCACGGTCATATATACACCATAGTCATATCACATTTTTTACGTACATATTTTTCTTATTGAGAAACATTTCATTACGCATCCTATAAAGAACTATTGTCATATAATTTGGGTGACAAATTTCTAATCCCAACATCATCATAAGTATAACAACTAAGGTAGTTTTATTCAACCGTGGTTATAAGTTTTTTATATATCACTAAGGTTGAAGGTCGCACCCGTTGTGAATTTTTTTCCATAAAAATAAAACTAACAAGTACTTTATTTCGTTCATAACACACCGAGATGCCCTAACGAATGAGACGAAGGTGATATCAAAATCTTCACCGTTTTCTTCGAATTTCATTTCTAGAAGCAAAATTATCACCATCCTATTCGAATATAATTTCTGGAAGTGAAATATTCACCATCCTCTTCGAATATCATTTCTGGTGCATCACCATTCTCTCTCTGACGCTTATGAATGTTTAGGTTTTACCGCATCTGTTTATGTTCTTATTAATGTTTATTGTTCATGTTTTAGATTTTGTGACATTCACTTCCTTTATTTTTTCGTGTTGTTGCTAGTGTATTTTGGTTATATTCAGATTTTGTAGCATATAACCATAAAATTAAACCTGATAGATTATTATCTAATGAGAAATGAGTTCTTGTATTCCATGAACCATATGATGAAAATCCTAGATTAGTGTGTACATTAAAATAAGCTGATAGATTATTTGTAAGTTTAAGCTGACAGATATAAACGTTTATAGAATTTCTTGAATACAACTTTCATTAAAATAATCTTAAGCTGAAAACTTACTTAAACCGTCAACCATTAATTTATAAATCATATCTAAATGCTCTGGCTGAGAGAAAGTTTTACCAATCATAATCTGGTTCGTCGTCTTCATCAGAATCGATGAGTACTAGCCTTTTCACCCTTCTTCTTGATATCCTCTTCTTGAGAGCTCTCTTGGGTCTCAAAGGTTCGGTACACCTGCAACAACTTTCAACGACTTGGACCTCTTCTTGATATTGAGGCGGGTTTTGAACAGGAGCTCTAGCCTCTATAACCACGACAGCTTCAGTTCTCTTAGTATTGTTGGAAGTTTCAGTAGAAGTACTCATGTTGATTCTTCCACTTCTCTAATTCCTTTAGATGAAGTTCACTTTATGTTTTGGTTCAAAGAGAAACAAATAGTCTCAAAGACCAATTTTTCTACAAATTATTAGAAAAAATTTACCGTAAATAATTATACAAGTGAAAATAGGCAAAACACATCAAGATTAAACTATGTTTTTTTCATATGCAAGATAAACATTTACCTTTGAATTGATTTTAGAAGAAGAAAAAACGAAACAACATTTATTTGAACATTTATTTGAATGTTAAACTCTTTTTTTGAGATATATAGATCACAAATTTGAAATAAAAAACAACAAAATAATTTCTGCACGAACATTACTCAAATATGCACACTTTTATAATGTTTTTTTTTTTGTGTAAGCAAGATATATTGATAGGGAGAACTAAGGATTCTCCAATCCGATTACACAAATACGGAAAAACCGCAAGAAAAAGAAAATTACCCGAACACTTTTATAATGTTGATATTTGTATTTGATTATAACTATACAAAATCTCAAATACAAAATAATAATAATAATAATAATAATAATAATAATAATAATAATAATAATAATAATAATAATAATAATAATAATAATAATAATAATAATAATAATAATAATAATAATAATAATCTTAATCTTAATATATATAAATGGAAGGTTGCCATGATGGCAACCCTATCCATGTGTCATCATGATAATCATTCTTAACAAAAATCCTAATGTGTTATTTACTAAATTGACCATATATTAAAAATAAATAATAATAATAATAATAATAATAATAATAATAATAAATATATAATAATAATAATAATAATATATTTTGATATTACTATTAATAATAATATAATATAATATTCAAATTGACACTTTATTAATTATAAATAATTAATAATAACAACAACAATAATAATAAATAAATAATAACAACAATAATAATAGTAATAATAACAACAACAAAAATAATAATAATAATAATAATAATAATAATATTAAAACTAAAAATAATATCATTTTATATCTATATTTTATATAATATAATATTTTATACAATTCAATATGTACATAAAAAATTCCTAAAAAAAATGCCTCTTAAGTAACATTTTACTACCTTTATAACTCCTATTATCATTGAATGTTACTATTTTTTTTAAAAAAAATTAATAATAATAGTAATAATATAACATTTAGATATCACTATTAAAAATAAATATAATATATATAATCAATAACAATAATAAATATATAATAATAATAATAATATAATATTTTGACACTACTATTAATAATAATAATATAATTATTATATATATAATATAATATTTAATACAATTCAATATGTAATTATTAATAATAATTATCAAATTGGCACTATATTAATAATTAATAATAATAATAATAATAATAATAATAAAAATAATAAAATTTTATATTTACATTTTATATAATATAATATTTAATACAATTCAATATGTAAGTAAAAATTTCCTAATAAAAAATGTCAGAGAAATCTTTTATATAATAATTTACTAAGATTATAAAAACAATCTATATTAAAATCTTATTTCATGAAGAAACAATTCAATACAACAACATATCTTCTTTGAAATTAATTTAAATAATTTGTTTATATTATATAAAGAGAGACTCCAAAAACATATTAATATCATGTCATAAATAGTTTTAAACATGATTTTGCCATTAATTTTGCCATTTCAACTAAACCTTTTCTACATAGTATATATACACAATTTCTTTACCGTAGATATCTATAACGTAATTAATTAATTGAATATTATTTTTTTTACTCTACATATTCATAACTATAACGGATCTATTTAATTAAATATTATATCTTTTTACTCTACATTTATCAGACGTTACGTTTGCAATTTTATATGTTTCCACTTTCACTATTTTTTCTTTATATAAAGTATTCCATTCACTTTCCATTTATTATTATATATGAAATATGAAATGTGTCACTATGAGTGACGTATTAGGGAATCCCAATATTCATAGTAAATTCACCCAAAAAAAAGACATAATTTGGTTTATTTATACAACTTTTACCATGGCTAGATATAAGGCTAAGGTTGATTTGTTCATGTGACTTTTACAACAATTTTTATTTTGATAGATGAGAATACATCAAGCCTCACTTCACTAGGATCATGTGGTATAAGGTAAATCTATTTATTTTTTTATTCAACCACTACACATATTTCTGTTCTATAATATGCTCTTAAAAATTATAAATATTATTGTTTCAACTTATTTTCTGTATTTTTTTTTTTTACATTCTAGGTCAAGTTTGTTATTCTTTTCTTTTTATAATTTGTATGTGGATGAAGATCATAATTTGTATGTGGATGAAGATCACGTTGAAACCACGAGGCATACATTCTAGGTCAAGTTTGTTATTCTTTTCTTTTTATAATTTGTATGTGGATGAAGATCATAATTTGTATGGGGATGAAGATCACGTTGAAACCACGAGGCAATGTTGTTGCGGAAGTTGTTATAAATATGTTAGGCCATCTATAAATTGTGATCCTATAGTGTTAGACATATTTCAAAGTATAAATGAAATAGGTATGTGGATGAAGATCATAATTTGTATGTGGATGAAGATCACGTTGAAACCACGAGGCAATGTTGTTGCGGAAGTTGTTATAAATATGTTAGACCATCTATAAAATTGTGATCCTATAGTGTTAGACATATTTCAAAGTATAAATGAGTTAAATTACTTTGTAAGTCATTTTTTATATGTTGTATGATTATTTTTTTATTTTTCTATTTTTTAATGATTATTTTATTTATTTTATAATTATAAAGTGTAACCCTTTCTCTTTCCATATTCTTGAGCTAAAAACAGATAAAGGTAGAATAATTCTTAGATTTTAAATATTAATTAATTTTATTAAGTATTAATTTAATGAGTAATGTATTTCTTATATACATAAATTTCACTCCTCCCTTGATAACCAGTCAACAAGTTTATACACATGTCTTAGATAAAACTTATAACCTTATTTTTTGTTGGACAATTCATTAAGTTTTTAAATATGCATTCAAACCAACTTCTTTATTGCTAATTCATTTACTTAGAAATTAAACCTATTATTAATTGTAGTATGATATTAAAATTTGAGCGAAGCGTGAATTTAGTTATATTCTAATTCATTATTAGTTTGTTTCACATTCTTCTTCTATGTCTAGAATTCCAATCCATTTGTTAATGATCTATTTACATGTATGGTAAACTCTTACCTACACTCAAAATTATTTAATTCCATTGTTAACTCAAATTTTAATGTATTTTTAAATTTTTAATTTTTAATTTTACATATTATTTTCATTACTCTGAAGATTAAAAGAACTCCAAGGTGTCATCTTATATTTTTTGTGTCGTAAATCATAATTGAATTTCTGCTAAATCATAAAAGTATTTAATAATTTGACAATATACATAAAAAAAATGATAAATATTTAAGACAAATTGAAAATAATATGAAATAATAGTGTTCAAGCATATTTCTAAATTTAATAATCTTATTATGCACATAAAAACTAAATGCATATAATATTTTACAAAATATAATGTCACATTATTTTATATCAACATATTTCAAATAAATTTATATATTTTTTTTAATTACTCCAAAAAGTTGAAAAAATCCCGCGCTTCGCGCAGGCCAAAATCTAGTAATAATAAAATACCTACACGTGTGTTTAGAAATATCCAAAATCTCGACTTCAAATGAGGAAAAGAAATATTGCTTAAAGGTTATTGCAACAGTATTTGTTTGTTTTAGAGAGAGACATGTTATTTCTTTTATAATGATTGTGGGATACATAAGGTGTTCTATATTTCCATGGTTGCAATGCTTCATGAAAAAAGGTGTTCTAAATTTTAATAGTTGAAATACCTGATGAAAAAAAATAAACGGGTTGAGTATTGAATACGTAACTTTTCATAATTCAAATTTAATTTTATGTCTCCATTAAAATTCACATTTTTACTTTTGTTATTTAATTTTTTCCTCCATAGAAAATTAACTTTAATATATAATTTACCATTGTACCTAATATTACACAAACACGTTATTAATGTGGTAATGAAATATCAGTATTTTAATTATGATTGATGAATTTTTTTTATAATATTTCTTTTTTAAGTTTACTTACCCTATTCCCCTTTTCTTCTACAATACCATTACACTACACGAAATATGTCAATTTAGCATTCACAAATTTGCTTCAGATATATTTTTAAACTATTCTATGGTTCAGTACATTTGTTTATCGTATAAATTATAATTTCATAGTCAATGCATATATCATAAAAATTATTTGACAAATCATTTGTCCAGTTTCATATTTTTAAAAGAAAAAATAATCCCTCAAACAAAAATAAAATGAAGGCAACTTTTTGTTGCTTTGTGAATTATAATTTTTTTGGAATTAAAAAAAAATTAAAATTTTTTTTATGAACAATTACTTGGATTATGAGACACTAGGGATGCATTACCCTTAACTCAAGAAGAACAAAGTACATAAAAGCGATCAAAGGCCTCAAGCCACTCAGATTATAAGTGTTTAGAAGTTAAAACTCGAGTCAGATCAGACTTTCAATTCTCCCAACCATGAAAATTATCACTAAATTAAGTATTGAAACATTCTCGTGATTGGACTTTGGCCCTCTCCATAAACTACAAATTAGCCAGTTCTTCCTCCTAGAAAATAATAGCATTTCTATTTAACCATGAGTCCAAACAAGTTGTTGCCCAAAACAAGCCAAATGATTTGTCGAAAAATTTCCTCTCAAGTTTTTAGCGAATTATTATCAAGTAGTCTGGTAGGGAGCTATTTCTCTCCTCCATCATAATTCATAGCCATGAGAACACTTCTTTCCAAACAGCTTTTCTAATCACACAAATCTTGAATAAATGCAACTCGTCTTTCTCCATTACTTGACATAAATAACAAGTTCCACTATCAATCTCAAAGGGAATATTTCTTTTAATCAATTGAGCTTTGCTTGGAAGTCCTTTCATCAACATTCTCCATCAAAAAACACAAACCTTTCTAGGATTTTTCGATTTCTAAATCAAGTCTAAACCATTAAGATATGTTGTATCTAAGGCAGAATCGTCATTCACGTGATGTTGAATCACTGCATAACTGCTTCTAACTGAGAACCAGAAACTGTCCTTCCACCAAATAAATCTATGAGCTGATTCGGGTAAAATGAAAACGTGATGCAGAATTTGTAACAAATTCTCCAGCTAACCAGATTCCACTACAAGAAATGTTGTCCCTAGCGACATATATTAGCGACGTGGAACACACGTGGCTAAATATTTCCTTTTGCGACGTGACATTCACATCGCTACATATTTTTAAATTTTAAATAACATTATTGGCATAAAGTAGTGAGGCGTCAGACATTGGGGTTTGTAAAAAAATTGCGATGTGAGCTAAACGTCACTATATTAAGTTTTTAAATTAAAATAGATAAAGTTATAACATTCACATAGGGGGAATTCAAATTTTAAAAAAATTGGTTGTGACGTTACATACACGTCGCAACGTTTATTGGAAAATTACAACGATACTTTGACCTGACATGGTTTCAGCTTTGCAGACAGGAACATTAATTAATGTTACCGTTGTCATGTCGCTGATTAGCTTATTAAATCACGCGTTTTGCTTCTTCCACTTCTATTACACATTACCAGTTCTTGCCAATTGTTTCCTCTTTCCTCTGCAAACGCAAACTTCCCCAATCTTTCCCAAAATCCCTAAATTTTTCATTCTCATTTCAATCCCTATTAAGGTATAATTAGGTATTTTTTATAATCTTGTTTTATGTTCATACTGTTTTTTGTTATTAATGGTTTAATTTTTTTTTTTGTGTCCATTTAATTTGAAGAAATAAGAAGGAGAAGAAGAAGGTGAAGGAGGAGAAGAAAGTGAAGGAGAAGAAGAAGGTGAAGGAGTAGATTGAAGAAGAGGTAAGTTTTTTTATCTGTTTTCATTTTTTTTTTTAATTTATTTATAATGTGATATATTTTCATAGTTTTGTTAGGTTATATTTTTAATTAGGTTATTTTTTTAAATTAATAATTATAAAACGAAAAATGTTTAGAATATGTTGTTGTTAAAATTATGTTGTTGTTGAAATTTAATTAGGTTATTAAAAATGTTTAGAATAATGTATAAATTAAAAATGTTTAGAAAAACTTTTTGTTATATATATATATATATATATATATATATATATATATATATATATATATATATATATATATATATATATATATGTTAAATATGTTTTTAAAAATTAATAGAAATACTATTATATATGTATTTTACAATTTTAAAAGTTATTAGAAAAAGAATATATGTTTTGTTATTGTTATTATATTAAAAATACATATTTTTAAAAATTAAAATATATATTGAAAGTAGAATATATATTATATATGTATTTTTAAAATGAAATAAAATATAATATGATTATATGTTATATTTTTAAAATTGAAATATATGCTATTGTTATTAATTAGGTTATTTTTTTAAATTAATTATTATAAAACGAAAAATGTTTAGAATATGTTGTTGTTTAAATTATGTTGTTGTTGAAATTTAATTAGGTTATCAAAAAATGTTTAGAATAATGTATAAATTAAAAATGTTTAGCGAAAATGTTTAGAAAAATTATTATATATATATATATATATATATATATATATATATATATATATATATATTATGTTAAATATGTTTTTAAAAATTAATAGAAATACTATTATATATGTATTTTAGAATTTTAAAAATTAATAGAAAAAGAATTTATGTTATGTTATTGTTATTATATTAAAAATATATGTTTTTAAAAATTAAAATATATATTAAAAGTAGAATATATATTATACACTACAAGAAAAATGAGTTTTTGCAGCGACAAAAGTTGTTGAGAAAAATACGAAGTTGCTGCAAAATGTATTTTTTGCAACGAAAAAAATGTTGTTGCATATCGTTGGTATAAGTGCTGTTGCAAAAAGTTTTGCAACGACATTTGATGTCGCTGCCATAACAAATGTTTTTACAACAATAATTATTGCTGCCTTATTTGATTAAGTACAATGCCCATAGTCGTTGCCAAAAGCTGTTTTTTGTCAACAACTAAAGATATTGTCGAAAATCATTTTTGTCGACGATATGAGTTGTTGCCATATATTCTATACCTCAACCATAAAAGTAGTTGGCCTAAATTAGATTTCGCAAAAATTTATGTCATTAATAAAAATATAATTATATTTTTAAATTTCCTTTTAAAATTAGCATCATTATTTTCATTTAAATTGTCATTATTATTTAAAAATACATAATTTAACAATATAAATCACAAGATTGATAATATTTTTTGCAAGAAATGTTAACAATAATTAATATAATATTAAAATAAAAAAAAGCACAAATCATCCCAATTGACATAAAAATTTAAATTTTTAAAAACATCAAAAACTAAATACTAATAAACAACCTTGTTCCCATAAAAATAAAAATAAAAATAAAAATTACATAGTTAATAAATGAAATTATGACTCTCGCCAACATGATTATTAACTCTTCTTTATATCTCTGCTTCGAAGCTTTCTTGGTGAAGTAGTTGAAGTACTCTTACTTGACCTACAATTTCAAAACAATAAAAAATTAATGTACAAGTTTCTTTTACAATACATTCTTTTGCAATAGAAAAAAAAACTAATATAGTAAAAAGTCACATCAAAGTAAAAAATGAACAAATATGCACACATTGTCAAAACTCTTTTTACACAAAAATACTAGTTCACCTACTCCTTGAGTAACAATGTTGCTCCCAACTTTTTACATAAAACACAATTAACTTCCCATGAAACTATATATCAATAGCAATCTTAAAGAGCACTTGTATAATACATTATCATTAAATATAACTCTTATAATAAATAAACTATACTTAAAATATTCATACCACATATGCAAGACACTAGAAAATCCTACTTACAATTTTTCTGTAGTCATGTTATTAACTTTGTGATCAGATTCAAAAGTTGTATTCGGTGTACTAGAAGATTGTCCTCCCTGTAAAAATATTCAAAATAACACTAATGACATATTCAATATGATAAATTAAAAAATTATATAAAACTACTAATTTATTATATTTTGTAATAAAAAGAACAATTTATATACTTACTTGAAAATTCATCATTTTATAAAACATATTTGCCATTTTTTCTTCAAATTGCGTCTTTATTTTTTCTTCGAGTTGTCTTTGACTCTCTTCAAACTTTGCAGTCATTTCTTCCCTCAATTTTTGCTCTTCTTGGAGTTGAGTTTCTACATCTTTTAATTTCATTTCCATATCATGCCTCTTTTCACACTCCTTTTCTAATTCTTCATGTAAGCCAATAACAGATTTACCCTTTTGTGGTTTTATTCCAGCTCCTAAGCCACGACAATATCCAGATCTTTCTCCTACAACTGATTTAAAAGCAATGTTTATAAGCTTGTCTTTATCTTCGTCCACATATCCGACTTCTTCAAAATCATTATAAGCTTCTCCAACCTTTGTCTATTACAAAATGTTAATTATAATTAGAAATAACAAAATTTATCACAATTATATATGTTTTGCTCCATCCATAAAGACATTTCATTTGGAAAAGTCGCATAATAAAAGATAACTTGGAGAATTTTTTACAACCTGGATATAATTTTTGTTCAGCATCTTTCACTAATCCATAAAATCTTTTGGCTTCCTTATTTGGCTCTTCATTGACATTACTAGACATAGGATGATCAAACACCTTTTCACTATGTGCGTTAAATGATTGATGCATGTCATAAAGCATGGTGAAAGTTTGGGCATCATCACTTCTTTCATTTTCAACATCATTGTTAATATCATTATCTTGAAAATCACTATCACTTGATGAATCACTTGAAGATTCTCCATGATACTCCCAATTCACATAACTTGGCTCAAATCCCCACTCATGCAAATCATGATCCACATCATCTCTTGTCTTGAAATTGACATTATTGCATCTGCAACACGGACACCTAATTGTTTTTGGAGGCTTATTCCCAAAAAAAGCAAAATCTAAAAAATCGTCCATTCCTTTTAAGTATTCTAGTAAGCTTCTATCTCTAAGTTTGATCCATTTTTTATTTTGCTTGGTCATTACCACGCGTTCCTGTGATTTTAAAATAATATATACACAATATTTAAAATATATGACAAAGGAATCATTCATATAATTAAAATTATATGTAACTCAAATTGAATATTTTCATAAAAATAATTATTAAAATTACAAATAAAAAAATATGGCAATGTTTCACATCAAATTTTATTTTTAAAGCATACATTTAAGATTCTTCTTTCAAAAAAGTTTAAATTAGCTTCTTATTTCCTTCCAAACTGAATGATGAAAATAAAGATCGCAGACACCTTTAAAATAAAAGTTTTATTAACTTCCGAATAACATATCATATTTTTCTAATTCACAAAAATAAATCATTCTATTGAACACATAATCATTAAAAATTAATTTTTTTTATGAAAATAAAAATGGAACTAACACACAAATGATATGATCATATTCAAAGGGAGGCAATAGTCAGTAGATTTAAAACAATATAAAATACAATAACGTGAGATAAGAAAATTTTACCCAATCTCTCTCAAATAAATGTTGAGTTACGGTTGTCTAACACTTCTTCTTTTTCTTTCTTTTTGTGTAGTCTTTGAACTTTTTTTCTCAATTGGTGAATGGTGGTTGTTATTCACTCATTAGATTTTTATAGTCTCTTTTTTTAATTAATTTTTTATTCTAATTATTAAAAATATACTGTCAATAAATAGATCCTATTTTTTAGAATTTCAAATTTACAATAAATGAACAAAACCTAAAAAATTTAGGTTTTAAATTTGAATATCTAACATAATTATCTTATCTCTTCCTAAGTTTTTAAAAAAATAAATACTTAAAAAAACAAACCTTAATGGGCCACCTAAAAAGGAAATACGTGGAAATTAGAGGCATACTAAATATTTTAGTTTCCTTAATTATAGACAAATTCAAGTGAATATCTAATTCTCGTATTGGTGTGAAAATTTAAAATCGGTAAACCTTAAGAGTTGATTTAATGTAAAAATTAAAACTGCCCATTTTTAAACCGTAAAAGTTAATTGATTAGTTTATTTTTATTTTATTTTATTTTATTATGTTTTGCTTTTGACATAAATACTTCTTCAAACAACATGTTGTATTTTGACCATGTCCATCAAATATTTTTTATTTTTTTTCAAAATTTTTATGTTTTATTATTTTTTTTATTTTGGACATAAATATATCATTAATTTATAAATTTATAAATTTTGTATTATTTATTAAATATTTTATTCTATTTTTTATTTTAAAATATTTTTATTTTTGATTGTAGATATAAATATCTTAACAAACTACACTAAAATTTTGCCATTTAAAATTTTTTAAATATTATTTTTAATTAGTTATCTTTCATCACAATTAGATATTAATATATTTGCCTTTGGGTTAAAACAAAATGCACAAATATGTTAGATCATCTTCTTTTTTTTTATTTAGTTCGATATAAATTTTAATTATTTTGTTGATATATCATTTACCATACTCAAAACAAATATGTTAGAAAAATATTTTTCAAGAAATTATAACTTTTTCATAAGAGAATTATTTTTAAAAGTAAGTAATTTTTTCAGCAATAAAGAAATTGTTGCGGAAAGATAATTTAGTACAATCACTTCAAATAGTTACTATATGTCTCTCTATAAAATTATATTTTTCTAGCGATAATATTTTATTTTTGGGATAAGTTATTTTCTCTTAGAAATAATGCTATATTTGAGAGATGTATAAAGTTATCACAACAACTAATATTAGTCATCGCAACATGCAAATTAAAAAGTTAAATTATTTTTAGCGGCTATAGTAATTGTTGCGATAAGTCATTTTTCTCAACGATAATATGATTGTCGAGAAAAATAATAATTTATTGCTACGACTTACATTAGTCGCTGCAATATATATATATTAAAAAGTTGAATTATTTCCAGCGACAATAATAATTGTTGCGATAAGTCACTTTTCTCAGCGATAATATGATTGTTGAGAAAAAGAGAAACTTATTATTACGACTCAAATTTGTCGTTGCTATATGCATGATATTGTCAGCAAATTGAAAGTCGCTGCAAAAAAGTCGCTGCCAAATATCTAATTTCTTGTAGTGATATATGTATTTTTAAAATAAAATAAAATATAATATGATTATATGTTATATTTCTAAAATTGAAATATATGTTATTATTATTAAATTGAAAATACATTTTTTTAAAATTAAAATATATATTAAAAGTATAATATATATTATATATGTATATTTAAAATAAAAATATATATATTAATAGTAGTATTTTTATTAAATAATATTTTCAATATGTGTAGTTAAAAAAATAATAACTTTATGGTTAACAAATGTTTAATATAACATGTGTATTGTTATTAAATAATATTTTTAAATAATATTGTTAAAAATATTAGTAGTATTGTTATTAAATAATATTTTTAAGAATAGTAAATATTAACTAGTATACGTCTAAGAATAATATGAAGTATTAGTAAATACTTAATAGTAGTATTTTTATTAAATAACTCAAAATAACAATGATTGTATAAATGTGCAAGATGGAATATTATCGGTATTATCATAGTTGGATGTACGATAGAACATTTCCAGGAAGAATGGGACTTAAACCCAATTTTATAGTAGGAGTTGAAGGGTTTATCAGTTGGGCGTTTGCTCAGGAATTATGTCGAAGCGAAAGAGGAGTTAGGTGTCTCTGTCTTAAATGTGAATGTAGACCAATAATTAGTGACCCACATGAAATAACATCTCATTTTCATAGAAGGGGTTTCATTGCAAATTATTGGATTTGGACATTTAACGGTGAAGAACTGCCTAGTAACGTACCAGAGACTAGCAACTCTCATGCTTCAAGTAGTCGGCCGCCTATGGAATATGAGGAAAACTTTAATCTGATTGGTGACATGGTTGATGATGCTTTTGGTATGAACGTGTAATACCCCGTATTTAATAAATGCTCTAATGTTATTAGCTGACACTGAGGTTTCATTAATTGGTACATTAGAGATACTTTTGGACACTTAAGTTATAAGTGCTAACTTAAGGTTATGTTGCTTATATTCTTTCCTTTCTATTTCTTTCCTCACAATTGCAACAACACAAGATTTAGAGAGAAGAAGTAGAGAGAAGGAAGAGCAAGAGGAGGAAGAGAAGAAAAGCTTGGATCTTCACCATTTCTCCGCCGAATCAACTCATCTTCGACATCAACGACTCTTAATCGAGGTGGGTTCTAGTTAGAAACTTATAGTTTTTGATTTATGGATGAAAATCATAAGTTTTGCATTTGGGGTTTTCTATAGAAAAACCTAGGTTTTGAATCAAACCATGAATGTTCATGATTGAGTGTTGTATATTCCAAGTGTACCATGAATAAGTTGTTTCTATGCTTTAGTATGATGCTGGAACAGGTTTAAGTATGGAGATGGTTGGATTAAACCATGGGAAAAGCAAGAAAACAGATCTGGAATTTCTGATTTCCGCGCGCTTCGCGGCGCGAACGGGGCTACGCGGCGCGAGCTATGCAGGTTTTTAGGGGTTTTGTTTCTGTCCTCAGTACGCGGCGCGTACAGGGGTTCGCGGCGCGAACACTGTTGAATTATGAGGGTTTGCTACTGCCAGAGGGTTCGCGGCGCGACCCAGTTGTTGCGCGGCGCGAACTGAAGCCTTTCTTAGCAATTTTAGTTTATTGAGGTAAGTTGTTTCGATCGTAACTTTTGAACCGTAACTCTGTTTTAACCGCCGTTTGAAGCAGAAGTAGGCTAGGAGTGTGTACTTTCTAGTAGTGTAGATTTTGGGAACAAAGGAGAATTATTTAATCGAGAGTCGGGAATTTACTTGATTACTTGGATTGGTTTTCGTTTGGGACCATGAGGACGTTATGCTTTTGGTATGATGCTTGTGTACTCTATAATTGTTGATTGAGTTCTATTGCAGGTGGATTGGTAATACCTTGTTATATGTGTTTATATCAAGAAGGTTGAATAACTTCTTTGCTATGAGAATAAAGGTTAAGTGAGGAAACTAGGAATTGTTAGGTTATGTAGCTTAACAAAGAAACCTAGGATGAGACATTATATGGAACATACGTGTTGGAATCTTATGAGGAAAGGCTAACAGGCCTAGTGGTTTGCGGAAGCGATCACCATTGTTGATGTATTAATCGGAACCGTTGTATTTTCTTTATTTCTTTATTTTTCCTTTGAATGCTAACAGGCATTCACCGTGCAGAGAGGCACAATAATCTTGGCAGGTTTGATTCCCGCTGTTGTGTACGAATGGAACCTACGGGTAGAGACTTGTGATGGTGTACGGGCCATGTGAAGTGACGATTCATGGGGAAAGGCTCATGAGTCCGAATCCATGTCGTATGTCAAGATTTTTCCAAAGGATCCATGACTCGTGCCACCTCCTAGACGTAGAAGGGGACGGGAATATGGGGATGCCTTGGTATTGGTTTCCGATTAATAATCTTGTGTTGAGTTGTTGAACTCTAAGTATAATTCCATATAATGTTAGTATGAGAACTCAAGGTCTAGCTCCTTTTATGACTTGAGACTTATAGGTTAGAACCTTGTAAAGCCGAGAGGATCCATAGGATAGGGAACTCACTGGGATTTTATATCTCACCCCATTATATATTGATTTCAGGTACTACAGGTTCCGCGAAGGGTAAGGAGAAAGAAGTTTGATTTCCTTATTCCTTGTGCTTATTTTGGATATGGCGAAGCTTCCGTTGTGGAGTTCTTTTGAGATCATTGTTTGATCTAGTTCTTAGTATTTTATTTTGAACACCTTGTATGTATTATGCCATTGTGTAGAACTTTTGTATTTGGGCATTAATATGTATAATGTGTTGTCTAGGAACTTATTGGTATTTCAGTACCAAATACTTGGATTCATGTATACTTATATGATTTGATGCATGTATTTATATATGGGTGTTACAGTTGGTATCAGAGCAGGTCGTATCCTCGACCTAGCCATGAGATATTATAAGTGTTTCTTTCTGTCCAAGATGTGTTGGGTTCCCATGATTTTTGTTGTGTTATGACTATGGCATTAAGCCTGATCAACTTAATCCCATTTTCATGACCTCCAGGAACATGGTGGACGGACGCAGGACTCGTGGTTGACCCCCACACTCAACCCCCACAAGTGAATCAACCGAATGGCGGTGAGAAATTTCCGTGGCCCCAGTTGATGCAACAGCAGCAGAATCAGTTCATGCTGCAGATGATGCAACAGATGAATGGCGGTCATATGTTCCAGTGGTTGTACCCGAAGCTGCAGGTGCGACTTATAAGGATTTCATTCGCATGAATCCTCCGGAATTTCATGGCGGATTAGATCCTATTAAGGTACACGAGTGGGTGGCCAATGTGGAAGGAATCTTGGAGATCGTGCATTGTAGTGAAGAGGGCAAGGTGGTGTTGCTTCTCATTCGCTAAAAGGTCCAGCTATGAGATGATAAAAGAGTGCTTCTGCGTTGATGACTATTCAAGAAGTACATAAGGAGTGGGTTAATTTCAAGACCACTTTTATGGAGAAATATTTTTCCTAGTTCCCAGAGGACTAAAGAGTAATTGGAATTCCAACAGTTAAGGCAGGAGAATATGTCGCTGGCTATTTATACTGAGAAGTTTGGAAATTCTGGCTGCTTATTCTAGACAGGCCGGGTATGCTCCTGATGAGAGTTAGAAGGTAGACCAGTTTCTGTTTGGTTTAGGGAGCTGATATTTCGCATAGTGTGTCCTAGGGGGAGTTCACTACCTATACGGGGTTGTTGTGATGATGTTATGTGGCTGAGACAAGTTTGAAGAAAGTTCAAGCTGAGGAAAATTTGAAGAAGAATCAGAATGAGAAAGGAAGGCCAAGCTAACAGTTTCGGCCTAGGTCACAAGTTTTCTAAGGGAAACAAGTGTAAGGTTCTCGGTTCAGTGCACCTCCGGTGTGTCGTGGTTGTGGTAAGAATCACCTTGGAAGGCGTAACCTTAAAAAGGGTGAAATGTTTTATTATTGACAAGAAAGGCATGTGGTGAGGAATGGACCTCAGAATAGGAATCAAATGTAAGGAAGAAGTACTGGTCGAGTGTATGCCTTGGATGAGATAGTCGAGACACCGTTGGTGTATGAGAATTGTGTGTTATCTGTGGGTGGTAGGAAATTTCTAGATTGACCTTAATTGTTTACCACTTAAGAAAGTAGATGTTGTTTTGGAATGGATAGGTCTTCTGCTATTTTAGTATTCTTTGGGTGTGAAGAGAAGTCTGTTCTGTTGGTTCTTACTAAGGAGACGGGTGACAAGTTAGAGGTTTCACAAATTGCTGTTTTTAGAGTTTTTCCTGATGTCCCTCCGGAAAGGGAAGTGGAATTCTCTATTGACCTGATACCGGGAACGGCTCCTATATTCGTTTCTCCGTATCGGATGGCACCACTTGAATTAAGAGAATTGAAGGGGCAATTGGAGGAACTGATGACCAAACGTTTTGTGCGACCTAGTGTCTCACCGTGGGGAGCTCCAGTGTTGTTAGTAAAGAAGAAGGATGGTGGGATGAGACTATGTATTGATTACCGTCGGTTGAATAAGGCCACCATCAAGAACAAATATCCTTTGCCTGGATAAACGACTTGTAGATCAATTGAAAGGAGCCTGTGTGTTCTCGAAGATTGATTTGCGGTCAGGTTATCACCAAATCCGTGTGAAAAGCTCAGATGTGCCAAAGACTGCATTTAGAACCCGTTATGGTCATTATGAATTCTTAGTGATGCCTTTCGGTGTGACGAATGCTCCAGCTGTTTTCATGGATTATATGAATCGGATATTCCAGCCTTACTTAGATCAATTTGTGGTAGTCTTTATCGATGACATACTTATTTATTCTCGTACTCCACAAGAGCACGAAGGACACCTAAGGATTGTTCTGTCGGTACTGCAAGAAAATCAATTGTTTGCTAAGTTAAGTAAGTGTGAGTTTTGGATGACAGAGGTAAGATTTCTTGGTCATGTTATATCTCAAGGAGGTGTGGCAGTGGACCCGACAAAAATCGAAGCGGTAATTAATTGGGAGAGACCGAGCAATGTCTCAGAAGTCCGAAGTTTCTTGGGCTTAGCCGGCTACTACAGAAGATTTATAAAAGGGTTTTCTCAATTGGCTTTACCAATGACTAGACTTACTCGGAAGGAGTGTCCTTATGATTGGGACTCGGGGTGTGAACAGAGTTTCATGGGCTTGAAGGAAAGATTGACGACTGCTTCTGTTTTAATCGTTCCTGATCCAAATAAGTCCTATGAAGTATTTTGCGATGCTTCCAAGAAAGGATTAGGAGGGGTTTTGATGCAGGATGGTCAGGTGGTAGCATACACATCTCGACAGTTAAAGTTCCGCGAGGAGAATTATCCAACTCATGATTTAGAATTGGCTGCGGTTGTTTTTACCCTGAAGGTGTGGCGTCATTACTTGTATGGAGTTCATTTTGAAATGTTCAGCGACCACAAGAGCTTAAAGTACCTATTCGACCAGAAGGAGTTGAATATGCGTCAGAGGCGGTGGATGGAATACTTGAAGGATTATGATTTTGACTTGAAGTATCATCCAGGCAAGGCGAATAAAGTGGCGGATGCTGTGAGTCGGAAGGTGTTAAAGAGGGCCGAATTGATGATGTTAGAGTATGCATTATTGGAAAAATTTCAAGATCTAAACCTTCAATTTGTTTGGACCCAAAATGGAGTATTGATGGGAAACTTGAATGTTAATTCTATTTTGAGAAACGACATCCAACAAGCACAAGCGTCTGATACTAAGTTACAAGAGGTGTTGGTTCAACCAGGATTTACTCGAGCTACAGATGGGGTGATTATGTTTAATCAGAGGATTTGTGTTCCGGATGATGCGTTATTGAAAAGAAGGATTTTGGATGAAGCTCACAAGGGTGCTTTCACTATACATCCGGGTTCTTCAAAAATGTACCAAGATTTAAAAGGGGATTATTGGTGGTCCGGAATGAAAAGAGATGTCGCGGTGTACGTATCAGAGTGTGCGGTATGCCAACAAGTAAAGATTGAACATCAAAGACCAGGTGGATTGTTACAACCACTAGAGATTCCAATATGGAAGTGGGATAGTATTTCAATGGATTTTGCGGTTAGTTTACCTCGCACTCAAGGTGGATATGATTCTATTTGGGTGATTGTAGATCGGTTGACGAAATCTGCACATTGCTTAGCCGTGAAGACTACTTACAAGGCAAGTCATCTTGCACGGTTATTTGTCGCAGAGATTGTGAAGTTGCACGGTGTACCCTCTAGTATTGTGTCGGATAGAGATCCAAAGTTCACTTCAAGGTTTTGGAGAGCTTTCCAACAAGCGATGGGATCTAAATTATGTTTGAGCACGTCGAACCACCCTCAAACGGATGGTCAAACGGAACGAACGATACAAACCTTGGAAGATATGTTGAGAGCTTGTGTGCTTGAAAGTAGAGGAAATTGGAAGGAGCTTTTACCATTGATTGAATTTGCATACAATAATAGTTATCACGCGAGTATCGGTATGGCGCCTTATGAGGCATTGTATGGGAGAAAATGTAGAACACCGTTGTATTGGTCAGAAGTTGGTGATGATAGAATTTTGGGACCCGAAATTATTCAAGAGACCACGGACAAGATTAGAATGATTCGTGAGAAGTTAAGCAAGCACAAGATCGTCAGAAGAGTTATGTGGATAACCGTATGAGGCCTTTGGAGTTTATGGAAGGTGACCATGTATTTTGAAGGTTACTCCGAGGTTGAGTTGAAAGGACCGTTTAAGTCGAGGAATTTAAGTCCGAGATACGTGGGACCGTATGAGATTCTAGAGAGGATTGGTGAAGTAGCTTACCGTTTAGCCTTACCACCTTCTTTATTAGAAATGCATGATATTTTTCCACGTGTCTCAACTGAGGAAGTTTATCCCCGATTCTCTTCAACCAGTGTTACCAGATGCAATAGAGATGGAATCAGATTTGACTTTTGAACCCTTACCGAGCCGCATAGTGGGAGGAGAGACTAAAGGGTTGAGGAACAAGGAATCTCTCTTGTTAAGGTTCAGTGGAATGTAACTCATCTGGGTGATGCTACTTGGGGACTTAAATTGGTAATGCGGGATGCTTACCCTCACCTTTTTAGGTAATTCTTAAATTCGAGGACGAATTTCTATTTAAGGGGGGGAGGATGTAATACCCCGTATTTAATAAATGCTCTAATGTTATTAGCTGACACTGAGGTTTCATTAATTGGTACATTAGAGATACTTTTGGACACTTAAGTTATAAGTGCTAACTTAAGGTTATGTTGCTTATATTCTTTCCTTTCTATTTCTTTCCTCACAATTGCAACAACACAAGATTTAGAGAGAAGAAGTAGAGAGAAGGAAGAGCAAGAGGAGGAAGAGAAGAAAAGCTTGGATCTTCACCATTTCTCCGCCGAATCAACTCATCTTCGACATCAACGACTCTTAATCGAGGTGGGTTCTAGTTAGAAACTTATAGTTTTTGATTTATGGATGAAAATCATAAGTTTTGCATTTGGGGTTTTCTATAGAAAAACCTAGGTTTTGAATCAAACCATGAATGTTCATGATTGAGTGTTGTATATTCCAAGTGTACCATGAATAAGTTGTTTCTATGCTTTAGTATGATGCTGGAACAGGTTTAAGTATGGAGATGGTTGGATTAAACCATGGGAAAAGCAAGAAAACAGATCTGGAATTTCTGATTTCCGCGCGCTTCGCGGCGCGAACGGGGCTACGCGGCGCGAGCTATGCAGGTTTTTAGGGGTTTTGTTTCTGTCCTCAGTACGCGGCGCGTACAGGGGTTCGCGGCGCGAACACTGTTGAATTATGAGGGTTTGCTACTGCCAGAGGGTTCGCGGCGCGACCCAGTTGTTGCGCGGCGCGAACTGAAGCCTTTCTTAGCAATTTTAGTTTATTGAGGTAAGTTGTTTCGATCGTAACTTTTGAACCGTAACTCTGTTTTAACCGCCGTTTGAAGCAGAAGTAGGCTAGGAGTGTGTACTTTCTAGTAGTGTAGATTTTGGGAACAAAGGAGAATTATTTAATCGAGAGTCGGGAATTTACTTGATTACTTGGATTGGTTTTCGTTTGGGACCATGAGGACGTTATGCTTTTGGTATGATGCTTGTGTACTCTATAATTGTTGATTGAGTTCTATTGCAGGTGGATTGGTAATACCTTGTTATATGTGTTTATATCAAGAAGGTTGAATAACTTCTTTGCTATGAGAATAAAGGTTAAGTGAGGAAACTAGGAATTGTTAGGTTATGTAGCTTAACAAAGAAACCTAGGATGAGACATTATATGGAACATACGTGTTGGAATCTTATGAGGAAAGGCTAACAGGCCTAGTGGTTTGCGGAAGCGATCACCATTGTTGATGTATTAATCGGAACCGTTGTATTTTCTTTATTTCTTTATTTTTCCTTTGAATGCTAACAGGCATTCACCGTGCAGAGAGGCACAATAATCTTGGCAGGTTTGATTCCCGCTGTTGTGTACGAATGGAACCTACGGGTAGAGACTTGTGATGGTGTACGGGCCATGTGAAGTGACGATTCATGGGGAAAGGCTCATGAGTCCGAATCCATGTCGTATGTCAAGATTTTTCCAAAGGATCCATGACTCGTGCCACCTCCTAGACGTAGAAGGGGACGGGAATATGGGGATGCCTTGGTATTGGTTTCCGATTAATAATCTTGTGTTGAGTTGTTGAACTCTAAGTATGATTCCATATAATGTTAGTATGAGAACTCAAGGTCTAGCTCCTTTTATGACTTGAGACTTATAGGTTAGAACCTTGTAAAGCCGAGAGGATCCATAGGATAGGGAACTCACTGGGATTTTATATCTCACCCCATTATATATTGATTTCAGGTACTACAGGTTCCGCGAAGGGTAAGGAGAAAGAAGTTTGATTTCCTTATTCCTTGTGCTTATTTTGGATATGGCGAAGCTTCCGTTGTGGAGTTCTTTTGAGATCATTGTTTGATCTAGTTCTTAGTATTTTATTTTGAACACCTTGTATGTATTATGCCATTGTGTAGAACTTTTGTATTTGGGCATTAATATGTATAATGTGTTGTCTAGGAACTTATTGGTATTTCAGTACCAAATACTTGGATTCATGTATACTTATATGATTTGATGCATGTATTTATATATGGGTGTTACAGAACGTGACCTATGATGAACCTGAAGATTTTGGTGGGGAAGAGTTGCCGAATGAGGAAGCGCATAAATTTTATCAGTTGTTGAATGAGATGAATACGCCGTTGTTTGATGGATCGTCTGACTCAAAGTTATCAATGTGTGTGAGATTGTTGGCCGCCAAGGCAAATTGGAATATTTCTGATCAGTGTTTGGAATTCTTTGTAAAAATGATGTTGGACTCAATTGCAATGAAAGACAACTTGCCTACAACATTTTATGAAGCAAAGAAGTTGGTGTCGAAGTTGGGCTTAAGAGTAAGAAAGATTGATTGTTGCATTAATGGTTGTATGTTGTTTTAAGACAATGAGTTTGGTACTCAAGATGGGTTGTTGGAGGAATGTAAGTTTTGTATGAGTCCAAGATATAAAGTTCCCAGTAGAGCCGTTAACACTAATCAAGACCGTGTAGCAATAAAGTCCATGTTTTATCTTCCGATAATACCAAGGTTAAAAAGAATGTTTTCTTCAATGCACAGTGCAAGTCAAATGACATGGCATCACACAAATAACACAAGTCCAGGCACTATGCGGTATCCATCTGATGGCGAGGCATGGAAGCATTTTAATCGAATACATCCTGATTTTGCCGCAGAACCTAGAAATGTCAGGCTTGGATTATGCTCAGATGGGTTTACTCCTTCTGTTCAAGCGTCGGGAAGTATGTATTCTTGTTGGCCAGTTATTGTAACCCCTTACAACCTCCCTCCTGAGGTGTGCATGACAAAACCATACATGTTTTTGACGTGCGTCATTCCAGGACCTTCGAGTCCAAAAGCAGGAATTGATGTGTATTTACAACCTTTAATTGATGATTTGAAGAGATTGTGGATTGGAGAATGGACTTATGATATATCACGTAAACAAAACTTTACAATGCGAGCTTCATTGATGTGGACCATCAACGACTTTCCAGCATATGGCATGTTGTCTGGTTGGGGTACGCATGGCAAAATGGGATGTCCGCATTGCATGGGAAACAACAAAGGGTTCACGTTGGATAAAGGTGGGAAAAGCTCGTGGTTTGACTGTCACCGCAGATTCCTACCACGAAATCACTCCTATAGAAGAAACATGAAAAACTTTAAAAAAGATGTATGAGTGAAAGATTCGCCTCCGCCTCGATTGTCACCATGGGCTATATGGGAACAAGTTAGTGAGCTACCAAAATTTACAGATACTGGCAAAGAATGTCGAATTGAAGGATACGGAGTCACGCACAATTGGACAAAAAGAAGTATATTTTGGGACCTCCCATATTGGAAAGATAACTTGTTGCGCCATAATCTAGATGTTATGCATATTGAGAAGAATTTTTTTGATAATGTATTTAACACATTGATGGATGTGAAAGGTAAAACAAAAGATAATGAAAAGGCCAGACAAGACATGGAAAAATGGTGTAACAGAAGAGAGTTGGAGTTGAAGCCTCTACAGAATGGAAAGTTATTAAATCCGAGCGCTTGTTTCACTCTGACTTCCCAAGAAGCTAAAGCTGTTTTTCGATGGCTAAAAGATTTGAGAATGCCCGATGGGTATTCATCAAATTTATCAAGGTGTGCTGACCCTAACACTGGGAAGTTGCATGGAATCAAAAGTCACGATTGTCACATTTTTTATGGAACAATTGTTACCAATTGCATTTGGCTCGCTACCCAAACATGTTCTTGATCCACTAACTGAAATTAGTCAGTTTTTTAGAGATATTTGTGCGTCAGCTTTAAAAGTGGAAGACATCATGAAGTTGGACCAAAACATTGCAATCATTCTTCATAAGTTGGAACAAGTATTTCCGCATGGTTTCTTTGACTCCATGGAACATTTACCTGTGCATCTTGCATATGAAGCTTTTCTTGGTGGACCAGTTCAATATAGGTGGATGTATCCGTTTGAAAGGTTCATGGGTGATTCAAAGCGATCAGTGAATAATAAAGCAAGAGTTGAAGGTTCTATATGTGCACATTAACTTCATCGAGAAACATCACATTTTTGCAGTCATTATTTAAATCACTTGATGTTAACTGCGAGAACCATACGGAATCCGGTAAATGTAAACCAGAGGAGTCAATTCACCTTATCAGTGTTCGGTCTTCCAGGTCGACCTTCTGGAAAGAAGAGTGTGCATTGGATGACCCAGAAAGAAATGCAATACGCACATATCCATGTCTTGATCAACTGCATTGAAGTTAAACAATACCTTGAGTAAGTTTACCCAATTTTTTTTACCTTTGTTGACAATGTCTGTATACCAAACTTATTTAACTTATGGTGTATATTTTGTAGGGAATTTAACAATGCCTATTTTCATAGTACCGGTGTACAGTCAACATCCGGCGTCATTCATGCTCAATTTCCCTTATGGTTCAAGCAAAGATTGTCTACCGTGTTTCCACCAACTCAAGAAATACTCCATTTGATAAACTTGGCAGAAGGCCCTATCCAAAGCGCAAATGACTGGCACACATACTTCGTGAACAGATATAAGTTTCACACTGAGACATGGACCGAAGGGAAAAAAAACCATAAATAGTGGTGTATTTTTAAAAGGAGTTACAGATGGTGGTGAAGATGACTTTTATGGAGTTATTAAACATATCTACGAGTTGGTATACCATTACTTGGACTCAGAAAATAAAGTTGTCTTGTTTTATTGTGAATGGTATGATCCAAGTAGAGGCACAAAAATAGACAAGTCATACGGTACTGTTGAGATTCAAATGAACCGGAAATACAAAGAGTATGATCCTTTCATAATGTCAAATATTGTTAGGCAAGTTTATTATGTACCTTATCCTTCATTTGTGACACGTAAAAGAGGATGGTGTGTTGTAATAAAAACAAAACCGCAAGGTCATATTGAAAATGGCGATCAAGTAGAAGATGTTGCCTATCAAGTTGATGATGTTGATCAAATTAATGAAGTGGTTGCAGCTGAAGACATTACAAGTTTGTCTGATACAATTGTTGAGGGACATCAAGTTGATGCATCTATATTGTTGGTTGAAAATAATGTGGATGAAGAGAATGATGAAGAGTTTGAATCCGATGACAACAATGAAGAGAATGACGAAGAGAACGACGAAGAGAATGATGAAGAGAATGATGTGGATAGCGAAGAAGAAGAATAACTAAACATTGAATGTATATTTATGTGTTAATGAATATTTATTTATGTGTTAATGAATATCTATTTATGTGTTAATGAATATCTATTAAATATATATTTATGTGTTAATGAATATCTATTTATTTGTTAATGAATATATATATATATATATATATATATATATATATATTGATCTTAATGAATTTATTATCTTTGTTGATGAATAATAAAATAGGTAAAATATCACCTAAGAGTAAAGATAGTGGTAAGAAGTCCCAACGTCCGAGGATAGTAGTATCTGACGCGCCTCACATGGCCGTGTCTCCCCGCCCTCAGAGTGTTGATCCTATGTCTTTAGCCAGTACTCAAGCTTTTACCCCATTACTCTCCTCCCACACATTCCCGTATGGGGTACCTGCATCTTTCCAGTACTCAGCGGTACTGCCATCCTTCCAGCATCCTGGTGTGCCCTCGTCCTTCCAGCAGGTGGGAGGACCTAGCTTTCCATTCACACATACTGGTGTGCCCTCGCCCAGCTTTCCATTCACACAAACTGGTGTGCGTCGTCCAGCTTTCCATTCGCCCATACTGGCATGCCTTCATCCTTCCAGAAGACTGGTGGATCTGGTTTTTCATATCCCATGTAGATGACTTCATCCTTTCAGCAGACGGGATGATCCAGCAGTACACGTCCTACACAGGCTGGACATTCTCCTAGTCCACGCCCCACACAGGCTGGACGATTTCCCCGTCCACGTCCGACACAGGCTGGACGATCTCCTAGTCCACGCCCCATACAGGTTGGATGCTCACACACCCCACATCCCACACATGTACCAGCCTGTGAGGTTGATGAGGCAGTTGATGAGATAGATGGAGCTGATCTTCGTGGGAGGGATGATCCCGATGAGATTCATGTCGTTGATGGCAGATTTTGGATTCAGCCCTAAGGAAGCAAGTAAGTTTCCTATTTAAAAACTTTTATAGTATGTATACATTTCCATTTTTTGTATAAATTTATATCTAACATTTTCATTTTTTGTTTCAGTTTTACGCCGAGTCGGACTGCTGCTAGGATTGTTAACTATATAATTCAGCAGATGTATAAATCAGCTTTTAAGAGCTATGGGGACTTCGAGAATAAAGATGAATGGTTTAGAATGTTTATTTAAATGAAATTCTCATTATAATTACTTAAAATTTTATTTTAATGTCATACAAAACATTATTGCAGGAGAAATGTGTGTGGGATCCATTGAGTGAAAAAGCCGTTCAGAAAGTTTTCAATACCAGATGCTCTAAAAGAATGTCTGATATGCTGCGGCGAGTAAGGGAGAATTATGAGCTTCACGGCATCCGTCCTAGCTGGATAGGCGAGGAGGTTCTTCAGGAACTTGTAATATATTGGAGGACTCCAGAATTCCGGGCTAAATCATAAACTTTTAAGAAGATGAGGGCATCTGAAAAGGGCGGTTGTGTCAACACAGTTGGAAGTATTAGCACCGCCGAGCATGCCCGACGATTGGTAAAAATTTTAAAATTTTTAAGTTACATCTTTATTCATAATATATTTTACTAATTATTTTTAATTATAGTATTTAGGTAAGGAGTTGGGGAGAAGACCATTGATGCCTGAGCTGATTTCGAGGACCCGAACAAGGAGATCGGGAGGTGTTGTCGACGAGCGCACGAAGATGTATCTTGTAAGTGAAATTTACGTTGTTTATTTTTTTTAAAATTAATACAAAATTTGTGACGTGAATTTCATGTGGCAATTGATAAATTGCCACGTGAAAATCATGTGGCAAATCATAAGTTGTGGCGTGAAAATCACGTGGCAACTTTTTAATATATTTTAATTTATTATGTACATATTTATTTAGTATAATTAAATATGCACGTAAATATTTAACTTAAATTTTTTTTATTGAATATGTTTGCAGGAAGAATATGATAGACGGCTTGCCATTTTTCTGGAAAATAATCCTCAATTCATGCCAACAGAGGGGGAGCCGCTTAACGCGGATGTTGATCACTACATTTGGTCTGAGGTTATTAAAGAAAAAGGGCCTAATGGTTGCTTTTTTGGGGCTGGAAATTTGGCGTCCAGCTATAGACGTGGTGACCGCAATTTGTTTCAAAGAGTTCAGGATGGAGAGGGTGGATCGCGTCAACCAAATCTGACACAGGAACAAACTGAATTAATAAGGCAATTGGCGAGACGCGAAAATGAGGCCCAGATGGAGATGATGCGGAAGAAGCAGTCTGATATGGAGGAGCAGATGAGACGGTTTATGCAAGGAGGTGGAAATTACAGTAATGCTCCTCCTCAAGAGCCGGAGGATGACGGAGTGGCTGATGATTTAAATCCGGATGATTATTTTCCGGATGATGATGCCTCTTAAAAACATTTTGTATTTTATTTGTTTTTAATTTATATTTATGTAACTCATTCTACATTTTTATTCATTAAAATATTAGTTTTAAATTTTTAGTTTTATTTAATTGAATTTATTATATAAAGTTTATTATATGAATTTATTTTTTAAAATTTTATTATATAAATTTTATTATATAAATTATATTTTATAGATTTTATTATATAAATTTTATTTTATAGATTTTATTATATAAATTTTATTATATATAAATTTTATTATATATATTTCATTATATATATTTTATTATATATTAATTAATTTATATAAAACTAATAAAACCAATCACATTGAATGTAATATCTATTTATTATATAAATTTTATTTTATATATTTTATTATATATAAATTTTATTATATATATTTTATTATATATAAATTTTATTATATAAATTAATTAATTAATTATATAAAATCAAATACATCCTGCGTATTAAATTTTTTTTTTAAAAAAAGCATTTAATGTAGCGAAGTGGGAACCACGTCGCTACATTGGTCAACAAACACACTTTCCCACACCTGCCACACCTGCTATGTGTGCAGGGAGTTGTTTCTTATGTAATCCTGCTGCGTCGTTGGAGTCACGTCGCTACTTTCTGACGTGGTCACCACGTCGCTACAATGTTGCCACTTTAGCTCCTGTGACGTGTTGGCCCACGTCGCTAATTTATTGTTGCCATGTGATTTTGCAAGTTGCGACGTGTCTTCCACGTCGCTGCAGACAACATTTTTTGTAGTGTTCTTCCACTGATAAATATTCATCCCTCAAATTAATTGACCAAGCCCAAGATCCATCCATCTGCACCATAGCATCAATAACTTTGACATCCTTGTGGACAACCCTTTCAAATACATCAGGAAAAGAAAATCACAAAAGATCATGAAAGAATGCATGAGATACAGGCGTACTGAGAAATGATAATGCATGGTTGGTACAGTAATGAACGAACTAAGTTTTTAATGCATGTTGAGGCAGATATGCAGTAATTCCTTTATTGCTGCATGGTACAATTATGGTTTTATTGCTATATTTACATTGATTGCCTCGTACGTGACTAATATTGATTCATTGCAATATATAACTAACCATGCAACTTATAATTGATTACTAAATTAAATGTATCGTGGTTTATTTAAACCTAAGATTTTCTTCAATGTTAGAGATTAATATTGCTACTAATAAAGCTATAATCACCAAGTGATTTTTCTATTAAGCTTAAGTTCTAAATCTCAATAAGAATACAAAAGTATGTGAGCTTAAAGATAAAGATTGCTTCTTTGATAATGAGCTTTTAGCGTGAGAAAGATCAAAGTCAGATGATGAGAATGTAAAGAATGAACGTAGGCTTTTTCCTAACGTTTCTACTTGCTGACTTCTTCCTTTTATGGGCATGGGAAAATGACCGTTGAATAGTACTACATTAAATGCTTTGCGTGTACAGTACAATGCTGCATTTAATGTTTCACACTTTTGTCAACTACCTCGACCCTTGCATTAACTGCTACTTCTGACTCTGCCTTTTGTAGTCATCCTTCCAACGTTCCTTTTGTCAGACGCACAGACTAGACTTTCTAGTTTTTCATCATTTGCTTTTGTACTGGATTCAAACTTTTCAAGTCTCTTTGAATATCAAAGTTTCCAGCGTTTGGTGCATTGATAGAACTTCAGCGCTTCATCCTTTTGGAAATTCTTCATAGCGTAATACCAATAAAGCTTCAGAACTTGCTTCTGCTTGTCATGATCTGATTTGGCCATCCAGAACATTTGGGTCAGAGCATCTGAAGGCTAATGTAGTGCATACTCCTTTGTACTTTTCCTGAAATGGAAAATGTAATCTATTAGAGTACCACATTGTCCTATACAAAATTCACATCTCATGTTATCAACAAAACTAGGAAATATGATCAGAACCTTTCATGTTCTAGCAAGAGACCTTTTTGAGAATTCGGTTACAGGTTTACCACCTCCTCCTCTTTCTTCCCCTCTCGTTCTGATTCTGTTACCCTGATATTGAGTTTCTCTATTGTTTATGATAAGTGAATTATTTTCCTCCTTTTCCCCTCTAGTTGAATCTCTTCTTGACTCTCGGTTAAGCTTCTTTTTAGTGCTGAATTTTGTTGCGATTTGAACCGGTTTTTTTTATGATGCAGGTTTTTGGTTCCTTTTTGCAGGGAATTTCTGGTTGGAAATTTTATGCATAACCGTTTTGGTAATTGTTAGGCCCGTGGCATGAAGCTTAAGAAACCTCATGGAGATTGGCGTCAGAAGTCTATTTGAAGGTTGAAGAAAACCCGAGGATATATGATGAGTCAGAGTCGAAGACTAGCATAGAAAATAGATTTTAGGGTCATGTTTCATAAAGGATTTGTAATGGATATTTTTGCATGGATTGCAAATGATGAACTTGAACATGTAGAAATTGGATTTTTGCATCTTTAAATGGACATAAAAGCACTTGGATTTGAATCTTGAACTTGAGCCAAATAGTCTTAAACCTTGACTTTGAATGAATGGTATTTGAATCCACACTTGCATGAATATTCTTCCAATGAATAACCTTTGATCCACTCGCAAACTTCAATGAACCCCTAATTCAATTCAATTCATCAATCTAACTCAAACTCGTACGATAAACCACCAATAAATTGAAAGTATAATGGTGCCTTGAACACGATGCTCTCTTTAAGTTCACAATCTTGTACCATGACTCATTATCTTGCAATCCATCTCACAGGTCCTTGACTTAATGACCTCGAAATAATGGAAACTCTTTAATTTTTCTCAATTTTTGAACGACGAAATAAACGTCGTTGATAACTTGTAGCACGGTGAAGAGGGAAAATTTTAGGGTGCAACAAATGCCACCAGAATGGACCTCATACGATTAAAATCAAAGAAATTATGAATTTTCAAACTTGTCGTGACATACCCGAAAACACACTTTTTATTGAAAAACTCACAACGCTCTTCAAAATGCTGGGCATTTTCAGTTCATAATTGATCGACAGCCCACACATATGAAATCTCGATAATAATGGCACGGAGTTGCAGTTAAAATTTCGAGTGAACCTGACAAGCGGATCATGAGATACGAATTTTTTACCTACGATTCAACACCATTTAATTTTCACCGTAAAAACTCAAGTAATTTGCAAATTTGCCAGCCTTCTTCATAGAATTGGTTTTTGATCCAAACACAAAAGTTGTAGAGAATGTCGAAACAGTCTCAGCACCGCGAGAACCCAGCTCATAGCACCTTCTAGATAAGACTTATGAATTTCTTCATATTTTCATCGTATAAATCAAATTTCACGCCATATTTCCTTAAAACCATGATAACCCTTTATTATTCTTATTTCATTTTCGAACGATGAAATAAATGTCTTTTATAACTTATGGCTCAAATAAAGAGGGCAAATTTTTGGGTGCAACATTCACACATTCTTCTTGTTTTCTTTTTCAGATGATCTTTTATTTATAACTTCAGAAATTTTTTCGTTGTATTGATGCTGCAGAGAGCATTAAATGTTTGTGTGTCTCTTTTTTGCTTTGGTTGCATGTTTTCCCTTGTTTTTGTTTCTCCAACGAATTGCATGTGCTTTTTGATATAAAATCTGTCTTGGGAATTGTTCCATTTTGATTGCTTCAGCCGTCTTTTAATCATTGTGTTTTTGTAACGGTGTTTTATCTTGATTCAGCATATTGCATCTTTCTTTTCTTCAGCGGTTGATGCATTCAGAAGTTTCTCCTTTTGAACTTTTAGTAGCTTTTTTCTTTCATCGTTTGTTCAGCTTCTCATAATGTTCATGTTCTGATAGTACTTGTATTTAGCACATCTTTTGAAATGAGAAACTTACAATTAGAGTATCATATTTACTTATACAAAATTTATTTAATTGTTATCATCAAAATACTAAGATATGATTAGAACCAAACTATGTTCTAACACGGTCTTCATACTAACATTTCGATGATATACTTGACAAGTTTCAAGATGGTCATCTTGCTAATAATTAACAATTGGCTTTAATTTATGTACTTTATTATATTGCTCTTTGTATTCCTCGCTTTACGCTTTATTTTATCATTCATCATGTTTATGTTTCTGTTATTTTCTCTTTGTCCATTTGGATGTATTGTTTATGTTTCCGCTATTTTCTTTTTGTCCGTTTGGACGTATTATTTATGTTTCCGCCATTTTCCTTTTGTCCATTTGTACCATACTCTATTTTTGTGCTAAAACATTAATAAACAACTTAAAATGATAAAAAAACACTTAAGGCTCTATGGACTATTGGTTACTATCCCGATCATTTTTGAGACCTGGACCTTGTTGGACTTAGCACCTCTGGACATGTTATTCTGCCGTTATTCTGTCTGTTATTGTGTCTGGTATTGGGTGGTTGTCTGTTTGTCTGTGCAGGTATTTCCTCGAAAGTCCTTGATGGTTAATTCCAAGACATTGTGTTAAGGAATTCGCCTATGCACAGCCGTTACTCTGCCCGATTTTCGTCAGAATTTTATAATGTGTTTCGAAGCTTGGTGCAAGTTGTGCTAATGATAATCAAGTTCATTTGGATCCCCAAGTTGTAATGTGTTGGTTTAGTGTTGGTAGTCCAAAGGATGAAAAATCTACGTTGACTCTTAATGTCAAGTGTTGGCTTCTTATTTCGATTAGACCGTTCTTTCCCTTAGCTTTTATTTTACACTTTAGGATAGTCCCTTCATCTCTTCCCCTTCTTAGATTTTCAAAATCTTCTCCCTTTTTCCAAAATCTTCTTTTGTTGGAAAACCTCTTTTAAAATATTTCTTTAAAAAATATCTTTTGCCCTTAGTGGCTTTCTTTCAAAAGTTTAGACACGATTAATTGTTGTAGTGAGTTACGATACCCCACGATTTTGATATTGATTGATATGATGGAATCTTTTCCACGTGAGAGAGCTAGTGGCATACTTGTTGATTTTATCCAAGTTGGAGCCCTTTTTTCATTTGTGATGCAAAGAATCCATCTGTTCTGATGTTTAAGATTAATTGTTGAGTATTCTCTCCTACGATGATAAAGTGTTTATTCCTTTTTAAACATCTTCCTTTTTAAGTGGAACTACATTAGCTCTGACTTCTCCATTGCACCGAGGAGGTATGTAGGCACAAGATGTAATGTCTTGTCGAGCTTATTTTAAAATAAAACAAACCATTTTCTTTCGCACACAATATCCTTTAAACACAGATTTTCAAAAAGGATCCTGTGGACTACCACATATATGAGGGGTGCTTAAAACCTTCCCCTTGTATAATCAACACCCGTACCTAAGATCTCTTTTTGTTTTAAAAACAAACTTTGAATTTTATTTCGTTCTTTTCCTATTTCCTTTGGAAACAATAAAGCGTGATGGTGACTTTCACTGAAATAATGAGTCAAGTCAACCAATGGCTTTGATCTCAGATTTGTTAGAACAAGATTTGTTCTGATCAATATTCTTAGTTTTGATGATAACAAGCATATGAATTTTGTATGAGATAATGTGGTACTCTAATACTATGCAATTTCCATTTTAGGAATTATATAAAGAGTATGCACAAAATCAGCGCAAGAAGCACTGACTCAGAAGGTTCAGCATGCAACATCAGAACATGGTCTGGCAAGACATCAGAAGATGGTCAAGCAGAATCAGAACATAGGTCTATGGAAGCATCAGAAGAACTTGAGATCAGAAGCAGAAGCACTGAAGTTCTCATGGTATCACGCTCAGAAGCACTTCAAGGTTAGAAGACAAGAAGATGCTCTGCACCAAGCTGTTTGACTCTGATGATATTCAAACGTTGTTTACACAAACATCAGATCAGAAGCAAGTACAAGATGGCAGGCTACGCTGACTGACAAAAGGAACGTTAGAAGCTATTAAAGGCAACGTCAGTAGACACAGCGAAAGCAAGGCTCGAGGTAGTTGACAAAAGAGTGAAACATTAAATGCAATGTTGTACGGAATACGCAAAGCATTAAATGCTCCCAACGGTCATCTTCTCAAGCGCCTATAAATATGAAGTTCTGATGAGAAGCTACGTTACGAATTCTGAATACAACACTTGCGCATTATACAGATCCGCTGTCAAATTCAAAAGCTCTCAAACTTCATCATCAAACTCACTACATTGCTGTTGTAATATCTTAGTGAGATTTAGGCTTAAACTTAAGATAAAATCACAGTTGTGATAATAGCTTTATAAGAAGCATTGTAACTCTTAAAAGAATTTGTTTACATTAAGTTGTAAGAACTAGAGTGAACAGGTTGTTGATCAGTATACTCTAGAAACTCTTAGAAGGTATCTAAGCAGATTGTTCCTAGAGTGATCAAGTTGTGATCAGTATACTCCAGAAGACTTAGCGGTTGGCTAAGTGGAAAACCATTGTAATCTCGTGTGATTAGTGGATTAAATCCTCAGGTGAGGTAAATCACTCCAAGGGGGTGGACTGAAGTAGTTTAGTTAACAATTAACCGGGATAAAAATCATTGTGAAAATAGTTTTTATCTTACAAGTTTTAAAGCTACACTTATTCAAAACCCCCCCCCCTTTCTAAGTGTTTTTCTATCCTTCAAGATTTTCCCCGCCACACAAGTATACTAGCTATTTCAACATTAAGACATTATGGCATCAATAACAATATTGGCATCGTCAACAATAATATTAGCATCATCAACAACAATGGCATCATATATCAAAAACAATGGCATCATCAACACAATGACATCAACAACAATGGAATCATCAACAACAATGGCATCATCATCAACACAATGGCATCATCAACAACGAATGCATCATCAACACAATGGCATCATCAACAACAATAAATACATAAACAACAACACCATCGGAAGTGGTGTATTTATGATCATAAACACAAGCACAATGGAAAAACATAGTCATAAAGCATATCATCATCATCATCAAAATAAACATATTGGAAATGAAGTTTACTAACTTTTACATACTGGAAACGTGATGAATAAGTAATAAAATGTTGAAAGATTCTTTGTCTTCTTCTTCGACGGTGCGTAAGGTAAGAACGATGAAGTTGGTGTCGTCTTCCACCTCGACAGTATGTAAGCCTAGAACGATGAAGTTCGATGAAAAGGGTGTTGTTGGCTGCAAATGATGTTGTTTCGTTAGGGTTGAAAACGGTGTTGCTACATTAGTGTTGAAAATGGTTTTTTTCGTTAGGGTTGAAAATGGCGTTATTTTGCCAGGGATGAAAATGGTGTTATTTCATAAGGGATGAAAATTCAACTGAAGAGACAAGCTAGCTAGTTGTGTTTTCTTTAAATGAATAAGTCATTCTATCACGGTATTATACAACAACCGTTGTGATATATGGAAGACTTAATAAAAATTTATTAAAAAAAAGTCAGGTTTAATCATTTAAAAATTTTAAAAATAAAAAATATATCACAACAACGATTTGATTAAAAAACTGTGGTGATATATGATTGATTTTAATGTGATCTTATAAAAAAAAACGTTAGGTTTTAGACATTTAAAATTTAAAAAAATATATCAAAATGGTTGGTTAAACAACTATGATGATATCACTTTTTTTTATCTAAAAATAAATAAAAAAGATAGGGGCATCTAACAAGTCTCTATTCTCATTAACAAAAATATGTAATTAACAATTTATTTTATCTGAACCTCATTGACCACTCTCACTAATAGTCAACAAAATAAATATTATTAACCATCTATTTTACATAATGCACTGCTTGCTTATATGCAATTATTTAAAACCAGTGATTAATACTTTGCAATTTGTTGGTTAGCAAAGTATATAAAATGATTAATATGTTATAGATAAAATAAGTGGTTAATATTATATAATTTATATGATTAATGAAGTAATCAAGTTGGTTAATGAAACAATTTAATAATTTTGTTACAAATTAATTCTTTATATTTCTTAAAAAAATTCTTTTGATATAAAACTATAAATTTTTTGTTTTAAAAACATTGCAAAAATATTTTAAAAAAATTACGGTATAAATAAAGTGTACTAATGATGTCAAATTTTGATGTTAAAAGTTGTGTTAGAAGGATGTCCAATAAGTTCCTATAAAATTGCTCGAGCAACCATCAAATATAGTAAGAATTCCTGCTCAAACAAAAGCCAATCAATGAGTTTACCTAATATAACATAATCAATACTCTATCAAGCAACCTTCTCAACCTCAAACTACAAACTTCTTGTACATATATAATGTTATTTTGACTAGTCTCTTAATTTCTTAGTATATGTTTTACATATATACTCCCTCAATTTCTCTCAATGGCCTTAAGAAATGCTTCTTCCATGACAAACTCTCCTTCCCACACAAACCAACGCATGTGCATGTGCTCGCCCACCAATCATCCTGGCTCGTTCAGGTGTAGCAAGCACAAGAAGTCTCCGCGTGTTGTGGTGGTTGTGCCGACATCTTCTACCTCTTCCAAGCCGGATAATCATAATTTGGATCGCTCGCCGATAGCCATATCTGCCAAGGCAAAATACTCGTTGAAGGCAATTGTCCTCCAAATAATTAAGGATCATTCTAAAAATGATCTTTATATGTCGGAGCCATTCCAAACAAAGCCTACTCCAACGTGCATGTGCTCGCCGACCAATCATCCTGGCTCGTTCCGGTGTAGCAAGCACAAGAAGTCGCCGAGTGTTGTGGTGACACCGCCATTATCTTCTTCTACCTCTTCCAAGTCGGATTATCCTAATTTGGATCGCTCGTGGATGACCATATCCCTCAAGGAGAATATCTCGTTAAAGGCATTTCGACTCCAAATAATTAAGCATCAATCTAAACATTATCTTCATAGGAGGAAGATATTCCAACCAAAACCTACTCGCTTTTCGGTAATGAACCGCATTGCAGTTTCTTGACCGATAGGAGTATGGTTCTTTTATGGCAAGCTCTCAAATCTCTTCCATACATTTCCCATAATATAGAAGAATAGTCACTTCCAAATGGTCCAATTTTTCCATTTTCTCTTGGAGGGAGAAAGATGAGAATACCTTATGGATTTGAGTTACGAGGATATATTAGATATCTTGGCATGAGGTTTTAGATGTGTGTGGAATAGACGAAATGACATATAAATCATGTTTGATTGTAAGTTTGTAATGGAAGAAATATTTTAGGTTTTGTTTAAACATGATATATAATACAAATACTTTTGGTCACGTTATTTCTCATTTTGTGTTTCTTTATAACTTATGGTACAATTGCACTAGACTTTAAATGTGTATTTAGTTACAAATTAAACCCAAAGAAATATTTTATGCTGCATGTTATTGACCAATTATTTGCAGGGCCGGTCAAATATATATGGAGGTTTAAGACAAAATTAAAAGTCAAATAGTTATAAAATATTAAAATATAACTATCATATTTTATTTTAAATTTAATTTTTTATTTTATTGGAGAATTTAAAAGTTAAAATTTCTTTTTTCTGAATGAGTTTGCCTCGTAGAAGTGTCTATTTTTTTATATACAAAATTATTTATTTATTATGGTAATTGATTTTACTTAATACATTTTTCATTCGATTAAAAAATTATTAATTCTTTTTATTTTTATCGTCGGAATAAAAATTTCAAGTATTTTTTAATTTTTTAAGTTTTCTAATTTTAAAATTTTAAAATTTTAAACTAAAAACTAAAAGAAAAACAATAAATGTGTCACGATATATTCAAATAAAATTAAAACAATAAATTCAAAAATATTGAAAAACTATTTGAAAATAAAACTTAATCATCTATTATTATTTATATAAAAATTTATTTCAAATACGGTTCCTCTACTTTATTATAGTATAATTGTTGATTGAAATAAGATTTATAAAATTATAAATAAAAAATATTTTAATAAAATGCGACTACTTACTAAAAAGAAAATAAAAAATAGGAAAAAGCTGACATGTGCCAAAATGACACGAGTTAATAAATTATTTATAGAAATATTTTTTTAGAACACGTGCTTTTAATGTGTCGAAACTTTAAATATGCCTTTATTACATTTAATTTTTTCTAATTATAATATATTTAGGACACATGTTAACCTGACTTAACAAAATATAACAAGAAAAGTGTAAAAAGATTAAAGTTCACATTTACAATTATTGAATATGTCCTTTATTAATAAGTGGTTTTTCATTTTAGGATGAAAACTGAGAGGTAAAACATTAAAATTGGCACAAGACACTAGAAAACCGTACAACTATGGCTGGCAATGAACCAAAGTAACTCGAAAATAGTTCGAAACTCGATTCGAAAATTAAATCGTTGAACTAGATTCATGAACCAAATGAGATGAGTATGAGCTAAAAACTAAGTTCGTTAACTAAATGAGCTGAACTTGAAGTATACATAGTTTGACTCGTTAGGTTCATGAGTTAACTCGATTATATATGAGATAGATTATATTGTCTTTAATAGTAGGTTTAAATATTTGCTCTAACGGTTTTAATTGCTAATTTATATTCTCTTGTGAGCAAAATATTTCTACAAATAATTATACAAATAAAATTAAATCGTATAAATTCCAATCTTATAACTTTTATTTTATTTCTATATTTTTATTTAAAAAATATTAATTTTAAATATATATATATATATATATATATATATATATATATATATATATATATATATATATATATATATATATATATATATATATATATATATATATGTATGTATATATATATATGTATGTATATTTCCAGATTCTTGTTTCGATTAAAACAACAACTTAACCCAAAGACTTATTTTCCATAGCAATCAATCAGTCAACAAAATTCATAAAACAGTAATTCTTCATAAATCCAAACGATACAGTAAAAACACATAATTCATAGTATTAATTTATACAATCCCAATCCTACATACTATCATCATATTCCCGGTTATTTAATTCGAACCCCACCCTTATCTTGTATATGGAGATTGCCTCTAATATCAGATCGAGTTCCTAATTTTTGGTTCCGGCTTGCACTTCTCGTATCCTCTCCTCCCAAACCCTTGCTCTACGTGACTCTGCTTTTATTCTTCTATCTGCCAAAAACCTAACCTTGTATCACTACTACTTTTATTTGGTTTTACAACTTGGAATGGACTATTCTTTTCTCCGTACATTCACTAACCAAATTAAACTAGCCCACATAGATTATTATACACACCTCCTAATAGTATTTCTTACACCATAATATAACCCAACTAAATAATTAATATTTTTAATAAACTAATTTATTCCCGGTAATGTTTCCTTCCTGCTAAAATCCAACTAAATAATTTAATCGCTCACCCATATATATATATATATATATATATATATATATATATATATATATATATATATATATATCCAACTTCGATCGAATTTCCATATTAATTCCTTGAATAACTTATTTAAATAACTAAATAAATTTTCGGGTGTTACATCCGAAATCAAAGTCAAAGAAGATTTATTCTGTTATTTGATAAGTAGTTGTTATGAACTTAAGCAGGCACATTATCAATGGTAAGATTTCTTTATGATTGATTACAGATACTAAAGGACTACTTTTAATCATTGTGTATTTGTGAAGAGATTTGTTGATCGTGAGTCGATCTTATTACTTTTGTATGTTGTTGATATGTTGATTGTAGAACAAAATATAGCGTGAATATCAGCAAGTTAAAGAATGACTTAAAGAATTATTTTTCTAAGAAAGACTTGAGGCCAATGAAACATATTAATGGTATGTCCGTCTTCCGTGATCTATAAGAGCATAAACTGTGGCTACCACAAGAAATGTATATTAATAATGTATTGAAGTGATTGCACATGGAAAAGAAAAATTCAATTGCCACTCCACTTGTTAGTCACTTTTTCTTACAGCAAATAAGGTTCCTACAAATGAAATTGAAAAGAGAAGATTTACAATGTGTCATATGTCTCAATTGTTGGATGTTTAATGTATGGATCGGTGTGGACACGAGTATATATAGAACATGTGGTTGGGGTTAATAGAAGATCCTTGTCTAATATTTGAAAAGATAATTGAAATGTTGTGAAATGGATCTTAAGATATCTCAAAGGAATTTATAAAATGAGTTTATACTTTAGACGTACAAAACTTGAGTTGATTATATATGCATATGCAAATATGAAGGGATATATATTGATTTTACAAAATCTACTTACGAATTCTCAATTGCCGTTTTCATTTGCTTTTCTCTTTGATTAAGAAATTCAGCAAAGGTTGGTTCTTTTCTTCTCTATCTTATATCACTTTGTTATAACTTGAGTATCATGATCTTTGTATCCTTTTGATTCATATGTTTTGTTATTTTTTCCACAACCTCCTTGATGATTCAGTTTTCAAAAGGTAAAGATCTGAGAACTTGCAATGAGTTGAAGGACATAGAAGCAATTTTCAAGATGAAGAGGCTCTAAGGACGAGAAGTGAGTTGAAGAACATAGAATCAAATTTGAAGGTCAAGAGGTTTTTTTACAGAGAAACCATTATACTGTTTAATCAAGGTAAATATTTCAGAAGAAGCGTTGCACATAGAAAATGTGAGTGTTGCAATTTTAAATGGTGCATCTAAGGTGTTTGATGATATGTCTGTTAGAGCTTTGTTCCTAAAAATTTTAGGTTTGTTTAGAGGAGGTTTAAAACCCCGCAACTTCAAGTGTTTTCTGATTTTTGTCAGTGTGCCTTTCACGTGGCGTACAGCCACGTCAGCTTCCGTTAATGAAAGTTGACGGCAGAGACTAAAATTGTGGATAAAAAACTTTACGAAGATCATTGTTTGAAGAAAGATTTTAGAAAGACTAAAAATAAAAATTGGAATATTTATAAGAACTACAAATATATTTAACCCTAACTAATATTGAGATTTTAGCCAGGCAAAAAATAAAAAATCTCTTTTGTTTAATTTCTTATTATACATCGGTGAGCTTATAAGACAATATCTTTGAAAAAGGTTAGCTTATTTTTATTTAAAATGATTTATATGCTATAGAACATTGGAAAAAATTGGAAAAAACTATGATATATGAAAAGTTGTTTTTGTTGTTTATTAAATGAATACAATGAAAGTTGTTATATCTATTCAACTTTGTTATAATAAAGTACATATTTAAGTATTATTTTTTCTGTGAAACCATTGTTATTTTTATCTTCAATCATAAATTGTTATAATAAAAGTTGAGATTTAAGTAATAAGTATTATTTTTTTCTTAAAGATTAATTTGTTCTTTACAAGATTATTATAATTTTGTTGTATTTATTAGGTTTTTGAGGGATTGCTTTATGGCAGATAACATATATTGGAGGAGTTGCAAAGATGAAAATTGTATTGTGACGGATGTAAATTGATAACACATATTGGAGGAGTTGCAAAGATGAAGAGATGAAAAAGATCTCAAATTGATAACACATACTGGGATGTAAATTGTGACGAATACAAGCGGATCTCAAATTGAGAGATGTATATTTGGGACATTTAATTTAAAAGATTAAATGGGTAATCATAAAATAAGTCAATTACTTATTTTAAATAAGGGTTAATGAACTTTTTGATCCCTCTAAATTTTGCAGATTTCGTTTTTAGTCCCTCCAAAATTTTCCTTTAAAAAATCGTCCCTTCAAAATTTTTCGTCTAAACTATTGGTCCCTAACGTCAAATTTGCTAGAGATTAGCTACGACTTTAGCCACCGATTAGCTACGGAATTTGACGTTATGGACCAATAGTTCGGAAGAAAATTTTTGAAGGGATGATTACTTGAAGGAAAATTTTGGAGGGACTAAAAACGAAATTTGAAATATTTAAAGGGATGAAAAAGTTCATTAACCCTTTAAATAAAAATAAAAAAAACAGACTTATGATACTTTATTTGTCCTTAAATTTTTTAATGGCCCAATTTTTTCTTCTTATCTTAGATTAAAAAATAAAATAAAAAAATTTGAAATGATAGTTGTTCATTTGGGCTTTTTCTAGAACGACCCAAAAATAATTAAAATTATGTTGTTTTTATAAGTTGGGTTTAAATTTTAAACTAGCCCAATTAAATTCAATATCCGAATAAACCGCCTTACATAACCGAACTGAATCCACCCGAATCCTTAAAAACCAATATTTGAACCGGTCGGGAGTTAGGCCTATAAACATCACCCATGAGTTAGATCGGTTTGAGGGTTTGGGTCCGAACCCGAACTAATCTGAACTGATGTCCAGCCCTAACTACAATATTAAGAATGTTATACGGTCACAAAAAGCCACTAAACGAATAGGTGTATGCAGTTGAGAAAACAAAAACAAAATAAGGGTATCACGCTTGTACCTTTGCATGAACATATAGAAATTGTAATTCACGTCAAATAGAATTATATGCAGGCCAGTATGCTGAATAAAATTCAGACAAGATCGAGGATAAGGCAGAATCATTAGATATGCCAACTTGCACTTATGACTATTTTATTCTATAGAGTCAAACAAATTAAACAAATCCCATTTGAAATTAAAAATATGAATTCTTCAGTTAGACTAGTATATAACTATTTAAAATATCTAAGCAACTAGTACTTATTTTTCCATTATATGTTCTTTTTTTTTTGGGCACGTAAAGCTTTCATTTGTAAAATGTTTAGTTGGTGATATACTCCAATGTAAGTTTGAACTCACTCCCACAATCTTATCAATCAAAATTTAAAAATTATTTTTGAAAAAAAAATGAGGAAGTGGGTGAATTTTACAATAATAATATTAATATTATGCCTAATTTTTATTGGAAGCATTACTAATTAATGTCAAGGACGACAAAAAGTCAACCTACTTGTATTATGAAAAACAAAAATATTTTTCATTTTTGTTTTTCCAACTTGGATAGTGATGCTTTGATATCGTCAAGACAACACTAATATATATTTTAACTTAATTAAATGAATTTAATATATCCTTCACCTGTCTCATATGGTATTGAGGTCTTTAAAAAGATTTTTTTTAGACAATAAATATCTTCAACCTTCACCTAAGTGCCACTTCAATTATATTTTTTTTTACTTTTGTTCTTCATCCTTCTATATCGAGTGGTTTAAGCCTTATAGTTTAAGGTAATTTTATGATTTGAAATCACTCCTTTAAATAATTTGTCTTCTTTTATATTTAAATAAATTATTTTAATACGGATATAATTTTTCTTACATGATTTTTCAAAAGTTGTGTAAGAATTAGCGTGTGACACAAAAATTATTAAGGCTTAAATGCAACTTTGGTCCCCCTATTTTGCTTTTTTTTTTTATTTTGATCCCCCCACTTTCAAAACCACCGTTTTAGTCCCTATTTTAACTTTGCTGCTTGGATTTAGTCCCCCAGTCAATTTGGTGCATAATTTTAATGACGTGGCGTGTTTTTGGCTGATGTGTCAATGCCAAATCATTTAAATATTACTTAAATAATGATTTATATTTTCATAATTATTTTGATATTTTCATTAATTAAAATAATATCAATTAAGTTAAATAGAAAATAAACAAAATGGAATTAAACAAAAACCACATTGTTCGCTTTCCATTCCATTCCTTACTCTGTAACTAAACAAAATGAAGAACGAAGAACCCTAGGCTGCGACGAAGACGAAGTGGATCTGGTTTCGATAACCCAAGTCACGTTGTCTCAAATTCGATTACGTTTGCTACAGTCACACTGTTTGTTTTCTCAGTGGAAGAAATAGCGTCACCCAGCTTCGTCTCCAGGTAAAATTATGTTTACTATCAGTCTCGTTTTCATTATACCATCCACTCTTGATGATTCTATATTGTGGTCCCGATCCCTAATTCTGTGGTCCCGTGTTTGTGTTTCCATGTTTAGGGTTTGATTTGTTTTTGATGTGGTCCCAGATTCTGATTACTTTATTTTGTGGTCCCGTGTTTGTGTTTCCAAGTTTATGTTGTGGTCCCATATTCTAATTTGTCGTGTTATCGTGTTCTGTTGTAGGCCTTCAGAAACTCAACTCGTTAGACTCCGAATACATCATCGGGGATGTTTTGTGGACAACCCAGTGAAGTTATATGTTGGTGACATTGTTACTGAGATGGATTGGGACTGGGATGTGGACTACCTGTCCTATATGCAAATCGAAGATATGATCAAAGCTCAAGGGTATTGTAACATAAAGTGTGTGTGGTATTTGAATCCAAACTTGTCATTTTCCCGTGGACTTAGGTCGTTGAACAATGATAGCGACGTGTTAAGGTTTGTGGAAGACGTTAGAGGATTTAAAGTCGTTGACATTTACGTTGAGCACAAGGTTGAAGAAAATGTGGAGGAAGTAAATGTGGAGGAAGTAAATGTGGAGGAGGATGTAAATGTGGAGGTTGAGGTTAATAATGAGGAGGTGGAGGTTAATAATGAGGAGGCTGCAAATCCCGAGCAAAATGTGGATGTGGAAGTTGATAATGAACAGGAAAATGTGGAGGATGTAAATGAAGATGAAGAGGAAAATGTGGATAATGAGGAGGATGTAAATGAAGAGGAAAATGTGGAGGATGCAAATGAGGAGGAAAATGTGGAGGATGCAAATGAGGAGGAAAATGTGGAGGATGCAAATGAAGATAGTGAATCTGATCCCGATTATAAAATGAGCAGTGAGGAAGATGAGGATGATGATGAAGTTGTTTTTGATGAGTTGGATTTAGGTACTGATGCTGGAATTGATTGGACCACAATTCTCCCTACGGTTCCAACACAAAACTCTTCAAGGATCGATGTCACTTCTGATAATGACAGTTGTGATTCAGAAGTACTTCGTACTCCACCGGATAGTGATGCCGAAGATGCGATAAAGGAGTATCCAACTTTTAAGAAAGATACAAAATTTGAATTAGGGATGATGTTCAAGGATAAAGATCAAATCAAAGATGCCATCAAGGAGTTTGCATTGGAGAAAAACAAGAGTTTTGTGATCAAGAAAAATGACAAGAGGAGAGTTGTTGTCAAATGTATTGAAGGATGTCCATTTCATATTAGGTTTAGCAAGAGGTCTACCAACCAATTTTGGCAAGTTGTTAGCTTCGTTGATCAACATACTTGTCATAGGACATCCAAGAATAGACAAGCGACAACACAATGGTTAGCTCGCAAATTTGTGGATACTTTAAGGCACACTCCTGAAATGAAAAGTAAAGGCCTGGTTGCAGAAGGTCTTCAAAGGTGGGGGGTAAAGTTGTCAAACCATCAAGCATATAGAGCCAAGAGGAAGGCAATAGAATTGATTCAAGGTGCTGGCCGCGAACAATTTAACCATCTTTGAAGTTATGCCGAGGAGTTGTTAAGGTCAAATCCAAACTCTACTGTTATCATTAAGTGTGTTGATTCAGCTGCAGGTCCTGTATTTGAAAGAATATACGTATGCTTAGAAGCTTGTAAGGCAGCGTTTGCAACTACGTGTAGACCTTTAATTGGATTGGATGCCTGTTTTCTAAAAGGGGAATATGGAGGTCAGTTAATAGGTGTTGTTGGTAAGGATGGAAATAACAAGATTTATCCAGTTGCTTATGCCGTCGTCGAAGCTGAAACGAAGGACTCTTGGCAATGGTTTCTGAAGCTATTACTTGACGACTTAAATTCCGTGCAAGAAATGGATTATGGATTTATATCTGATCAACAGAAGGTATGTTATCTAATATGTTATCTAGTTGTTATATAATATGTTATCTAGTTGTTATATAATATGTTATCTAATTGTTATATAATATGTTATCTAATATGTTAGCTAATTATTATCTTGTTGTCCAGGGTTTGGTATCGGCTATTCTAGAGACAAGCCAAAATGTTGAACATCGACTGTGTGTTAAACACTTATATGGCAATTGGAGGAAGAAATATCCTGGGATAATAATGAAGGAAGCACTATGGAGGGCAGCTCGGGCCACAACAATACCTGGATGGCAAAGATAAATGAATCACATGAAAGAGCTCAATCCCAATGCTTGGAAACACATGATGGATGTGCCTGTAGCAAGTTGGAGTAGGTCTCACTTCAAGACAAACACACAATGCGATTTGCAAGTCAACAACATGTGCGAAGCTTTTAATCGAGCAATATTGGAGTACAGGGACAAGCCGATCATTTCATTGCTAGAAGGAATCAAACATTACATAACAGTCAGAATTTCTACTCAAAAGGAGAAATTAGGTAGATGCAAAGGTGTAATCAGCCCTAACATTCAAAAAGTGTTGGAAAGAACAAAGAGGGAGACTGAAGGCTGGATTGCGACATGGCACGCAGATGACGAGTTTGCTATATTTGGGGTTTCAAACGGTGTCGAGATGTATCCTGTTAATTTGCTGCAAAAGAAGTGTGGTTGTAGGAGATGGGACTTGACCGGAATCCCATGTTGTCATGCTATCTCATGCATATGGTTTGCCAAGAAAGAACCTGAAGAATTTGTTTCACCATTCTATAGGTAACATGTTCTGCAGTTATGCTATACCATAGTATGTTACGTAATATGCAATCTGATGTATTGTTTTTTGTGTAGGAAATCTACTGTGTTGGCTACCTATAGCCATATCATTATGCCAACCAATGGCCCTCAACTATGGCCGGTGAATGTTGCTCACCCAATCAACCCTCCATTCATGAGGAGGTCTATCGGTCGTCCAAAAAAGAATCGCAACAAGGCAAACGATGAACCGAGAACAAGAAATACGCTTCCTAGAAGTCTACAAACTGTCAAGTGCAAGAAATGTGGTATTTTTGGCCACAACAAACGAACGTGTAAAGGGAAGAGAGCCGCGGATAGAGAGATTCCTAAAGGTGGAAACAAAAAAGCAAAAAAAAGTGTTGACAAGTCTTTGAAATTGGGTGCACAAACAATTATGGAAGGAGGATCACAAGCTCCTCCACCAACACAAGAATAATTATGCCATTGTGGTGTTGAACTTAGGATGTAGTGCTGAACTTAAATGTTATGCTGTTATTTTGGTGTAGTGCTGAACTTAGGATAGTCCTGAACTTAAATTTTATGCTGTTATTTTGGTGTTCTGTTTATGCAGCAGTTAGTTTGGTGTAGTGCTGAACTTAGGATAGTCCTGAACTTAAATCATATGCACAAACTTTTATTTATGCTAAGCTGATATGGAAGTTTATGCATTTTACTTTTGTAAGCTGGTATGGAATTATGGCATTTTACTTTTGTAAGCTGGTATGCATTTTACTTTTGTAAGCTGGTCTGGTATGGCATTTTACTATGGATCTTTTGTAAGCTGATATTGCAGTATAATACATATGTTGTTATGTATGCTGAGTTGTTGATATTGTTAGTATAATACATATGTTACTATGGATCTTTTGTTAGCTTTGCATGTTACCGACAGTGTGACCTATGAGGAAGTGACTTTAGGTTCAATGACAAATGCACCAACAGAATCGTAGTTCATTGGAAAGGAAAATAACGAATTGTGTTTTACATATACAATTGATTCCTAGAAATCAATTTACACTTTCCCTTAGAATAGTAATTTTAAATCTGACATTTACACTAGTAGGCTTCAGTTGACATACATACCAGACAAAGTTCTTGCAATTGAATACACCAAAGAGTCTAAAGAACAGATACCAACATATTGCTAATAAATTGAACAAGTTCAACATTGAGAAGCCTTTGTATTACAAGTCTTTATAATTGACAGGTCTTTAAAATTGAGAAGCCTTTGTATTACAGGTCTTTAAAATTGACAGGTCTTTAAAATTGACAAGCCTTTGTATTACAGGTCTTTAATAGCCTCAACTTCAATATTCTGCTTAAAGGAAATGAATTGTTGACTGATATCACAGAATTTCTCATTAGTTCAATATTGAGAAGTCTTTCACATTAGTTCAATATTGCCAATTTCAAACAGAATTTCAACTTCAATTTTAGCTATACATTATCAGTCTTACATATTTCCGAATCCCATGTAATGTTATCTTCTTTCTCACATTCTAAAAAAGCGAAACCAACCGAAAATACCATGTCCGTAGAAGTCACACCGACAATTTCTAGAAGCGGAAGCCTATACTTATTGGTCTTGTACGTCGAATTAATTAAAAAGACCGTTGGAAATGTGTTGAACAACTTTATACTTTCAGGATGAGTTCAAAATATGTCACGAACAGTAACCTTGTCTTCACATGCTCTGAAACTTGAAACGTATTTGTTATCACCCAAAAGTTTCAAAAGGTGTTGCATTTCCGACCTCGGACCCATTTTCAAAACTTTGAGATTGTATTGTTCATTGTATACCTACTTGATATTTGAAACATTCTCTAGTATTTTTCGCTTCAAGTCAGCAAGTATATTTCTCGACACAACTTTGACTATCGATAATTCTGAAATAGAATCCTTCTCTTCGCGACTTAGCCGACACACAATCGGATGCCCGTGTAGCTTGGTTTCCAATGTGTGATTATGAAGTTCGCAAACGACGCTAAAACGCCATAAACCATCAACCCTACAAGATATGTGCAACTTAAACGGACACACACACTTTCTCGATCCTGTGTCATCATGTTTAATTTCCGATTTGATGGAACATACTTCCCACCCCTCTCGCGTTTCATCACAACAAATGCTTTCCTTCTTCTAGTGCCATTGTCGGACCTTGCTATCACAACGCCAAATCCAAGCTTACTAGCTTCATTTCAAACCCACTCTAGCAAATGTTCACGACAACTGAAAGTCATTTCATTTGTAAATTGTGGTCAAACATCCACCACATAGGCAATTGTTTTAACATCGTTAATCACCTCTTTCGGAGCTTCTAACTCATCCCTGACAATGTTATTGAGATGCACCATACCTAAAAAATGCACAAAACATACATACTGTCAAAACTGTTTTTTAAATTCTGAAACAGACATTTTTCCGGAAATGCATCTCCGAAACAAGTTTGGTGGATTTCGAAAATGCATTTCTGAACTAACGCAGTTTTTCATCCATAAATTAGCAACAATGCAGTGAAATGAGAGATGGAGTGAGGAAATTTTACCTCAAATTGTAGCTTTCTATGCTCTCTTTGATATGATGAACCACTTGGAACTTGGTTTGGAGACAAAAAAATTGATTCAAAATAGTTGAGGTTTTGGAGAGGGGTTGTGTTTTGTTTGGAACATACTGAATGAAATAGTAAAGGAGAGAAAAAGTTATATGAAGGGTTTTTTCGGATATGCATCTTTGAAAAAACACCTGACATTTTAAATTCAACGTTTAAATTGGAAATGGGTGTTTTCGGATATATATATATATATATATATATATATATATATATATATATATATATATATATATATATATATATATATATATATATATATCCGAAATCTTGAAAATTAGAATATGGGTGTCTTCGGAGATCTCCGAAAGGTATTTTGTTTGGAACATACTGAATGAAATAGTAAAGGAGAGAAAAAGTTATATGAAGGGTTTTTTCGGATATGCATCTCCGAAAAAACACCTGACATTTTAAATTCAACGTTTAAATTGGAAAAGGGTGTTTTCGGATATATATATATATATATATATATATATATATATATATATATATATATATATATATATATATATATATATATATATATATATATCCGAAATAGTTGATCTGGGTGATTTCGGAGATGCATATCCGAAATCTTGAAAATTAGAATATGGGTGTCTTTGGAGATCTCCGAAAGGTATTTTGGAGTTTTCATGGGTGTTTTTCACCCTATATGGATGTACAAAGAATTTTCATTGAAATTATGTTGTTTTATAAGTTGGGATTAAATTTTAAACTGGCCCAATTAAATTCAATATCCAAAACAACCCAACTTACATTACCGAAACCGATTCCATCCGAATCTATAAAAACCGATATTTGAATCGGTTGGAAATTGGACCTATAAACATCACCGTGAATTAGACAGGTTTAGGGGTTTGGGCCCGAACTCAAACCAGTCCGAACCACTGTCCAGCCCTAGCTACAATATTAGATATGTTACACGGCCTCGAAAAGCCACTAAACGAATAGGTGTATGCAGTTGAGAAAACAAAAACAAAATAAGGGTATCACGCTTGTACCTTTGCATGAACATATAGAAATTGTAATTCACGTCAAATAGAATTATATGCAGGCCAATATGCTGAATAAAATTCAGACAAGATCGAGGATAAGGCAGAATCATTAGATATGCCAACTTGCACTTATGACTATTTTATTCTATAGAGTCAAACAAATTAAACAAATCCCATTTGAAATTAAAAATATGAATTCTTCAGTTAGACTAGTATATAACTATTTAAAATATCTAAGCAACTAGTACTTATTTTTCCATTATATTTTCTTTTTTTTTTTTGGGCACGTAAAGCTTTCATTTGTAAAATGTTTAGTTGGTGATATACTCCAATGTAAGTTTGAACTCACTCCCACAATCTTATCAATCAAAATTTAAAAATTATTTTTGAAAAAAAAATGAGGAAGTGGGTGAATTTTACAATAATAATATTAATATTATGCTTAATTTTTATTGGAAGCATTACTAATTAATGTCAAGGACGACAAAAAGTCAACCTACTTGTATTATTAAAAACATAAATATTTTTCATTTTTGTTTTTCCAACTTGGATAGTGATGCTTTGATATCGTCAAGACAACACTAATATATATTTTAACTTAATTAAATGAATTTAATATATCCTTCACCTGTCTCATATGGTATTGAGGTCTTTAAAAAGATTTTTTTTAGACAATAAATATCTTCAACCTTCACCTAAGTGCCACTTCAATTATATTTTTTTTACTTTTGTTCTTCATCCTTCTATATCGAGTGGTTTAAGCCTTATAGTTTAAGGTAATTTTATGATTTGAAATCACTCCTTTAAATGATTTTTCTTCTTTTATATTTAAATAAATTATTTTAATACGGATATAATTTTTCTTACATGATTTTTCAAAAGTTGTGTAAGAATTAGCGTGTAACACAAAAATTATTAATATATAATAGAAATCGAATTCAAGATTATGAGAGGAGTATACTTCCAATTCCAAAACCTAAGTCTCTACTACTAAATCAACTATTGAGTTAGTCTTATTTCGATGTTGTTTTGATGCATTGACCATTATTTAAAAATAAAAAGCTTAGTACTTTAAATTAAATTAAATTATGTTTCTTAGAAGTACTTAATACCTTTAATTGAAGAAGAATAACTGCTATAGAAATGAAACATTGTTATTCAATGAACCAATTAGATGTGGACAGGACAAGTTGACACGTGACCTTGTAAAATGTATCCGTAGACTTCTAACTAACAAAGCTAACTCACCAATAATGGACCCCTAGACTTTCAAAGTTCATGTATGTGTTGAAAAATGGGGATTAATGTATTATGACCATCTCAAATCCACGGGTCTTTTTGAACAATATATTGAATATTTCACTCCTTTTCCTTTAATTCTCTTTTTTCTTTTAATTTTGTTTAATTGACAGAACTAATTACTATATAGAGGATTGTCCAAAACCTTAATAATACTCCTATATTATATAAAAGGTCTCGGCCATAAAACTAAACTAAAGTATACACTCTTGAAAATTTAAAAGTATTGTTTTTTTGTTTTATTTATTGATTGGGACATCAGAGTGTTTTACATGTACCACCCTCTAACACATGTCCAAACCAAAAAAATATATTTTGCAGACAAATGTTACTTGACATTATCTTCTAATCAATTTTCAACTCATTGTTGGGATGCTTTTGGTGTAGCCATCAATGAAGTGTTCTCTCCAGATAGTCACCCCTTCACCTTCTATGGTAAGATAATGTGTCATAGAATGCAAGTCACTTCAGTTTATGTGCGAGAAAATTATGGTGTCACATAATCAATAAAAAATGGCTCCAGTATCTTATTGGCAAATATTTTCATATGTATACAAATAAAAAAGTCTAAGAAATTTGCTTCTCCAAAAAATCCAGATACCAGAACAACAAAAATGGACTTCAAAATTATAAGAAATTAATTTGATGCTTTTGCAAACCTCGTAAATTAAATCAAGTAGCTGATGTTTTGAGTGAGAAATTTATTAGTGAAGAATCCTTGTTGTTCACTTTGTCCTCCCCAGTTTATCTCTTAAAAACGTCAAAAGTTTTGGTAAAACAGGTGGAACAAAATGATAGTGAACACAAGTTGTACACCTTTTCAAAAGGACTATTTTATTACAAAGATAAATTTTTTGTACCTAACCTTTAAGGGCTTCGCAACTCTCTGTTGCATAAGTATCAATGCACCCCAATAATAAGTCATTATGGTGTTAACACCACAATAGCGCGGTTGTCAGCCTCTTCTGCTTGGCTTGACCTCTATTTGGAAGTAGAAAAGATTTATCAAAAAATATTATCTTTGTCAACATAACAAATATCAAACTCAAAAAAAGAAAGGCTTTTACAACTTCTACCAATACCAAATCAAGTATGGGAAGAACTTACCATGGATTTTATAACACATCTACCAAACTCCTTTGACCATATTGTCATTTGGATAATCTGTGATCGGCTCACCAAATTTATGAACTTCGTCGCCTTGTCGGCCAAGTTCTCAGCTAAAGACCTTGCATCTCGCTTCTTAGTAAAAATCTTCCGCCTACACGATATTCAACAATCCATAGTCTTTGATCGAGATCCTTTGTTTCTCAATACTTGCTAGAAATAGTTTTTTAATATCCAAGATACTACACTCAAATACACCACCTCTTATAACACAGAAATAGATGGACAGGTTGAAGTACTTAACTGTTGTCTAGAAACTTACCTTAGATGTTTTGTCACCAATCACCCTCGCCAATGGTATAAGTTCTCCACCTTACTGAACATGCAACAAAATATTGAGAAAAATGAGATACAAGTAAATAAGAACAAACTTGATACTATTTTCCATGTTGGGGACTTGGTAACGTTACAATTGCAACCTTATTGTCAACTTAACAGAAAAACATCTAAAAAATTATCAAGTGATTCTTTGGACCCTACACTTTTATGAAACGTGTGGGATAAGTGGTCTACAAACTAGATCTTCTTTTTTATTTTCTCTATTAAGTCCATATTTTGGTAAGGACATTGGTCCTAATATTTCCCCTCTTTGAGTATATTTAAAATGATATTTTCACTTAAGAGATGGAAGAAAAGGCCCAAGATGAAACCCAACAATTAATATTTTCAAACATTTTTAAGTCTGGTTCGGATTTTGGAACAAATAAGAAGGAAAAGGAGAAACAAAGGAAAAAATAATAATGTGGGAGAAATTGAACAAATTAATAATATGTAGGGAACTACAATGACTAGTTCTCAAGTGGCTTTAACTAAGAATGTGTTTCAAACCCCATCTCACTTTCTTAAGTCTCAAAACATAACTTACTAGCCTCAAAGTACTACCCAAAATCCAAAGACAAATCTGAACCATGTAATTTAAAAAGTACATGTAAATTGTCTAGATCGTGTGATGTCTTTTAATATCAACCAACTCGCATCATGTGGCAATTAAGTGGGTAACAAGTGACTGCGAGCCAATATAGGCCAATGCATAAAATGAGGCTCTCATCATCATCCACTGTTCAAGCACAACATTCTAGTGATAGGGCAATCACAGTCGTTGAACAGGTCTCCTCGATAATCATAACTCATTCGTGTCCCACACAAAGTCTCCCATGCCACAACATACATGCAAACTGCGGTGACGCGTTCTGCGTTGACGCGTTGTCATTCAAATATCCCGTTTGTATCCCCCCCCCCCCCCACACACACACACACACTCTTCCGCATGATTTAATTCACCACAATTGGATCCAACATCTTATACTAACACGAAATCCCCATCATCAAATTTTCCCTCTCAAAGTTCATATTTTCAAATCCATAACTTTCACCATCACACACTAAAATTGAAACCCCGCCATTACCCTTAGATCGAACTAAATTTTTTCTCAAATCACTTTCCACTCTTGATCATCACCAACCATGCAACGAATCTTATTCCTTCTTTATATTTTTCTGACAACATACAACCACTCCATGCACCACACATACCACAACCTTGTCCCAAAAATGCCTCCATTAATAAATTGCCACGTGTCATTTCTGGATTGACCTTGAGGACAAGGTTTCTAATAAGCCTATGACTGATAAGAGGATTAAATTGTCATACCCCAATCTTTGACCCTAAGATCCTCCTAATCATTTACATTACAATCATATCAAGATCACAATCTTGAGGTTCATCTTTAGCTTTGTTCGTCCCTCATCTTTGGGGGGATCACCAAGCACCCATGTTTGTTTAACTTGTGAATATTTCTTTGTTATGTTTTACTAACCAAAATACAAAAAAAAAAATCTTTGTTTTTCAAAAACTTTGTGCATTGTAGGTGATTGAACCAAGTGTATCCCACCTCTCCTAAAGCTAAGATTTTGAGGATCGACCCCCAATTAACTGGGCATTCAAGGAAGCTAAATGGGTTAAAATTCAAGAGAGATATCCTTATCATTAAGTTTCATGTTCTAAGCATCTCTCCACTTCACCTGGTTAAGTTCATCTCAAGATCATGTGGCTTGATTCATCAAGAAACTTCAAAGGTTCATGTGTTTATTTACATGCCTTCTTCAACAAGTTTCATCAAGCTATGAGCCTCACAATTAAGTGTGTTTCAAGAGATTATTATTTCAACGTCTTATGTATCTCCCCATGCTTTATCATGCAAGAAATGTTCAAAAGATTCAAAGTTAACTAAAGAAGTTTGACTTAATTTGACAAGTTCTTGATTCTATGATCAAAAGGGAATAACTCCCTCAATTCTCAACATTTTTTAGTGATTATTTTTGAAAATTACTCTCCTTGATATCATTAACAACTTCTCTTTACAAATCAAGAGGAAATTGTATGAAGAAATTCATCAAAAGTGGAAAGACATTATAGGTCTTTTTTGAAAGATCAAGGAATTGTGTGTCACTTCAAAAGATCATAACTTGCTCAATTTGTATCATCTTGAGCCCATTATTTTTGCATATTAATATTGAGTAAGTCTATTTTAATCCATCTTTGAAGTTCAAAAGCAAAATATGAGTGGAAGATCATGAAAAGATGCAAAACATTATAGGTCATGGATGGATGCCAAGGGTTTAAGGCACATCTTGTGTGCAAAACTAACCTCAATGCCAAATGGTGAAATTTTTAACTTTATCTTGCATAATTTTTGTCCCTAAGCCTATTTTTGCATTATCTACAACTTTTATGTTGGGAGTTTTGGCCAGTTCAAGCTCTAAAACACACTTTTGTCACATACATCAAGGTGTTTGATGAAATGACCTCGAGGAAATGCCTTGTTTTTGCCCAAGTTGTCAAAATCATATCTCCTAATCCATGGCACCTATGAAGATGATTCTTTTTCCAGTGTGTTCATCTTAATTAGAAGAGTATTTGGCTTAAGGAAATTCAAGAAACGCACGAGCTTATTGCTTGAGGCCTAATGTTGACGTGAGTTGCCCAAGAATTTCAAAGTTTCTAAATCTGACTAAGTGTTTTATGCATATTTTTTCTCCACTTTGAGGAGCTATAACTTTTGATTCGAGAATCCAAATGGAAAAATTCAAAGCACATTACAAAGCTTGATCCCTTAGATTTTCAAAGAGCCCAAGATTGCATCATAAAGGTCCCTACATTGCTTGCCCCATAAATTCAAAGTTGGTACCTTGAAGTTGAAGTAAGCTCATGATCATCTTGGCCATTCTTCAAATTACTCAAAATTAATCCAATGTGGCACGCATTTTTTTCTTAAACATGTTTAACAAGCTTCCAGAAGAAGTTTAGTGCATTGAAACTCAAGTTTTAGTTGCGTTTTGAAGGAATTACAAGTAACATTTCTCATGCTTGCACCTTCACACGAATTCAAGGAATTCTTCATCATTTCACACGCATGGACACCCCATGAGGTCATCTATAAATAGAGGATCATATTCCATTCATTTCCCAAGCTTTTAAGAGCCAAAAACAATCATGTTCAAATCCCACACGAACTCTGAACTTGAATTTTCATTTTCTTCATTCCTCACCTAAACTCACTAAATTCTCCATTCAATTAGCTTCATTGACCTTCATTGAAGCTAACCAGATCATTTGCAAGTCAAATCGTGCCTCCATTGAAGTTCCTCAATTCAGTTTTCATAAGTTTTTTGTTGAACTTCATACAGGTAGAAATCTCGATCAAGTCAATTCAAATTTGTGGCTAACATGAAGCTCTTGATTCACTAAAACTCACTGCACAATTAATTTCAAGGTTTGGTTTTGTTTAATGCATCTTTTATTGAGATTTTCAGATTTAAACTTGCCTGGTTTTTTTTAAATCAACTGAGTTGTAGAATGAATAAATTTTTCGCGATGATGTGGTTGAGATTGTCTAGGAGAGATGAATCCAATGATACATCTAGCATTTGATTTGGTTGCCTCTTGTGGAATCTTCGAATCTCTGCAGATTCCTTTGAAAATTTCTGGCTCGATGTTGAAGATGATGAGTTGTCATCATCTGGCCAATGAACATGAGCCAATTGTTATGTTTTTATTGGTTGTTCATTTTTACGCTTTGTGTGTTGCTTGAGTGAGGGTTCATGGTGTTCAACGTCATCCAGATCCATTGGATGTGCCATATCATTTAATGAGTACCTAGATCCAACGTGCCATGTTTTTTCTAATTTTATTTCTTTTTCTTATTTTACTTTATTTTCATTTAACTTCAAAAAATCATATCTCCTTTATTTTAATTCCAAAAATTATAAAAAATACCAAAAATATTTTAAATCATTTTTGCTTTGATGATTATTTTTCCATATTTTTTTATAATATGATATTTTTAATATTTTTTTCCATTTTCTTTGAGTTTTAATTGGTTTAAAAATATTTTTGAGTGTTATAAAATTCTGAAAAATTTTGGAGATGGTCCTATGATGGTCCTTGACCTATGATTATATTTGGTTTGGATTTATTTGATGTTTAGATGTATGTTTTGTTTTTTTTTTTGCATCTTACTTTCCTTTTTTAAATTTCTTTAAAAATTTGTTTTATATTTCTTATTTACTTTTATATTTCTTTTTGACTTGGTGATCCATTTGGTGAGAGTTGTTCAATCATTTCCCCTCCCTCTTCATCTTAATCTCATTCTTGGTTTTTGTTTGTTATTTTACATGTGTTACAAATAACGGAAAATGATTTACATATCATTTTTACAATTTGTTTTTTAACACATAAATTATTATTGGTCGGCCTCGTTGTAGGGTGACTTTTATATAAGTTATTTGGTGATTGCTTAACATAACGCTAAATTTGTCCCGTATCAAAAAATGTCTCGTATTGGAGATTGATCAACATAACGCTTAATTGATTCTATTTGGAAGTTTCAAAATAATATGGTTTGGAACAATGATCGAGAGGAGATATCGAGAGTATGCATCCAAGCCTGCTACAACTCGTAAGATTGATATTCAACTCGTAAGGATAGTGGGGGCACAATGAGTCTCATAATCCTAGAGTGGAATCCACCTAATGAAGGATGGGTAAAGTGTAATGTGGATGCGGATTTTAATAATCATCTTTGAACAACGAATAGAGGTTGGTGTGTGCGGGATAGTATGGGTAGATTTCTCACTGTAGGTGTAGTTTGGGATGTTGGCATTTTGTCCATCATTGAGGCAGAAGTTGTAGCTCTGAAAGAGGCGATCCAAAGTGACATTGATATGAACCATAATTCTTTAATTTTTGAAAGTGATTCTGGTGGCGAAAGTTATTCATTCTAATCATGTCGGTTGCTCCGAATTTAGTCGTATTATTTCTTCTATTAAGCATATGCTTAATTTTTTCTCAACTTTGAGGTGAAGTTTATTAAACACCAAACGGATATGATTGCCTATTCCTTAGTAAAGGCAGCTAACTCTTGATTTAGGCGTAGTATTGTTAATGTTATTTCTTCTTGTATTGAAACTTTGTTGATTAATAAAAGAGGTTAATCTTGTTTTTGTCAAAAATTAATAAATAAATAAAATTAATTAATTAAGCAGACAAGAACATTAATTGGTTAGAGAAGGCAAATATAATTATAATTATATAACGGTCTTCACGCTTGATCCTTTTTATTAACATATAAAAATTGTAGATACACATCAAATACATATGCAGGCCAACATGATGTATAAAATTCAGACAAGGTCGAGGATAAGGATAGGATCATTAGATATGCCAACTTGCATCCATGAGTATCTTATTGTATAGAGACAGTTTAGCACACACAAGTTATGTTGTTATTTGGTTATTAGTTTTGGCGGGCCTAAAGAAATTGCAATGTATTAAAAAAAACAAGAATTCTTCCTGTTGACTTTAGTAAAAATAATTTCGTATCCTTAACTTCAACTACTATTACTACTAGTACTTATCTTTTCATATTTTTCCATAAGAACTTATCTAAAAAATAAGTAAATAAATCAGTTGTTCATGTGTAAACATTTGGTTAGGGGTGAAATATTTTAATAAAAGAACTAGGGTAGGGGGTGAATTTAACAATATACCTATGGTGTTGGAACCCATTACTTTTAATCATCTCTAGGGTGACAAAAAGTCTTAAATGAAAATTTATTATTCTTTCAACCTGATTTTCCAACTTGGCGTATCAAATGAGAAAGTTAGTTATAATATGAACTGAGAACTATTAATTAGTAATATATATAGAATTTAAATTAACATCTTGAATTCGCTTTAGATTTTAAGAAACAAAAATTAATAGATAGATTCAAGTTTAAATATATATCACATAAATATTTAGTTCACGTGATAATTAATTGGATATTTTAAAATGGAAAACATTATTAAATAAATCTTATTATTATTATTAAAATTTCTCAATTCTAATAATAATAAAATTCTCATTTGATATGTCATATGTGTGTGTGTCGTTCGTATTCTCAATGGTTGCTTGACGGTTTCAAGCGGATCATTAGTTTTACTTGTGGATTAATGTGTGGCAGTGCAAAGAGTGTTGATCCTATATAAATGAAAAATAAAGATTTGTTTATGGATGTAGAAAGAAACTCAATAGAATTGCTTACTTTAACCTTCGGTGGAGTGTAATAACCGAGGTAAAAAGTTTTTATTAATTAAAAATTAAATAAAATAGAGAATTTTTCCTTGTGGTTTTAAAAAGACCGAGGTAACAAATTATTTATATTGCAAGAAAATAGTGAATTAAAAAAATTAAAAATAACATGTATTGTTTTCTTTTTCAATTTTTTAGCATTCAACATTTTCTTTGTGTGTTGCAATAATTAAACAAAGAACTATATTCTAAACAATTTTTTCAAGATCTTGTTTTATGAAACACTGAAATTGCAATATGATTAAGAATGAATTTCTCAATGTTGTCAATTGAAGAAAGCAATATATTATAGAATTTGTTTGACTGACAATATTAGAAAACTATAATATAAGAAAATTAGATGCTCTGAAAAATATTTTTTTAACTTTTTGTCTTTGTCCGCCACCTCATCATTTTAGGGACGTTTTGTGTCCAAAATTTACTTTTTGTAACTAAATTGCACTTTTGATTCAAAATTGCACTTTTGCAACTAAATGTACTTTTGATTCTAAATTGTATTTTTTTAACTAAATTGTACTTTTGGTTCTAAATTGTATTTTTGCAACTAAATTATACTTTAGGTTCTAAATTTTTGCTATTTTAGAGGTATTTTGTGTGCAAAATTTACTTTTTGGATGTGTAAAATAATTATACACTTTCGGTGCATGATTATTATTCTCTTTTTTTAATTCACAAATAAATTAGTTTCTAAAATATATGATATTAGTCTAATTATGTGTCAAATATTTGTTACGGGGTCAAAGTCAAATTCTATTATCAATCTAAATATTTTATAAATGATGTCTACAAAAAATAATATTTGTGTACGGGATAAAATATATTCGATCCATGTATTTTATATACGAAAATTTATTATTGATCCATATATTTTTGTAAATGATACCTAAATATCAGGACTGACCCAATCAATCCAGAGACCCTAACTGAATAAAAAAATGGGCTTTATAAAAATATTTACACCACGGATTATATCGATTATGAAGTAAAAAACACATCTTATTCATAAATAAAATTACTTACAATCCTATTCAATTTCAAAAAATTTAATTTAAATTAGCTTTTGAAATTTATTTGGATATGTTTAACACCCCTAATTATATTGTATATTACTTTTGTTTTAAATTTATATAGTTTTATTGTTTGCACTTTTTCCAAATAAAATGTATACTTTTTAAATTATATATACTCCAGGAGTATATGATAAATATTACATACTTTTGAAATTAAAAAGAAATGTGTACAATTAATATAAGAAATTTTCTTGAATATTAGAATATTAATTTGGGTATTTGTACGCTAGTTTTTCGTTTTACTAAGGGCCCAGATCATTACACATAAAAACAATATAACTTTTCATTATTATTTAGCTAAAGATGCATTGATTTTTACATGCCATTTAAATATTGAGACCCCATGTTGTAGCACTGTTTGCACATGTATATGGTCGGCACTCCTAAACATAAATAATATTTATATACGAAAAATAATCTATTATTGATCTAAATATTTTTATATATGAAACAGTGGCGGAGCCAGACTATAAAGTTTGGGGTGGCCACAAATTTAAATTATAATTTATAGATTACATATTCATACCACAATGTATATAAAATATTTAAGTTGTAGTAAACATAAAGTTGAACATGAAAATTTTAAAGTGTGCTACTTAAAAATACCTTATAACAATGCTCTACGGTCTTTGAGTAAGTTGAAATCATCAATAATAGTCTCAGAATCAATGTTTGCAGCAATTTCTCTTTCAATGTGAATCATCATGCTATCTCCTAAAAAATCAGCTTCCATTTTACTTCTCAATCTTGTCTTGATAATTTTCATTGCCGAAAAAGATCTTTCAGTAGTGGCCGTAGATACAGGAAGAGTCATGACAAGGCGGAGCAATCTATCAATCAAATAGTAAATTTCATTCTTTCTAGTTGCAACCAAAGAGGAACACAAGTCTTGAATAGTTGATAAATTCTTCAAACTTGATGCTTGACGAGTGTCAATAATAAAATGCCGAAGTTGAAATTGCAAATTAATTCTCTCTTGCTCATTAAAGTCCATAGGATAATATTTTTCAACTAGAGTGCAGATAGTATCAAAGTTAAAAGCCTTATAGGTATCCTTGGGAGATAAAGCACAACTTAGAGTTAACAAATCAATGGCTTGCTCACTAAATCTGCTATTCAACTCTTGTAATTGTTTGTCAATGGCAGTAAAAAATATTTCAACTCTAAAATAATGCTCAATGGTTACCTGATTCTCTTCAAGACGAGAACGCCCAAATCTTGTTGTTGAATGAACATCATCAAGATCAGGAATCTCAATATCATGCTTTTCACAAAAAGACTTCACACTAGTAAACAATTTATCCCAACCATCTTCTCTCAATTCTTGAATAAGAGTTTTTGTTGTACAAACCAAATGCATAGCATTAACTACATCCTGGGATTGTTGTTATAAGGCTTGACAGAGCATATTTATGACACTCATGATCTCTTTCATCAGATGCAATATGAATATAAAATCGAACGACTTCAAGTAATTGTAAGCACTATCAGCATCTCCACGTGAAGCATAATTTAATCCCTCCTTTGCAAATTTTTTAGAAACAGTACAAGTTGCTTCATACATATTTATCAAGCTAGAAATAGAAGAGAAGTGTGATCCCCAACGAGTATCCCCAGCACGTCTCAAAGTACCAATTTGATTTTCACCTCTACCAGTTACAATCTCACCAATCTCTAACAAATGTTCAATTTCCTCTAATTGAGAAGCTTGTAACTCATCATGGCGCTTTGTAGAAGAACAAACAACATTCACAATAAGAGTTATCTTATCAAAGAATTGATGAATTGGTTTAACTTCTCTTGCTGCAGTAACCAAGGCAAGTTGCAATCGATGAGCAAAACAATGAACATAATATGCATAAGGACAATCCTTCATAAATAATGCTTGTAAACCGTTCCATTCTCCTCTCATATTGCTAGCACCATCATATCCTTGACCACGAATGTTAGAAACATCAAGGTTGTGTAGAGAAAGTATATCACATACTTTTTGCTTAAGAGTTAAAGATGTAGTGTCATGAACACGTGCAAGACCAAAAAACCTCTCTTGTATAAAACCATCTTTATCAACAAATCTTAAAACAAGAGACATTTGTTCTTTTTTAGATTCATCACGAGCTTCATCTACAAGTATACAAAATTTGGAATCACCAATCTCTTCACGTATATGCTTTTTCACCCTACTTGAGAGAATATGCAAGATCTCTTTTTGAATATGATGTGAAGTATACTTGCTATTAGATGGAGCATTTTCTAACACAACTTTTGCAACTTCATCATTGTAACATGCCAAGAGTTTTATCAATTGAAGAAAATTACCTTGGTTTAATGATTCTTTACTTTCATCATGACCTCTAAAAGCACAAGCTTGAAAAGTTAACCAACGAACTGAGTCAATTGAAGTCTTGAGACGTAGTCGATTCTTATGTCAATCGAACTTTGAGCTTGAACAATATTCCTAATGTGCCCATCTTGATTCAACAAGTCTTGACAAGCTTTCATAGCATTGTTGTGTGGTGAACAAGGATCCATCCCTATGTGTTTAAGAAATGCACAATTCTTTCCATTTCTAACTTTCTTCCAACTTCTAAAACCTGTAGAAATGAAGACATCTGAACCCGGACAACCACTTGGTCTTTTGCTAAAAAGATAGCATGGTAAACAATAAGCCGCATCTTCTGAAGGTGAATATTCTAACCATGAAGAAAAATGCTAAACCAAGCGTATTGAAATCTTCTTTTATGGTCTTCTTTACCAGACAATGGATATTGCTCTAACTGAATTTGATATGGACCCCATTTCAAATAAGCTCTTCGTATTTCATCCATTTGGTTTAGTGGATATTCCCATATTGAAGGACGTTTTCCAGGATCACGTTCTAAAGAATTCACAATGTCATCCGGATCCGGATAAACTCTATTCACATTTTCTTCAATTCTTGGATTCTCTAAAACTCTTTGAGGTTGTGATATAGAAGCATTATTTTCTTCATCTCTTTCTTTTCTCTTGAAAAAAGAATCAATTTTTCTACTCTTCATCATTAATCTTGTGCTACAAAATCAAAAGAAAAATACACTTTAACAACCATCTTATAACTTAAGTTATTCTCCTAAGTTAACATTACACTTAGTAATCAAATTAGCAATCATATTATAATTTAATTTAAGGTTTTTATTATCCTAACAACAACCATATTATAATTTAATTTAAGGTTTTTATCATCCTAACAGCCCCTACTAAGTTAAAATAAACAATTAAATCATAAATAAGTAGTAGTTCATATCTAAGTTAATTTTCAAATAGTCCATAGTTAACATTATTCAAAACATTATTCAAATAAGTAGTAGTTCATATCTAAGTTAATTTCCAAATAGTCAAGTAAAACAGCCCCTAACCCATTATTATAACAGCCCCTGCTAGTCGCTAGACCCTAACTCATAAACAATTAAATCACTCTTGGCCTTAATTCATAAACAATATAACAACCCCACAACCAAATAAAACAGCCCCTGCTATCTACTAGATGACTTAACACTATTTTAAAACTTAAATTACTCACAAGCTTTCAACAAAACAATGAGAAAGTTTTAAAAATTTCAACATATTGTGATTAGTTTTCTCCTTTGAATCCAGAAAAAGGGTTTGTCTCAAGCTGAATCTAAAAAGTAAATATCAAAACTACAAGCAACAACTATAAATAAATTTGTTAGTAATGTAAAGAAACTAACCTCAATCACAAGAGTTGGAGAAAAAAGAACAAATGTAAGACAAGCAAGGAAAGAGTAGTAAAAAGAGAGAAAGAGGGAGAGTTTATGTTTTCAACCAAAAAAGTGAGAAAGAGGGAAAAAAATGACGTTAATGGGAGAAGAAGAGAGTTTTAGGGTTGAGTGGCAAGGTTGTAAATATTTAATTTTATTAAGGGTAATTTGGTATTTTCACATATACTAAAAAAAATTTAAAAAAACTTGGGGTGGCCGTGGCCCCCCCTGTCCATACATACCTCCGCCTCTGAGAAAGAGGGAGAGTTTATGTTTTCAACCAAAAAAGTGAGAAAGAGGGAAAAAAATGACGTTAATGGGAGAAGAAGAGAGTTTTAGGGTTGAGTGGCAAGGTTGTAAATATTTAATTTTATTAAGGGTAATTTGGTATTTTCACATATATTAAAAAAAATTAAAAAAAACTTGGGGTGGCCGTGGCCCCCCCTGTCCATACATACCTCCGCCTCTGATATGAAAGATGATATTTATCATCCAGTAATTTTTCTGTTTTTAATTTGGTTTTTGTTGGACACATTAGAGAATCTATTTTGAGGTATTACTTCGAAGATGGATCACACTGAGATTTACACTGAAATTTTGGGTATGTATGTTTATACCTTCTGAATTTTCTGTTGTTTGATATTTGATTTGTTCTAAAAAGATTACCGCATACATCACAGAGGATTTTGGATTTGGTTGGAAAGACATTCATCGCTGAGAATTGGATTTGGTTGGCAACACATTCATTGCATAGATTTGGAATTTCGTTGGCAAGATATTCTATAAGGTGTAATGTGAAATATTTCATAAGCCCTGTGATGAAATTTTGAAGTGTATCATAATAAAATAATTTGTATTTTATATCCTACTTATCAATGTATTATGGATTTTAATGTATTTATGTATATTTGGAAAAGTTGGGTTGGAGCTACAAAGTAATATCATAATAAAAAATTAATGTTTATATGTTAGTATATTAATGTATTTTTCTATATCTTAAAAAGAAAAAGAAGAGTATATATAATATTTTTTTAATTAACTATATAAAATAGAAATCAAATTGGTGACCGATTTTTAATATTATATACAAAAAATAACAATATTTCAATCACTAATTTTCGTAGCTAATTTCAGTCTCAAAATCGGTCGCAAAAAAATCAATCGCTAAAATGGTCCCTAATGAGTAGCGACTAGTGTTTTCTCGACCGGAAATAATTGGTCTCTTTTTCAATCGCTAAATTGAATAGTGACCGATATTTAATAAATTTCGGTCACTAAAGACGAAATTTTTAGTAGTGATATAAAAAAATTTACTATTGCTCCAGTTATTTTTGTAAATGATACCTAAACATAAATAATATTTGTATACAGATAAGAAAGATGGTATTTATGATCCAAATATTTATGATCGAAAAATAGTATACGGGAAAAAATTTACTATTGATTTAAATATTTTTACATACGAAAACTATTATTGATTTACATTTTTTTCTTTTTTAATTTTCTATTTAAAATGAATATATTATGTAAGCAAATGCGCGTACCAGACCAGAACATGTGTGTATGCACGGGTTTGTTACTAGTTTATGCTAAAATATAACAATGTTTTCTTTTACCATTCAATATTGGCAAGAGGTAGAAACAAGAACAAAAACACCAATAACAATACTACAACAACAACTACACCATTATGTGAAATAAATTGCAGGAATAGAAAAATATTTTGTTGAAGGTTGGTGTTAGAAAAAAGACATAGAACAAAATTATCATTATATTTTGCAATTCATCCCAGAGAATGATGTTTATGAGTATGACGTAATTGTATATAAGTTTGATTTAGGGTACTATTAAGTGAACAGACCTTTTTATAGTTAAAATTGGATATTATACCCCTCGGTTATTGAAATAACCAAAGGAACAGAGTAATTATATTTTAATAAAAAATAAAATAAACAGAAACACGTTTGTTTTAATGAAATAAAAACATAAATTACAGTTACTGAAATTTAAAAAATATATCCTAAATTAGTTTATCCCTCAATTATTTACTATGACCCAACAAAATATTTGAGATTTTTGAGAGAAAAAACTTAACGCGTCCAAAAGTTATGCCTCGAATTTTGTTGAGCAGAATGAAAACGTTATCATAAAATAAAATGAATTACACTACTTCACTAGCAAAATTGGTTAATTTGGGAACTTTATGGCCAATTTGTTTTAACTTTAAAAAAAAAATTATATTTTTGAAAATGAATTCTATAAAAACATTTTTTAAAATATTACAATATTTATTTAAATTTATTTTTTATAAATTAAAAGATTAATTTTGACATTTTATAATATAAATATATATTATTGAAGATCAAAATATTAGTCAAAATAATAATTTTTTTAAATTTAAAAATTACTTTTTTAAAAGGTTATTTAAAATAGCTTCAAAATTGACTAATTTTTTAAAATTTTGATATTTGTAAAAATTTGATAAAATGATAAAAAAAAATTAAAATAAAATTTGAAGAATAACTATTCAAATCAATTTTTTTTAAAACTTTTATATTTAAAAAATAACCACTAAAAAAGTTATTTTAAAAAAATAAAATAAAACAAATGGGTCCTTAGCCCTTCAAGGAAGTTTGGATTGTAGGGCCATATTTAGGGGGGGAAAATACACTGTATGATTTATTTGCATAGCAAGATTATTAACCTTTTATTCAAAATATTTATATAACCTTTTCAACATATTTTCCTCCGAGGGTTTTTCTTACTTGTTGAATCTTGTTATCACTATTTTGGTTCCCAATAATCTCTGTTATGTTTCAAGGATGACTATGATTCATTTGAATAGAACACCCATTAAGAGTCTATTTTCCCCCATGAATGAGTGAGTTTGCAAGCCATATTTATGTGCCTTGATTGCATAAAATTATTAGTTCTTGACCCTCACTTAGCGTGTCGATTTATTGTTAGTGAAAATTTTCAATCTTGACAAATTAATTTAATAATCAAATTAAGACTCTAATTTAATTCTTTTGGACTCTAAGTTGCCATCTTTGAAGTTTAAATTTTAAAGATAATGATTCAAGAAAGATTGTATAACAAGAAACTAAAGAGTAAATGTCTATTGGGTAAATGAATCTACATGTAAAGTGAAATGTCGAAGTTAAACTACGATTAATATGAATGATATTGTATTATTATTATTAAAATTGAGTTACTTATTTTGATTTTTTTAAAAATAATTTAGTTTTTCAAAAACATTACGTAAATAACTAATGTTTCAAATTAATTATAAAAATGATATTTTTTCACTAATTTTACACATTTTCGCCATCCAAGACGGTGACTACACCTAAAAAAGAGACCAAGCCGCCACTCCATGCGGCGACAACACTTCAATTTAAATTTTTTGTAAATTGTGGTGGTTGAAAACCGCCGCAAATTTAATGGTCATATTCAATAGTCTGGGATTAATTTTTGAACCGTTCTAATAATTGGCCTAATCATTAAGAAACAAATTTTTTTACTTGTATATATGTATTTGGGCTTAAAAATTAAACCGGTCCAATTACTTGTATAATCCAAAAAAACCGTCAATGATAACCGAACCGAAAAAACCAAACAAAAAATCGATCGGGAATAGGGTCTCTTCATGTCACCTGAGGGTTAGTTCGGATGCAGTGTATGGGCCCAAATCCGAACTGGCCCGAACCGATGCACAACCCTAGTACTAACGGTTAGTGTGTGAGACATTTTTAGTGAGAAGAAAAAGAGAGAATAAAATAATCAGAATTAATATTATTGAATTGAATTGTACAAACTAAATTACACATTATATTTATTTTTATATAATTAACTTATACCTTAAGTTAATAAACCCTAATTAAACTTGGACTTAAATTACTCAACTGGATTATATCTTATATCTCAACACTAATAATCATTTTAACTACTCTTAATGTTTCTTTGACCGCATCTCCTTTAAAATTCAAACGACTAATCTTTTATTCTTGTTTTTCATGGCTAGAATATTGACAACCTCCAATATCAACAATAAATCAGCTTTAACCTATTCATTTGAGATAATTTTTTAAAACTTTAAATTATACATATAACATATAGGTGTTTAATCTTGGATTTGGTAAACTTCGCTAGTCTCTTATTAAAAGTTACTTGCGAGATCGACCAGAGAATCTTGGAACAGTGTTTTTTTGTGTTTCAAGGGTTTTTTGGTGGAAAGTCCTTCAAATCTAGGATAGCGTCGACACGGCGTCGACATGTTTGGGAGTTTGATAGATACGTCTTCACCAAGGCTCTTGGTGAAAATCAAACCAACAAAGATAAAGGCGGGCGTTCGACACACCTGATCGTTGAAATGGAAGTTTTGCAAGGAAATGCTTTTGCGAAAATCAAACCAACAAAAACAAAGAACGAAAACGACAAGAACTTAAAGTAAATGACATAACATTTAAAGTTTGCAGAAAAGTAGATGGTTCAAACATACATAGCCCTTGCTTGACTCATTTCACTCTTTAGCTTGGGTACTCTGAGTGTGTAGCGTATAGGCGTTTGTAAATTGTGAACCCCTAAAACTATGCACAAAACACTTTATTTATAATGCGTAAAACTAACTACTCCATGGAGGTTATTGATCCCACGTTTTCTCGCGTAACTTCCAACTTATAACTCCACATTCTTCATCTGGTCTTTTCCTCCAAAAAACCCTCTTAACCGCTTCTTTCAAATCTATGGGCTCTCACTCCTTGTTTTGGGCTTTTGTTTCTCAAGCCCAATAGACCTTTGTTAACCTTTACATTTCAATCGATTGAATGAGGTTCGACCTTGTTCTTCTACTTGCGACGCCCATTTTTGGCTTCTATCCTTTGGCTTGGAATTTTAAGAAATAGAAAATCCTAGCCAACAGTAGGCTTCACACCAAACTTAAACTTATTCTTACCTCTAATTCCATTATACAAGTATAACCATATGTCTCATACACAATTAAATACAAGTCAATTCCAATAAGTTGTCTCAAGACACAAGAATGTTTCTCCCAAAAATCTGCCAAGATTTTCCATCAAACTATACATGTTAGATGATGCCAGTTCATGAGTGCAACTCAAAACCGAAAGTAAATGCAATTGAGGAAAATTCCATAATGAAATTTCAAATAATTAAAAGTCTTTGCCGTCCATCAATTATTGGTTGATGATTGATTGAGAAATTTCTTTGTCGTTTTTATAAATTGTTGACCGAGAAATGGCCTATTGTTTACGCTCCTAGTTTTCATGTCCCTATGCATACAATTAAAATGACCAATAATTTTTCTTGAAAATGAAATGGGGTAGCAGCTTTAATGCCTTCTGTTGACTGACCTTGTGATGAATGTTTCCAATTGAAAACTTTCAATTTCTTGCCCATATTTGCTTTCAACTTTTCTCGTAGTGACTAGGAAAGATAACAATATACTTAATGAACACGTTAATTTCAATTCACAACATCATTTAATAATGGGCTCATTCTCAAAATCATGAATTTGAGAAACATTTTACGCAGTGAAAGACTATTAGTTGAGATGTTCGTATTTAATCAAATTGAACTCATGCTACAAAATCATAAACTATTTTGATTACCAATATTATTCCTTTCAGACACGTCATCGTGTTACCAACATTTATGTTTTTTTCTGAAAAAAATGTTATTGAAAAAATTAATGAATTGAGTGGCTAATTAGGTCCCTCTCATGCAAAAGTTTTATGGTACTGCTTAAATTATACAAAGGAGACTATCAACCATGACAGCTTACAAAATTTTATCGTTCTATTATACAGTATATAATCGATCTAAAAATACATTTTTTGAAGACATAAAAACTAATTAAATAGTATAGTATAAATATCAATTGTTGTATAGGGTGAATATCAGTCAAATATGGTGTAAAACAACCACTCAAAAATTGAAAAATAAAAGAAAAATAAAGAAAAAACAGAGTTTTTAAGATAGAAAAAATTTCAATTTAATATGGAAATCTTGAAAGTGGAAAATATGAGTTATGAACGTCTCTTCTATAGAGAAAATCTAAAACTAAATGGAAAAGAAAGAAGGGTGAGCGGAGTGGTGCTGACTAATTCTTCCCGAGTATTGAGAAGCCTTGGTCATCCAAGAAGCAAGGAAATGTGAGGCAATTTAAGAACAACAAATAAAAAATTAATTAATATTTTCAATTAGTAAAACTATTAAGGACACGAATAAAAAGTTTGACATGACCACAAGACTAAAGAAAGTTTTTGTTATTTACAAGCCGCAAATGCTCGAGACTTTCTTCTTTCTATTCCTATTGATGGGTTAGACCAACATATGTTACCGGTGGAGTACCGTAATATCCTAAAATATTGTCTTATGATTCCTTTATTTTCTATTGATGAGGTTTGTCATGTTTGTCGTAAACGTGTTTGGATACATTTGCAGAACATGCAATTCATTGTAGGGAGTTCTTAGACTTCAAATACCGACATGACTTTGTTAGAGATATTCTAGTTGATATATTTCGACAGGCCGAGTATATGTGAAGAAAAAGGCGTTTGTGAATTTTTTGACTAACCCACGTGAGGTTGAGTAGAAGGGAAACATGTTTGTGTGGACTAGACTGGAGTTTCTCCACTGCTTGGACGGATCACTGATAGTTTTATTAAGGGACAGGTAGCTCTCGAAGCTGCTTCAAATAAAACGGTCAAACATGAGAAAGCGTGTTCCAACAATCAACATATTTTTATATCATTTACTTTTCATACTTTTGGTTTCCTAACACCAGAAGCAGCAGATCTCTTACAGAGAGTTCAAAGACTTATGAATAACAATGTTGTATCTCTTATATTAATGACAATAATATTGAAGAGTTTTGTCATCGAAAAGGAGTATAAGAGTAATTTTTTTAGGAAATTTCTTTACACACCTCCTAACCTTCTTGGTCACCTCTGATGAATTTACCAAAATACCCCTTGTTTCGGAAGTTCATTTCCGAAAACGTACTTTTATTGAAAAAAAGGTGTTTTCGGAAATGTATCTCCGAAAAGGTGTTTTTTTAATGAAAACATTGATTTCGGAGATGCATCTCCGAAATAAAGTTGTTTTTCAGAAAATTGGTGTATTCGGAAGTTCATCTCCGAATTCACCCCCCTTGGAGGAATTCGGAAATGTACTTCCGAAATAAGGTCTGGACAGAAGAAAAATAACAAACAAGAACGATTCGCTTTATTTAATCGGATGAAGATTACATCGATCACATTACATAAGATTAAAGTTACATATTGTTAAACACGGGTAGGTGAGGATGAGTCAACATTTTGATAACGTCGGCCCCCGATCTTTGAAGTTTCGCGTCCAACTCGATCGGACCCTTCGAAGAAAATCGGTCGAACGTTGTCCACAAAACCGCTAAATCTTTGTCGTTCTTGATCTCAAAAGGTGTGAACTCAATGTTTCCCTTGTCGTTAAGCGATGGCGAGCGGTACTCGAGCTTGACAACCTTTCGATTTTTCGGATATTGCAATAGCGTGTTGAGCGACGTTATCAACTCCGCAAACGGCGTGTCGCGCGAGAAGCGAGATTGGAACGACATCGGGTAGCCGGTGGTGAAGTAGACGAATGCTAGGTGGGGGTAGGTTTGTGTCATTTGTGTTTTCTGGTTTGAAGAGGATGAAGAAGAGTGTGTTGTATTTATAGACTTATTGGAGCAATGATGGCCCAACAAACCTTATCCTGCTCAGTGGTCTTTTTGGAAATGAACTTCCGAAAATTGGAGGCAGACTAGTATATTTCGGAAGTTCATTCCCGAATTATGCAGAAACAGATGTAAATTTTGCATTTTTTTGATTGCTTAGTGTTTTGTGTAAAAAATACAAAAGGAATTCAAAATAGACATAAATTAGACAATGATGACATAAAACATACTTATATTATATATGTATTGAATCGGTCTGATTTTACATGATAAACAACAATACATACAAAAATGGTCATTACAAACAAAAAACGATCCGGAACAAACTAAAATTCACCGAACCAATCGGTGGATCCTAAGTCCAAAATAGGTATGTTCTTCGACCGCTCTCTATTTTGCTCGCGCTCTTGGCTCATCATTTCTTCAAACTCCGCCATTCTTGAAACGAAAGGATCCAGCCAAGTCTCCGCCTCATTTGAACGATGTGTCGTTCATTGACAAGAAGTAGCCGGTATAGGACACCCCGGTTTCAAAAACACTTGGACGAAGTGCCGCGATTGTAGATACCCGATGCATATGATGCGGCTCAACGCGTCCAATGGCGGTCGACTATGAAGTGGAAAGAAAGTCTCACTTAGTCCAAACCTCGTCAAATCGACACACACCCGATCATATGCACTTGCTATTAGATGACCCATATAGGGGAATGATATCCACTTCGAAACCGGAGCGATATCGGTAAGTGATGGAACAAGTGAATCATGAATTTTTGCAAACTTTTCTTGATTTTCATATAGTTGGCCGTAGATGTCCCAATACGAAGTCAACTCCGCAATAAGTTCTTGTCGGACTAAAGTGTGATTATTTTCCCCTTTACCGAGCAAACCCGCAACGGCCCGATATCCACAATTGCTGTCGCCTTCAACATCAACGATGTTATCGATATATTTGTACATAAAAAGTGGCATCTCATCAATGTAGACAATGGATGATTTTTTGATCGGTGGTGTGCGAGGTGGCTTCGAAATACGGGCTCCTTTGTTACCACTACACTTAGACTTCGGTGTCGGTGAATCCGGGAATGATGCATCAACATGTTCAAAGTAGGAAGGAGATCGTTTTGTTGATGTGTCTTCTTGTGTAATTTTGGACTTTTTCGGTGCACCTTTCGTTTTAACCGATTGAGATGGCGGTTTCAAATTGGTGGTCTCCGGAAATACAATTTTTTGCAATTGTTCTTTTATGTGCATTTTCATTGTGTCATCCGCTTTAGCAAACTTCTCCATTATCACTTCCAACTCGTCGGAGATGGTGATTTTGGAGTCATTTTCTTTCGGCGGGTCAAAATCATCAAAACGAAGCTTCTTCCAATGGTCGGCTACCTCATCCATGCGTATTGGTGAATTCAACTTCTTCTTTTTTGAAAGTATACAAGCACATGGAAGGCCGTATGTCTTTCTAATGGTGCACCCACATAAAGAACTATTCGGCCCCGTGGTCTCCGACCGCTTCGCTTCATGAAACAAAAAATTCAAACCCGATTGAGATATGTTGTAAATCAATTGGGAGAATAGAATCTGGCCCTTATACCGGTGTTCCATAACCGTCTTGCTCCGACCGAACGATGTTTGAATTTCATTGTGTTGATTTTCAAGCATTTGGTTCACGGTGTCCCATCCCCGACACAAATCTCCCTTGCTATCACCCAACCACCTCTTGAAGACCGCATGTGCGGATTCAACTCGGTTAGTCGTGGTGCAACCAAGATGTCTAACTCGATTTGTCCAAGCGCACACGACTTTTTCCCTGACTTTGTCAAGAATGGTGGATTCGACGTAATGACAAAAAGTCTTAATGGAATCACACAAAGACCTAAAGTGTACCAATTTCTCGGTATACACCTCTTCGGAGTATGCATCTAAAATTTCCCTCCATGCCGCCATTATCCTATCAACCACAACACCGGCTTTGATAACTTTACCGTTTTCATTCATCCTATCTTTTGTCCCAACCGCGGGTTTCAACTTACTTCTCACGTTGCAAGTTATGTGATACCGACAAAGTAACGCGGTAGATGTCGGGAAGACGGTATCGACCGCATTCATCAAAGCATTGTCCCGGTCGGTGACAATGACGTTTGGCATAACCTTTTGATCAACTAACAAAGACTTGCATATTCCCAAAGCCCATGTAAAGTTTTCTTCTTTTTCACACTCCAAAAAAGCAAACACGACCGAATAAGTCTTGTCCGTCGAGGTCACACCGACAATCTCTAGAAGAGGAAGCCTATACTTGTTGGTCTTGTACGTCGAATCCATCACAAGAATGGTTGGAAATGTGTTGAACAATTTGATACTTTCGGGATGAGTCCAAAAAATGTCACGCACAGTAACTTTGTCCTCGGACGTTCGGAAGCTTGACACATATTGGTTATCGCCTAATAGTTTCAAAAGTTGTTGCATTTCCGGCCGAGGGCCCAATTTCAAGACTTTGAGATTGTGTCGTTCATTGTAAACTTGCTTGATATTTGAAACGCTATCCGGTTTTTTCCGTTTCAAATCGCAAGTATGTTGCGAGGCGCCACTTTAACTATCGATAAATCTGAAATCACATTCTTCTCTTCGCGGGACAAACGACACGCAATTGGATGCCCGTGTAACTTGGCATCCAAGGCATGATTATGAACTCCACAAATGACGTTTAAACGCCACAAATCATCAACCCTCGGAGTAGCACGCAACTTAAACGGACACCCGCACTTTCTCGATCCCGTGTCTTCGTGTTTTAGCACCCGGTTTGATTGTGCATAACTCCCACCCCGTTCACAATTCAAAACAACGAAAGCTTTCCGCCTACTATCTCCATTGTCGGACCTTAAAATAACAATTCCAAATCCAAGTTTACTAGCTTCGTTCCGAACCCAATCAAGCAATTGTTCACGACTACCGAAGCTCCGATCATTTGTAAATTCTTGTCGTACATCAACCGCATTGATCATAGATTTAACGTCGATAACCGGATCGTTATTAACGTTGACAACTTCCGGAACTACTACGTCATCGTCTTGCACAATGTTGTCCGGATGCACCATACCTAACATATGCAAAAATTAGAAAAATTGGCCAAAACTGTTTTTTTAACTACCAGGGCATATTTCGGAAGTTCATTTCCGAAATTTGTTAGGTAATATATTTCGGAAATGAACTTCCGAACCATCGCAGGTTTCAGCATAAATTTGTTGAATCAATGTAGTGAAATAGGGGATGAAATGAGAGATGTTTACCTCAAATTGTAGCTTTCTATGCTCCCTTTAACGTGATCAACGGTTTGAAACTTGATTTTGAGACGAAAAATGGATGGAGATTGATTGAGTTTTGGAGAGGGTTTGGAGAAGTTTTGGAGAAAAAATGATGAAATAGTGGAGGGAAAATTGTATATGCAGGAATATTTTCGGAAATGAACTTCCGAAATATTCACGGTTTTGAATTTTTTTTTACTTCGGAAATGAATCTCCGAAAACACCACTTTTTTGGTGTTTTCGGAGATGCATTTCCGAAGTAAAAAACTTCGGAAATGCATCTCCGAAGCAGGGACAATTGGGGATTTCGCTGGGGTCACCCCATAGGGAGGTGGGTAAAGAAATTTTCTTTTTTTATCCTTTTATTTTTTTATTTTTTTTTTTTGGTTTACAACCTTCTATTTTTATATAAACTATAAGTTATAATTATAATATCTTCATTACAGTTTCCAAAAAATAATGAATTACCAAGTCTAAGCCGGAATTGAGTTCGCCGCCCGTTAAATGGTGTATTTTAGTGCATTCTTCTATCACACAATTGTATATATCTTTGGCACACTAAGAAATCAACCTACATTATATAAGTAGTGCTAAATGTGGTATTGCTCTAATATGAAACTTTACATAATTTTTTTCAATTCACATTCAAACACACTAGGTCATACACATTCTTATTCTTTACGAACTTCAAACCAACTATTCCTTTTAATTTAAACTTTTCTTTTCCAACATTTTATAAAGTCCAGTATTAAATTAAAATATATATATTCGAAAGGATCAAATAAATAACGTTCAACAAAATTATAAAAAAAAAAATTATAGTTTCCTAAAACAGAAAAAGCATAAGAAGTGCCAAAACCGAATAAAAAACTATTAAGTTACTATTTGTTCATGTGACGACCAAAGTGGTGCTAAATCATACACCATGAATGCTTTCACGTTGATAGCAATTGTTAATTATAAAAGAACTGAACATTGAACAAGAAGACATCACATTCAATTTCTTTTAACATAAATGAATTATTGATTCTATAAACAATCCAAATAACGAACAATGAGTCTGTAATGTCCCCTGATATGTTAGTGGGAAGCTCCCACGTGGTAGGAGTATATTAAAAGTTGTCTGTCGGGTTAAGTCGTTTTTAGCAACAGCAGAGAATATCGAATATCGAATATCGATCGTGGCAAAAAAAGACATATAATTGTGTGAACAAATGAGGTATTATATGGGCAGGTTAGATCGGTGGAATGGTTTAGATTTGGTTAATGATTGAGATTTTATATTGTTTGGTATCGAAATATGGACAAATCATGTGAGGCGTTAAATACATAGCACCTAGGAATAATAATGAATAAACTACATATCTAAGCAAGCAATGTGGCTAATGACATAGTTTCATGGAACATAAAATTTACTCCGCACAAACAATGTAAACAATATAGAAATGGTTATAATATCGTAATCTATATATCAATACTAAAATAATATCATAAAATCATGGACATATAAAAGACCATAAATATGATCTAAGCTAGCTAGGATTTTATCTCTATATATGTTCTATCTCTTGAATGTAAATGGGGAGAAGAGTAGTTAAGCTTTATAAGCTTTGATAACTAACTTTAACTGAATTTGTTTTCACGGTTAGCATTCAGTTATTCTAAGCTCTAGCTAGTTTATTTTTTATATAAGAAACAATTCTCTCTTTGTAATAGTTAGTTTTTGGGAGTAATAGAAATTTTCTTTTCCATCTTTTTTCTTCTTCTTTCATGGATAATTCATGCTTAGCTTGAGTCTTAATATGGTATCATTGGCCTTTGATCTAATACCATGATTATGTCATGGATCGATAATTCAGTGGAATCGGATATAGCTCAAAGCATCATGTGGATGGATAGCGCAGCTGAGATGTGGCGTGATTTGAAGGATCGTTTTTAACCAGGTGACTTTTTTCATAATTTCAAATATTCAAGAGGAAATTTGTACCTCCAAGCAAGGTGATTCCTCTATTTCTTCTTATTACACCAAATTCAAGAAATTATGGCAAGAATTGGATAATTTTCGTCCAATTCCTACTTGTAACTGTGATATCACATGTTAAGCCATATCCAAGATTTGTTCATATCAAGATGGAGACCAGGTTATCAGGTTTCTAAAGGGATTTAATTATCAATAGTCAGCTGTTAGATCACATATCATGCTTATGGATCCCTTTTCAAGCATTTGTAAAGTTTAGTCTTACTTGTTCAACAAGAAAGGAAAGCTGCCACGCCCCTTGATGAATCAAAAGTTCTGGTTTTTCCAAATCAGAATAAGTCATATCAACCACAACATAAAGGTCAAAATTCTCGTGGTAGAGGTACTAGAGGTGGCAGGTTTCACGATGTTAGAGGGAGAAGTACAAGAGTTTGTACTCATTGTGGCATGACTAACCACACAGTTGATTCTTGCTTCAAAAAGCATGGCTATCCCCCTCATTGGCAGCCAGATAGTGAAATCAACAATTGCACAATTGTAGAAGACAAGGCAGATGAATCTTAGGCTGAATTGAATGAAGCAAATGGACAAGATTTTGGGTCTTTGACTTTCCCACCAGATCAACACAAGGCATTGCTAGCACTTTTTCAAGGATCATCACAATTGCAAACTCATAGTATTAACATATCACCTTCAAACCAGATGTAGCCACGAGTATCATCAGTATCATTCCTTCTATGACTAGTTCTAACACCTTTATTTTAGATACTGGTGCAACATATCATGTATGTTACAACAAAAAATATTTTCAATTCTTGAGGAGAAGTAGACCTATAATCATCAAATTTCCCAATGGTGCTTTAGTAACCACATGTTTTGCAGGAACCGTCATTTTTTATCATTCATTCTACATCGCAGATGTGTTGTACATTCCTAACTTTGCCTTTAAACTCATTTATGTCCCAAAGCTGACCAAAACACTCAATTGCCAATTAATTTTTAATGATGTTGATTGTATGATATAAGATATTTTCTCCAAGAGGATGATTGACACAACTAAATTGAATGATGGATTGTATCTCCTAACATCTCTTTCTGTTACATTGAATCATACACATTCCACTCACCTTATTAATGCCATACAACCTCCCACACACACATTTGATACCTCAAATGATTATAATCTTTGGCATTTAAGATTTGACTATACCTCAAATGTAAAATTACTTGAAATCAATGAAAGTTCTCCTTTTTGTCAAAATTGTTAATCAATCTATTCCTTGTGATATCTGTTTTTATGCCATAAAAAGAGAGGTTGCCTTTTCATAATAGTTCTCACATTTCCAATAATTTTTTTTATCTAGTTCACATGGACATTTGGGGCCCATTATTTACACCATCTATGATGGGATACATATATTTTTTTTACTGTAGTGGATGACAAAAGTAGATTTAGATAGATTTTTCTTATGAGATTGAAGTCTGAAAAATCATCTCTTATTGAGTCATTTATGTCTATGGTAATTACCCAATTTAACACCAAAATCAAATGCATTAGATCTGATAATGGTAATAAATTCATGCTCAAAAATTTCTATAGCAAGTCAGGCATAATTCACCAAACATCTTGTGTTGGCACTTCTCAATAAAATGGCATTGTTGAGAGGAAGCACCAACACATTATTGGTATAACTAGAGCCATTCTATACCAAGCTCATCTACCTCATATTTTTTGGGCACATGCTATCAATCATGTTGTTCATATTATCAATAGGTTACCTACATATTTTTAAAGCACAAATTACGTCATTAAATTCTACACAATAAGCTATGTGACATATCCACATTAAAGGTGTTTGGATATCTGTGTTTTGCTTCCACTCTTAAGTTTAATTGGAAGAAGCTAGGTCCTAGATCAAGAAAATGGATTCATTTAAGTTATAAGGCTGGTGTTAAGGGTCACATTTTATTTGACTTACACTGCAAGGAACTCTTCATTTCAAGAGATGTGATGTTTCTTACAAATAAGATACACCCCAAGCCACTAATCAAAAAATGCCTAACCCCACTTGCTTAGATGGCTTGACATATTCCATACCATTCGTACAAATTCTATCACCTTTCCTGTCACTACCACACCTAATATTCCTCATAAGCCACCTTTACCTATTGACTCACATAATACCAATCAATCACCAACTGGACAACAAATTCACCAAGTCATTCCTCCATTAAAAAAATCTAGTAGAAACATCATTAGTTGAAGGTCAACCATTATTTCCTAGGTTGAAAATGAGCCTTTGTTAAAATCTTAATTGGTTCTTGGTTATCCTGGTTAAGACCAAGATAGGTTGAAGATTAACCTGGTGTTAAAATCTTCATAGGTTAGTGTTGAATGCAGTATAGGGCAAGCAACAAAAAAGATTTGGAAATATTGATCCAGGAATTATCGTCCACAGAGATGGAGAGATGCCATTCAATAGTTTCTATTGTTTCGAGCTCGGGATTGAATGAGCAAAAAGTAAACAAAGATATAGACAGTAAAAGAATAAACACATTCTTAGAAGAGAAATAACTTATCAGGAATGTAAATATATTCACTCTTCACAAACATACACTTACCAACCCGTTATACTCAACCTACGATACTCATCTATGTCATCACGTATCTCTCACATAAGCGTCCATCTCTGGAGCACAAACGAGATCATCTCACAACTAAGGTTATCTCTAACGCGAAGTCGCGAGAACATCCGTATTCTCGCGTCGGCGATCTCTCGCGCGCCGCTCAAACACGAAAGCATTAAGAACAGATACAAACAGTGAATGCTAGCTCTAAATCTATCTCTAGAGTTCAGAACCAACAGATTATCATCCTAGATAAAGATTCAAGCAGTTTATCTCTAAAGCAACCTAAATCCCCAGCATAGAGCAAAAATCCAGGATAACATCAACACAGATATGTAAAGCAAGTTAAATATAACATTATAATCGGTAAATATACATAAGATTCAAGTAAATATACAAACAAACCCAACACAAAAGAAATACACAAAGAATAGAGAAGATAAACCAAACATCTCGCGGGTTGTCAGCTCCGGTTGATGAGAAATCCATCTCCGATCTTCCATGTGCATGACCCGGTGTTGCTTTCTAAGCTAATCTTGATCTAAGAATGAAAATGATGGAGTTGGAACCAAAAACTCTCCAAAACCATGCCCTAGAAATGCTACAAATGAAGAAATATAAACACAATTTCTGCTACGGCCGCTTAGCGGCCAAACCTCGCTAAGCGGGCTACACGTATTACAAAAATATCTAGAACAGTAAACAGGGCTCCGCTTAGCGGCCAGAGCTGCCGCTTAGCGGCCAGGAAAACTGGTTCGCCACTGGAAAGCGCGCTTAGACGCTGCTAAGCGGACCTCTCTGCACAAATCTTGCTTATTTGATTCAAAATCGCGCAAACAGAGCCGTGCCTTCGACACTTTATTCCTCGAGGCTCCAATAAGCATGAATACCTATACAAACAAAGGAAAAACTATTAAACGGTATATAAAACATATGAAAACTAAATAATGTGAATATATACACAAAAGTGGGGATTTTATTACAAAAACGGAATAAATAGAATCGATAAGTGCCACAATTATATACTCAAAATAACAACATTTTGGCACTTATCAAACTCTCCCCAACTTAAAACTTTGTTTGTCCTCAAACAATGTCAAATAAATCAAAGAATCAAAAGTAATAAACCAAAGAATCGTGAATCAACAAGTTTTGAAAACCAAAAAAAATGTATGGTTCAACACAAAAACGTATAAACAAAGTAAGTACTTACCACTATACTACAACGACAACATGTAAACGAAACGAATCCTAAGTACAAAAAGCATACAAAACATTCTAACACAATACATGCTCACATCATGAATCACACCTAGCAAAAATTCATCAATGGATGAAGAACACACAAAGGTGAAGGACTTTTAACACTCATCCAACAATCTTGCAAACAAAAGATTAAGTTATGCATTCATCCAAAAATCACATTGAAGATACAAAAGCAAGAATCACAAGGACTTTTCAAGGTTGTAATGTGGCTTGGTTAACAAACAAGGGATATGTCCTAAGGCTAATCGAAACAAAAACTTGCCTAAACCTAAGGGAGTGATCAATCCACCAAAGATTTAAACCACACAATTCCGATCAAACTTCTTCCTTAACCACAAGTTTCTCAAACCAATCACAATACTTATTAGCACAATTATTCGCTTCTCTTTTCTTTTTGTTTTTCAAAACTTTTTCACATTTTTTCTTTCTTTTTCTTTTCTTTTCTTTTCATTTTTTTTCTTTCTTTTCAACCTCATAGAAACAACCAAATAAGTACACAACCAATTCTCTCCCCAACTTGAATTCAACCACACCATCATATGAATACTCCCTACTTTCTAAGGCAAGGTAAAAATTCATACCAAAAATCATGGTTGAGGGTTCAAGAAAACAAAGAATCAATCATCCATGCAAAAATGAGAACTAAATACTCAAAGATAAGCATTTAGCAAAAACAACATGGACATTGACAAAAAGGCTAAAAAGGGTTAACAAATGATCACACACTCACAAGGTGAATTGACTATTTAGTTATGGTAGTTGTGCTCAAAATGAAACAAAATGCCTTGATCCTTTTCATGCTTTCATAAAATCAACATAAACAAAAGATTAAGCATAATAAAATCCAGTTAAAACAAAGATTGTAGCCTCCAGCATATGTAAACAATGGAAAGCTTCCTCACATTTATAGTTTGGGAACTAAAGTGATTCAATCAACAAGCAAGTAATGCAAAAGAATGAATGGTATGGAAATAGTACAAATGAAAAGTTTCCTAAACATGTTATGCTATAGAAAGCGATAAATGAATACCTTGAATGATACAACTTCAAAAACAATATCCTACCATACATCCGCAGGTTGAAACACTCAAGCTTTGGAAAATCACCTCAAAAATCTTCGAATTACCGAACAAAATTTGAGTACAAACAACCAACAAAATAATTAGAAAAACAAAACTAATATATATTACTAATTAGCCTTGGTGAAAGTGGAAAAAATGAGTGAACCAAGTGGAATAGGAATCCCACTGGTACAAAGCAAGAAAACAAAATTTTACTGTCATCGCTTAGCGGAGCTAGGCTCGCTTAGCGGATGACAGAAAAACCTGAAAAATCAAAACAGAAACAGCTGTTCCAACTTTCCTCCACTTCACCTAAATAATTCATAAACTTAAAAATAACCAAAACTTTACAACCGTTGGGGTGCCTCCCAACAAGCGCTTGTTTTACGTCGTTAGCTCGACGCCTTTATTGTTTCGGTGTTTGGAAAGTAGCTTCCTCCCGTCATGCCATGGTAACGTCTCACCGTGCAAACCTAAAGAAAGTGTCCTAACCAACCACTCAACAAACGCTACGGGTACAAATATATACAATGATTAAACGAACATAAAAACGAAAGTATACAACTATATACACAAACAAACACATATATACAAGTATGGAACAAATACAATTATTATCATACAAAAAGAGAAATTGGTGAATGTTGGATTCACAAGTTGAAAAGTGAAGATTTTGAATAACTAACTGGTCCGATCTCAACGTGTTTCACCAACATTCACCAACAAAGTATACTTGTATGCAAACATATACAAGTAACTATATGGTGAACATAAACAAGTAAACATGTACAAGTAAATATATACACGTGAAACTATACAATATATACGTTATATACAAAGCTCAAAACCATATAAACTATTGTGATGCAATTCAACAACCATCCCCGGCAACGGCGCCATTTTGTTGAATGCAGTATAGGGCAAGCAACAAAAAAGATTTGGAAATATTGATCCAGGAATTATCGTCCACAGAGATGGAGAGATGCCATTCAATAGTTTCTATTGTTTCGAGCTCGGGATTGAATGAGCAAAAAGTAAACAAAGATATAGACAGTAAAAGAATAAACACATTCTTAGAAGAGAAATAACTTATCAGGAATGTAAATATATTCACTCTTCACAAACATACACTTACCAACCCGTTATACTCAACCTACGATACTCATCTATGTCATCACGTATCTCTCACATAAGCGTCCATCTCTGGAGCACAAACGAGATCATCTCACAACTAAGGTTATCTCTAACGCGAAGTCGCGAGAACATCCGTATTCTCGCGTCGGCGATCTCTCGCGCGCCGCTCAAACACGAAAGCATTAAGAACAGATACAAACAGTGAATGCTAGCTCTAAATCTATCTCTAGAGTTCAGAACCAACAGATTATCATCCTAGATAAAGATTCAAGCAGTTTATCTCTAAAGCAACCTAAATCCCCAGCATAGAGCAAAAATCCAGGATAACATCAACACAGATATGTAAAGCAAGTTAAATATAACATTATAATCGGTAAATATACATAAGATTCAAGTAAATATACAAACAAACCCAACACAAAAGAAATACACAAAGAATAGAGAAGATAAACCAAACATCTCGCGGGTTGTCAGCTCCGGTTGATGAGAAATCCATCTCCGATCTTCCATGTGCATGACCCGGTGTTGCTTTCTAAGCTAATCTTGATCTAAGAATGAAAATGATGGAGTTGGAACCAAAAACTCTCCAAAACCATGCCCTAGAAATGCTACAAATGAAGAAATATAAACACAATTTCTGCTACGGCCGCTTAGCGGCCAAACCTCGCTAAGCGGGCTACACGTATTACAAAAATATCTAGAACAGTAAACAGGGCTCCGCTTAGCGGCCAGGAAAACTGGTTCGCCACTGGAAAGCGCGCTTAGACGCTGCTAAGCGGACCTCTCTGCACAAATCTTGCTTATTTGATCCAAAATCGCGCAAACAGAGCCGTGCCTTCGACACTTTATTCCTCGAGGCTCCAATAAGCATGAATACCTATACAAACAAAGGAAAAACTATTAAACGGTATATAAAACATATGAAAACTAAATAATGTGAATATATACACAAAAGTGGGGATTTTATTACAAAAACGGAATAAATAGAATCGATAAGTGCCACAATTATATACTCAAAATAACAACATTTTGGCACTTATCAGTTAGAGATTAGCCCGGTCAAAATCTCATAGGTTGTTTTGTTTGACATATTAAAACTAGAGGAGTTGAGCTCGGATATTTTGGAACTATAGACTAATCGCTTCAGTCCACTACAGGGAAGGAAGATTGGCCACTTCACTATCATCATTATATTAAAGAAAAGACACAAACGCCTATATCTATCATCTTGTAATATTTTGTTGAAGGCCAACCATCATTTCCTTACTAAAGGGATTCGTGAGTCTTTCTAACTAAAAGCTCTCAAGTATTATTAGAAACTCTCAAGACCAAGTCTTGATGAGAAGAGTATGTCCTTTTGATTTGATCGAACCTATATAATTCTCTGTGTTCTTCTTCTTCTCTTTACTATTTATTTGCTGATATTTACTTTTTGATGTTTAGTCTTTTAAAAATGCTTTTAAACTCTGATTTAACTTGCTAAAAGTTTTCAAAACCAACTTTTTACAGACCACACAATTCAACCTCCCCCCCCCCTCTTGTGTGTGAAGTCTCAAGTCTAACAAATTCTTCACCCATGTCATCAATATTTGAGAAGTGAGAAAACTTGATCTTCTTGAAGCATGCTTCAGCTGTGCATCCTTGTTTGTGGTAATAACTGCAAGTCTCGATGTCTTTGCCATGGCCAGTCAACTTTTCTCTACTAGTTTAATCAGTATGATGAATGCAAATGAAGGTTCTTGGAAGATTATAAATGTTGGCAACCATGTTTTCTTCTTCATGAGGGGAGATATATAGTATTTCCTGTTGGATTAGCATATAAGAGACTTTGTTCATATAGGAGATACAGTTCAGGAGAATAATTTGGAGTCTAATAGTGGTGTAAGGGTGTATTGCTTATTTGATTGTTTGAGAAATCTAATAACCCAACCACCCTCTGATAATATTTGATAGTGGGAATTAAGGTGCAAGAGCACTTTATAGAGCAAGAAAACACATGGATAGGTCAGAAAATCTTCAAATCTTGCCAAAGCTTTTTGAAACTTATGTAGAACTGAGTAATAGAGTGATCACATTGTTTCAGTGAGTAGATTTATTCTTTAAGGTGGGAGATGCATAAAATGTCACCTCATAATAGTGATCCATCAGTTCTTGCCATATGCCCTGTGCAGTATTCATCCATAACACACTTTGTGCATGTCATAACCATTATACTCTAGTGATCTCATGCAATTGAAATTTGATTGGAATTTTATAGGCGAATTAGGGTTCAATCAAGAAACTCTAAATTATTTTTCAAATGTGTATCCCCCATCATATTAAGGGACCAAGAATGATAATTTAAGTTATTGCGGGATGTTGAGACAATAGGCGAGGCCATTTTTGTTGTTTGGATGCATGGAATAGGGGTTAAACATATCGACTTAGTGGATTGACAATAGCGACGATAGTTTCTTAGAAGAGTTGATGAAAGGTGTGAAAGATTAGACAAATTAGAATCAAAAAAATTATTGTCGATTTCAACATTGTCTTCAATGGCATCCATAGAAAAGTTGTAGAACCAGGAGTTCAAAAAGAAAGAGAAGTAAACAATAAAAATATGATTGAAAATTGAAAAAAAAAAAATTCAAAGAAAAGATAAGATAAAAACACATGTGTGGATAATAAAAAACTAAAAAAATGGAAATGAAATTAAAATCTTTTTCTACAAGTACATGTGAACATATGGAAAAAAATAATTCAATAAATACCTATTACAAAAGTATTTTACAATAATCTTGAATTCTAATATTGAATTTTTGTTGTTGTTAATGTTATACAATGTGACCCTAGTAATAATATATAGGGAGCATAAAATAACAAACCAAGCAAAGAAAAGAATAAATTACTCTAACTAACTAAACAAATACTTCTTCTGTTCCTATTTATAACTATTTATAAAAGAAAATTAATTTTTAAATTTATTGAATAATCAATGTATATTATACATGATATAGTTCAGATTTATTAATTATTCAATAAATTTAAAAAATAAAATGTCTCTAATAAATAATAAGATAGGAGGGAGTAACTAACTAATAACAATAATAAAACTAGTTGAGGTTAACAATAGATAGATACATCTGTTCTTCTAAATTCACAAACAAAACTTGGAAGAGATTAGTATAATGATTGGTAGTCGACGTACGCACACCAATATGCAGTAATGCGTGCCGTATATGTTAATATAAGTGCTTGTTTAGCTAATCACGTCACCTCAAGCTATGGATTGATTAGGATGAACATTCATTTTTGTTTTATTTCAGATCCTATCCAATTGCCCGTGCTTCTATATACTGTTCTATCCTCACTCTTTAGTTTATATCTAAAACTGAAGGCTCAGGCTAGGGTGAGAGGCCTGTTTAGGTCTCTCACCGTGAGAGACTTAATTTTTTTTTTTTTTGTTTCAAATGCTTTTCTGCCATTGGATTGAATTGGGGTACCATTGGATTGAATTGGGCCCATGGATGCTATGGTGTACCAAACACACACAATAAAAATGCTTTAATGATAGTTTCTCACATTGCTGTTTCCAATGCAAATTGTACAGTAAAGCTGAAAATGCTGCAAGCCAATGATTATGCATTAATTGAGTGTTGAAAAAATTGAAAAAATAAAAGAAAAATCGTTGGGAAGCAAAATGAGAAATGCAGCAAATTAACAAATGCATTATCTTTGGTATTGCTATTTGCTGCCTGCAACCCCTCATTATATTTTAATTTTGCAACCTGCACCCCCTCATTAACATATAAACATTACTAAATTAAAATTAATAATAGAAAAGTTGCATATTTATTTATTTATTTATTTAAATTAAAAACTGCATATTTATTTATTTAAATTAAAAACTTGATATTCATTTAAATTAAAAAAATCAATAACATTTTTTTAAAATACATTAACATATTTTTTATTTAAATACGTTAACATATTTTTTGTAAAATTTGATTTTTTTTTTAATTTAAAATATAAATTATGTTAATCTTATAAAAACTCACGTTAATTTTAATTTTTTTTAAATTTAAAAAATATTATTATTTTATTTAAAAACTGGATGTTTATTTAAATTAAAAAAAATAAAATTTAACTTAATAAATCTAACGCTAAATTTATTTAGTAAAATTTGATTTTTTTTAATTTAAAAAATGAATTATATTAATCTTATAAAATCTCACGTTAATTTTATTTTTTTTAAAAATTTAAAAAAATAGTTTTTTATTTAAAAACTTGATGTTTACTTAAATTAAAAAAAATTAACTTACAAAATCTGACGCTAAATGTATTTTATAAAATTTGATTTTTTTTAATTTAAAAAATAAATTATGTCTAAATTTAGAAATCTCACGTTAATTTAAATTAAAAGTTATTGTATTTAAAAACAATTATTTTGACGTTTAAATAAATTATATTGACCTATAAAAATTATCAAAGTAAAATTAACATTCTTAAAATTTAAATTATGTATAAAAATTATGTATAAGTAAATAAATTGTTAAAAGAAAAAGTTGGAAAAAAAAAGCATCATAATATTGTTGACCAGAATACAAAACAGCTAAAACTAAAAATAAAATGAACAAAAGATCCGGGAGGGGATCGAACCCCAGACCTTGGAGAAGGGAGAAGACTAAGGGCAAGAGCTGAGCCACTAGGGCAAACAATGTATGCATTTATTTACATGCCTTCCACTTATAATATATAAACAACGCTTCGTTTTTTATATGCAGCCAAGAGTGACACCAACACCCCCAATGATTCCTAATAAATAGAACTTGACTTGTTGACCCACCAATAATATTAAGACAAGTATCATGTTGGTCATATAAAAAATACAAATTGTAAGCAAGTAGATGATATTTATAGATTAAAACTTGTATTAAAATAAAAAATAAACATATATTTTCAAATTAATAGATATATTTATTTTTTAAATAAATCCAACTTAATATCATGACATTTTTTGAAATATGAAAAATTAAAATTAACTATACACATAAAACAAATTTTAGATATATTAATAGATAAAATAGACAAATAAACTACATTACAAGTATTCTTTTAAAACCTGAAATATTCAATATGAGTGCTTATGTTTTACAAGTATTTCAGCACCCAACATAACATACAGTTTACAAAAAAAACTGAGTATTCCGCAGCAATTCTTTCACGACGGATCCTTTCAATGTCCTCCTGCGGTATCACCCCTGCGCTCAACATAAACCATGATTTGTTCAACAGGTGGGTAACGGATGGCAAAGCGAAGTTTGTCACCAACCTGCACTTCAGCATGCCTTATATAGTCAAACCAAGCCCCACACAAATAACACTCCTTCTTCTTCGAACTCTTCTTAATCTCACAGTCATAGGGTTCATTATTGTCACAGTCATAGAGCTCAATATTTGAAAAGTTTCGCAGCTGGCAGCTGTCGATGACGTTGGCTGGAAGTTGCTGCAAATTAAGTAGAAATCATTATCAGCTTCAATACAATTCAAACACAATTGAAATTATACAACAGATCAAATTTTTTCATTTCCTACCATAACATTACTCCGCGTCCTCTTCGCATCAACTACTTCTCGCGACCACATCTCTTCGTCCTGATCCACAATTATAGGGTTATACACCCTGACACTGAAACAAAATCACAATTAACATGAAGCCCGGACTCGGACACGGGACATATCATCGGACACGAGGACTCCGCTAATACAGAAAACATAGGACACGGACACGGCAAGAACATATTTTATATATTAATATAACAATGCAATGTACGTGTCATACGCGTGTCGTGCGAGTATCCATGTCCGACGCGGCGACACGCCTTCTGAATGGCGTGTCGGCGCTTCATACGAACACAATGTATAAAAAGGTCAAACAAATGCTTATGCAGTTACTTCAACACAATTCCAGTACACATTTGATTTACCTCTCGCTATCCGATGATATAGTTGTGTATTCATGCTCATCTCTTTGAATGTCGTGGAGGTCCGAAGACTCCATGTTGTTACCCTTATGTTTGTGGCTGCAACCAACACCACCTTCAGCACATCCTTCTCTTTTAAGATTCCCTTTCTCTACCTCACCACTTCTCTCACATTTCCTTTTTCCTTTCTCCATGGTGCCTTTTTCCTTCCTAATGTTGGAAGTATCCTTATGCAGACTATGTTTCCTGGTAGTGAGTTCATCATATCAGGGTCCAGTAAAACACTTAATGGTTACAATCATAACTGCATCCTACTCAACAAGAAATGGCAAGGAGAAATTGGTTTTCATGTTATTAAAAATCATAAGTTAAGTACCTTTGGGATGCAGATGATGGCATCTCTCCTTGACCGTCTTTACCTTTAACTTTGCTTTCTTTCTTGTTCCTGGCGACCTCCTCCAACATTTGCTTCAAAACAAAGCTCCTTGTGCGTTTCCCAGGTATTTTCCTTTCCTGGGAATCATCCTCATCGCAGCTTCCTTCTTTCACCCTGCATTTTAACAAACAACCACTTCAATATCCCGTATCACTTTTTACACGGATATTACTGTCTTCTTCAAATACAGTATGATTATCAGGTCGCATTATAGACATCATACAAACACATTACATGAAAACCCGATATTGGAGAAGCAGAAGAACAGTTTAAGATCAAGGAATTAAACAAATTTTTGGAACAAACCTTCCCCATTCAGCCATGGTCGTGTGTGTCCGTGAATCTCGCGCAATGTCGTTGGCAGTAGCAGTATCGATTGAAGATGTAAATAAACCCTAATTTCACCCTTACTTTTTATGCAACTGATGATTAACCTCTGTTTTTATTTTTTTAATTTTCAATGTTTTGATGTTCCAAAACACACAAACAGGAAAAATAGTTTTTCATTAATGGCAAAGTGGATTTTTTATCTAAATTATTATCTTATGAATTTTTAATTAATTTTTTTCACAAAGTTATTTTCTTATTAATTATTAATTTTCTATATTATTAATTATTAATTATTGATTATTTTCACAAATTTATTTTCTTATTAATTTTTTTCACAAAGTTATTAATTATTTTCTAAATTATTTTCTTATTAATTATTAATTTTTAAGTATTTTCTAAATTATTTTCTTATTTTCTAAATTATCAACTGTTGATGTCTTACTATGTGTGGTCCATGTCAGGGATTCAACTGATGATGTCGAACCATGTGTGATCCATGTCAGGGATTCAACTGATGATGTCGAACCATGTGTGGAACATGTCAGGGATTCAACTGATGATGTCTAACCATGTGTGGAACATGTCAGGGATTCAACTGATGATGTCGAACCATGTGTGATCCATGTCAGGGATTCAACTAATGATGTCGAACCATGTGTGGAACATGTTAGGGATTCAATTGATGATGTCGAACCATGTGTGATCCATGTCAGGGATTCAACTGATGATGTCGAACCATGTGTGATCCATGTCAGGGATTCAACTGATGATGTCGAACCATGTGTGATCCATGTCAGGGATTCAGCTGATGATGTCTTACTATGTGTGGAACATGTCAGGGATTCAACTGATGATGTCGAACCATGTGTGGAACATGTCAGGGATTCAACTGATGATGTCGAACCATGTGTGATCCATGTCAGGGATTCAACTGATGATGTCGAACCATGTGTGATCCATGTCAGGGATTCAACTGATGATGTCGAACCATGTGTGATCCATGTCAGGGATTCAATTGATGATGTCGAACCATGTGTGGAACATGTCAGGGATTCAACTGATGATGTCGAACCATGTGTGATCCATGTCAGGGATTCAACTGATGATGTCGAACCATGTGTGATCCATGTCAGGGATTCAAATGATGATGTCGAACTATGTGTGGAACATGTCAGGGATTCAACTGATGATGTCGAACCATGTGTGATCCATGTCAGGGATTCAACTGATGATGTCGAACCATGTGTGATCCATGTCAGGGATTCAACTGATGATGTCGAACCATGTGTGATCCATGTCAGGGATTCAACTGATGATGTCGAACCATGTGTGATCCATGTCAGGGATTCAACTGATGATGTCGAACCATGTGTGGAACATGTCAGGGATTCAACTGATGATGTCGAACCATGTGTGATCCATGTCAGGGATTCAACTGATGATGTCTTACTATGTGTGGAACATGTCAGGGATTCAACTGATGATGTCGAACCATGTGTGGAACATGTCAGGGATTCAACTGATGATGTCTAACTATGTGTGGAACATGTCAGGGATTCAACTGATGATGTCGAACCATGAGTGATCCATGTCAGGGATTCAAATGATGATGTCGAACTATGTGTGGAACATGTCAGGGATTCAACTGATGATGTCGAACCATGTGTGATCCATGTCAGGGATTCAACTGATGATGTCGAACCATGTGTGATCCATGTCAGGGATTCAACTGATGATGTCGAACCATGTGTGGAACATGTCAGGGATTCAACTGATGATGTCTTACTATGTGTGGAACATGTCAGGGATTCAACTGATGATGTCGAACTATGTGTGGAACATGTCAGGGATTCAACTGATGATGTCGAACCATGTGTGGAACATGTCAGGGATTCAACTGATGATGTCGAACCATGTGTGGAACATGTCAGGGATTCAACTGATGATGCCGAACTATGTGTGGAACATGTCAGGGATTCAACTGATGATGTCGAACTATGTGTGATCCATGTCAGGGATTCAAATGATGATGTCGAACTATGTGTGGAACATGTCAGGGATTCAACTGATGATGTTGAACCATGTGTGATCCATGTCAGGGATTCAACTGATGATGTCGAACTATGTGTGATCCATGTCAGGGATTCAAATGATGATGTCGAACTATGTGTGGAACATGTCAGGGATTCAACTGATGATGTCGAACTATGTGTGATCCATGTCAGGGATTCAAATGATGATGTCGAACTATGTGTGGAACATGTCAGGGATTCAACTGATGATGTCGAACCATGTGTGATCCATGTCAGGGATTCAACTGATGATGTCGAACCATGTGTGATCCATGTCAGGGATTCAACTGATGATGTCGAACCATGTGTGATCCATGTCAGGGATTCAACTGATGATGTCGAACCATGTGTGGATCATGTCAGGGATTCAACTGATGATGTCGAACCATGTGTGATCCATGTCAGGGATTCAACTGATGATGTCTTACTATGTGTGGAACATGTCAGGGATTCAACTGATGATGTCGAACCATGTGTGGAACATGTCAGGGATTCAACTGATGATGTCTAACTATGTGTGGAACATGTCAGGGATTCAACTGATGATGTCGAACCATGTGTGATCCATGTCAGGGATTCAAATGATGATGTCGAACTATGTGTGGAACATGTCAGGGATTCAACTGATGATGTCGAACCATGTGTGATCCATGTCAGGGATTCAACTGATGATGTCGAACCATGTGTGATCCATGTCAGGGATTCAACTGATGATGTCGAACCATGTGTGGAACATGTCAGGGATTCAACTGATGATGTCTTACTATGTGTGGAACATGTCAGGGATTCAACTGATGATGTCTAACTATGTGTGGAACATGTCAGGGATTCAACTAATGATGTCGAACCATGTGTGGAACATGTCAGGGATTCAACTGATGATGTCGAACCATGTGATGAACATGTCAGGGATTCAACTGATGATGTCGAACTATGTGTGGATCATGTCAGAGATTCAACTGATGATGTCGAACTATGTGTGATCCATGTCAGGGATTCAAATGATGATGTCGAACTATGTGTGGAACATGTCAGGGATTCAACTGATGATGTCGAACCATGTGTGATCCATGTCAGGGATTCAACTGATGATGTCGAACCATGTGTGATCCATGTCAGGGATTCAAATGATGATGTCGAACAATGTGTGGAACATGTCAGGGATTCAACTGATGATGTCGAACTATGTGTGATCCATGTCAGGGATTCAAATTATGATGTCGAACTATGTGTGGAACATGTCAGGGATTCAACTGATGATGTCGAACCATGTGTGATCCATGTCAGGGATTCAACTGATGATGTCGAACCATGTGTGGAACATGTCAGGGATTCAACTGATGATGTCGAACCATGTGTGATCCATGTCAGGGATTCAACTGATGATGTCGAACCATGTGTGATCCATGTCAGGGATTCAACTGATGATGTCGAACCATGTGTGGAACATGTCAGGGATTCAACTGATGATGTCGAACCATGTGTGGAACATGTCAGGGATTCAACTGATGATGTCGAACCATGTGTGGAACATGTCAGGGATTCAACTGATGATGTCGAACTATGTGTGATCCATGTCAGGGATTCAAATGATGATGTCGAACCATGTGTGGAACATGTCAGGGATTCAACTGATGATGTCTAACTATGTGTGGAACATGTCAGGGATTCAACTGATGATGTCGAACCATGTGTGATCCATGTCAGGGATTCAACTGATGATGTCGAACCATGTGTGGAACATGTCAGGGATTCAACTGATGATGTCGAACCATGTGTGATCCATGTCAGGGATTCAACTGATGATGTCGAACCATGTGTGATCCATGTCAGGGATTCAACTGATGATGTCGAACCATGTGTGGAACATGTCAGGGATTCAACTGATGATGTCGAACCATGTGTGGAACATGTCAGGGATTCAACTGATGATGTCGAACCATGTGTGGAACATGTCAGGGATTCAACTGATGATGTCGAACTATGTGTGATCCATGTCAGGGATTCAAATGATGATGTCGAACCATGTGTGGAACATGTCAGGGATTCAACTGATGATGTCTAACTATGTGTGGAACATGTCAGGGATTCAACTGATGATGTCGAACCATGTGTGGAACATGTCAGGGATTCAGTTGATGATGTCGAACCATGTGTGGAACATGTCAGGGATTCAACTGATGATGTCGAACTATGTGTGGAACATGTCAGGGATTCAACTGATGATGTCGAACTATGTGTGATCCATGTCAGGGATTCAAATGAGGATGTCGAACTATGTGTGGAACATGTCAGGGATTCAACTGATGATGTCGAACCATGTGTGGAACATGTCAGGGATTCAACTGATGATATCGAACCATGTGTGATCCATGTCAGGGATTCAACTGATGATGTCGAACCATGTGTGATCCATGTCAGGGATTCAACTGATGATGTCGAACCATGTGTGATCCATGTCAGGGATTCAACTGATGATGTCGAACCATGTGTGATCCATGTCAGGGATTCAAATGATGATGTCGAACTATGTGTGGAACATGTCAGGGATTCAACTGATGATGTCGAACCATGTGTGATCCATGTGTGGGATTCAACTGATGATGTCGAACCATGTGTGATTCATGTCAGGGATTCAACTGATGATGTCTTACTATGTGTGGAACATGTCAGGGATTCAACTGATGATGTCGAACCATGTGTGGAACATGTCAGGGGTTCAACTGATGATGTCTAACTATGTGTGGAACATGTCAGGGATTCAACTGATGATGTCGAACTATGTGTGATCCATGTCAGGGATTCAAATGATGATGTCGAACCATGTGTGGAACATGTCAGGGATTCAACTGATGATGTCTAACTATGTGTGGAACATATAAGGGATTCAACTGATGATGTCGAACCATGTGTGGAACATGTCAGTGATTCAACTGATGATGTCGAACCATGTGTGGAACATGTCAGGGATTCAACTGATGATGTCGAACTATGTGTGGAACATGTCAGGGATTCAACTGATGATGTCGAACTATGTGTGATCCATGTCAGGGATTCAAATGATGATGTCGAACTATGTGTGGAACATGTCAGGGATTCAACTGATGATGTTGAACCATGTGTGATCCATGTCAGGGATTCAACTGATGATGTCGAACTATGTGTGATCCATATCAGGGATTCAAATGATGATGTCGAACTATGTGTGGAACATGTCAGGGATTCAACTGATGATGTCGAACTATGTGTGATCCATGTCAGGGATTCAAATGATGATGTCGAACTATGTGTGGAACATGTCAGGGATTCAACTGATGATGTCGAACCATGTGTGATCCATGTCAGGGATTCAACTGATGATGTCGAACTATGTGTGATCCATGTCAGGGATTCAACTGATGATGTCGAACCATGTGTGATCCATGTCAGGGATTCAACTGATGATGTCGAACCATGTGTGGATCATGTCAGGGATTCAACTGATGATGTCGAACCATGTGTGATCCATGTCAGGGATTCAACTGATGATGTCTTACTATGTGTGGAACATGTCAGGGATTCAACTGATGATGTCGAACCATGTGTGGAACATGTCAGGGATTCAAATGATGATGTCGAACTATGTGTGGAACATGTCAGGGATTCAACTGATGATGTCGAACCATGTGTGATCCATGTCAGGGATTCAAATGATGATGTCGAACTATGTGTGGAACATGTCAGGGATTCAACTGATGATGTCGAACCATGTGTGATCCATGTCAGGGATTCAACTGATGATGTCGAACCATGTGTGATCCATGTCAGGGATTCAACTGATGATGTCGAACCATGTGTGGAACATGTCAGGGATTCAACTGATGATGTCTTACTATGTGTGGAACATGTCAGGGATTCAACTGATGATGTCTAACTATGTGTGGAACATGTCAGGGATTCAACTGATGATGTCGAACCATGTGTGGAACATGTCAGGGATTCAACTGATGATGTCGAACCATGTGTGGAACATGTCAGGGATTCAACTGATGATGTCGAACTATGTGTGGATCATGTCAGAGATTCAACTGATGATGTCGAACTATGTGTGATCCATGTCAGGGATTCAAATGATGATGTCGAACTATGTGTGGAACATGTCAGGGATTCAACTGATGATGTCGAACCATGTGTGATCCATGTCAGGGATTCAACTGATGATGTCGAACCTTGTGTGATCCATGTCAGGGATTCAAATGATGATGTCGAACTATGTGTGGAACATGTCAGGGATTCAACTGATGATGTCGAACTATGTGTGATCCATGTCAGGGATTCAAATGATTATGTCGAACTATGTGTGGAACATGTCAGGGATTCAACTGATGATGTCGAACCATGTGTGATCCATGTCAGGGATTCAACTGATGATGTCGAACCATGTGTGGAACATGTCAGGGATTCAACTGATGATGTCGAACCATGTGTGATCCATGTCAGGGATTCAACTGATGATGTCGAACCATGTGTGATCCATGTCAGGGATTCAACTGATGATGTCGAACCATGTGTGGAACATGTCAGGGATTCAACTGATGATGTCGAACCATGTGTGGAACATGTCAGGGATTCAACTGATGATGTCGAACCATGTGTGGAACATGTCAGGGATTCAACTGATGATGTCGAACTATGTGTGATCCATGTCAGGGATTCAAATGATGATGTCGAACCATGTGTGGAACATGTCAGGGATTCAACTGATGATGTCGAACCATGTGTGGAACATGTCAGGGATTCAACTGATGATATCGAACCATGTGTGATCCATGTCAGGGATTCAACTGATGATGTCGAACCATGTGTGATCCATGTCAGGGATTCAACTGATGATGTCGAACCATGTGTGATCCATGTCAGGGATTCAACTGATGATGTCGAACCATGTGTGATCCATGTCAGGGATTCAAATGATGATGTCGAACTATGTGTGGAACATGTCAGGGATTCAACTGATGATGTCGAACCATGTGTGATCCATGTGTGGGATTCAACTGATGATGTCGAACCATGTGTGATTCATGTCAGGGATTCAACTGATGATGTCTTACTATGTGTGGAACATGTCAGGGATTCAACTGATGATGTCGAACCATGTGTGGAACATGTCAGGGGTTCAACTGATGATGTCTAACTATGTGTGGAACATGTCAGGGATTCAACTGATGATGTCGAACTATGTGTGATCCATGTCAGGGATTCAAATGATGATGTCGAACCATGTGTGGAACATGTCAGGGATTCAACTGATGATGTCTAACTATGTGTGGAACATATAAGGGATTCAACTGATGATGTCGAACCATGTGTGGAACATGTCAGTGATTCAACTGATGATGTCGAACCATGTGTGGAACATGTCAGGGATTCAACTGATGATGTCGAACTATGTGTGGAACATGTCAGGGATTCAACTGATGATGTCGAACTATGTGTGATCCATGTCAGGGATTCAAATGATGATGTCGAACTATGTGTGGAACATGTCAGGGATTCAACTGATGATGTTGAACCATGTGTGATCCATGTCAGGGATTCAACTGATGATGTCGAACTATGTGTGATCCATATCAGGGATTCAAATGATGATGTCGAACTATGTGTGGAACATGTCAGGGATTCAACTGATGATGTCGAACTATGTGTGATCCATGTCAGGGATTCAAATGATGATGTCGAACTATGTGTGGAACATGTCAGGGATTCAACTGATGATGTCGAACCATGTGTGATCCATGTCAGGGATTCAACTGATGATGTCGAACTATGTGTGATCCATGTCAGGGATTCAACTGATGATGTCGAACCATGTGTGATCCATGTCAGGGATTCAACTGATGATGTCGAACCATGTGTGGATCATGTCAGGGATTCAACTGATGATGTCGAACCATGTGTGATCCATGTCAGGGATTCAACTGATGATGTCTTACTATGTGTGGAACATGTCAGGGATTCAACTGATGATGTCGAACCATGTGTGGAACATGTCAGGGATTCAAATGATGATGTCGAACTATGTGTGGAACATGTCAGGGATTCAACTGATGATGTCGAACCATGTGTGATCCATGTCAGGGATTCAAATGATGATGTCGAACTATGTGTGGAACATGTCAGGGATTCAACTGATGATGTCGAACCATGTGTGATCCATGTCAGGGATTCAACTGATGATGTCGAACCATGTGTGATCCATGTCAGGGATTCAACTGATGATGTCGAACCATGTGTGGAACATGTCAGGGATTCAACTGATGATGTCTTACTATGTGTGGAACATGTCAGGGATTCAACTGATGATGTCTAACTATGTGTGGAACATGTCAGGGATTCAACTGATGATGTCGAACCATGTGTGGAACATGTCAGGGATTCAACTGATGATGTCGAACCATGTGTGGAACATGTCAGGGATTCAACTGATGATGTCGAACTATGTGTGGATCATGTCAGAGATTCAACTGATGATGTCGAACTATGTGTGATCCATGTCAGGGATTCAAATGATGATGTCGAACTATGTGTGGAACATGTCAGGGATTCAACTGATGATGTCGAACCATGTGTGATCCATGTCAGGGATTCAACTGATGATGTCGAACCTTGTGTGATCCATGTCAGGGATTCAAATGATGATGTCGAACTATGTGTGGAACATGTCAGGGATTCAACTGATGATGTCGAACTATGTGTGATCCATGTCAGGGATTCAAATGATTATGTCGAACTATGTGTGGAACATGTCAGGGATTCAACTGATGATGTCGAACCATGTGTGATCCATGTCAGGGATTCAACTGATGATGTCGAACCATGTGTGGAACATGTCAGGGATTCAACTGATGATGTCGAACCATGTGTGATCCATGTCAGGGATTCAACTGATGATGTCGAACCATGTGTGATCCATGTCAGGGATTCAACTGATGATGTCGAACCATGTGTGGAACATGTCAGGGATTCAACTGATGATGTCGAACCATGTGTGGAACATGTCAGGGATTCAACTGATGATGTCGAACCATGTGTGGAACATGTCAGGGATTCAACTGATGATGTCGAACTATGTGTGATCCATGTCAGGGATTCAAATGATGATGTCGAACCATGTGTGGAACATGTCAGGGATTCAACTGATGATGTCTAACTATGTGTGGAACATGTCAGGGATTCAACTGATGACGTCGAACCATGTGTGATCCATGTCAGGGATTCAACTGATGATGTCGAACCATGTGTGGAACATGTCAGGGATTCAACTGATGATGTCGAACCATGTGTGATCCATGTCAGGGATTCAACTGATGATGTCGAACCATGTGTGATCCATGTCAGGGATTCAACTGATGATGTCGAACCATGTGTGATCCATGTCAGGGATTCAACTGATGATGTCGAACCATGTGTGGAACATGTCAGGGATTCAACTGATGATGTCGAACCATGTGTGGAACATGTCAGGGATTCAACTGATGATGTCGAACCATGTGTGGAACATGTCAGGGATTCAACTGATGATGTCGAACTATGTGTGATCCATGTCAGGGATTCAAATGATGATGTCGAACCATGTGTGGAACATGTCAGGGATTCAACTGATGATGTCTAACTATGTGTGGAACATGTCAGGGATTCAACTGATGATGTCGAACCATGTGTGGAACATGTCAGGGATTCAACTGATGATGTCGAACCATGTGTGATCCATGTCAGGGATTCAACTGATGATGTCGAACCATGTGTGATCCATGTCAGGGATTCAACTGATGATGTCGAACCATGTGTGGAACATGTCAGGGATTCAACTGATGATGTCGAACCATGTGTGGAACATGTCAGGGATTCAACTGATGATGTCGAACCATGTGTGGAACATGTCAGGGATTCAACTGATGATGTCGAACTATGTGTGATCCATGTCAGGGATTCAAATGATGATGTCGAACCATGTGTGGAACATGTCAGGGATTCAACTGATGATGTCTAACTATGTGTGGAACATGTCAGGGATTCAACTGATGATGTCGAACCATGTGTGGAACATGTCAGGGATTCAGTTGATGATGTCGAACCATGTGTGGAACATGTCAGGGATTCAACTGATGATGTCGAACTATGTGTGGAACATGTCAGGGATTCAACTGATGATGTCGAACTATGTGTGATCCATGTCAGGGATTCAAATGAGGATGTCGAACTATGTGTGGAACATGTCAGGGATTCAACTGATGATGTCGAACCATGTGTGGAACATGTCAGGGATTCAACTGATGATATCGAACCATGTGTGATCCATGTCAGGGATTCAACTGATGATGTCGAACCATGTGTGATCCATGTCAGGGATTCAACTGATGATGTCGAACCATGTGTGATCCATGTCAGGGATTCAACTGATGATGTCGAACCATGTGTGATCCATGTCAGGGATTCAAATGATGATGTCGAACTATGTGTGGAACATGTCAGGGATTCAACTGATGATGTCGAACCATGTGTGATCCATGTGTGGGATTCAACTGATGATGTCGAACCATGTGTGATTCATGTCAGGGATTCAACTGATGATGTCTTACTATGTGTGGAACATGTCAGGGATTCAACTGATGATGTCGAACCATGTGTGGAACATGTCAGGGGTTCAACTGATGATGTCTAACTATGTGTGGAACATGTCAGGGATTCAACTGATGATGTCGAACTATGTGTGATCCATGTCAGGGATTCAAATGATGATGTCGAACCATGTGTGGAACATGTCAGGGATTCAACTGATGATGTCTAACTATGTGTGGAACATATAAGGGATTCAACTGATGATGTCGAACCATGTGTGGAACATGTCAGTGATTCAACTGATGATGTCGAACCATGTGTGGAACATGTCAGGGATTCAACTGATGATGTCGAACTATGTGTGGAACATGTCAGGGATTCAACTGATGATGTCGAACTATGTGTGATCCATGTCAGGGATTCAAATGATGATGTCGAACTATGTGTGGAACATGTCAGGGATTCAACTGATGATGTTGAACCATGTGTGATCCATGTCAGGGATTCAACTGATGATGTCGAACTATGTGTGATCCATGTCAGGGATTCAAATGATGATGTCGAACTATGTGTGGAACATGTCAGGGATTCAACTGATGATGTCGAACTATGTGTGATCCATGTCAGGGATTCAAATGATGATGTCGAACTATGTGTGGAACATGTCAGGGATTCAACTGATGATGTCGAACCATGTGTGATCCATGTCAGGGATTCAACTGATGATGTCGAACTATGTGTGATCCATGTCAGGGATTCAACTGATGATGTCGAACCATGTGTGATCCATGTCAGGGATTCAACTGATGATGTCGAACCATGTGTGGATCATGTCAGGGATTCAACTGATGATGTCGAACCATGTGTGATCCATGTCAGGGATTCAACTGATGATGTCTTACTATGTGTGGAACATGTCAGGGATTCAACTGATGATGTCGAACCATGTGTGGAACATGTCAGGGATTCAAATGATGATGTCGAACTATGTGTGGAACATGTCAGGGATTCAACTGATGATGTCGAACCATGTGTGATCCATGTCAGGGATTCAAATGATGATGTCGAACTATGTGTGGAACATGTCAGGGATTCAACTGATGATGTCGAACCATGTGTGATCCATGTCAGGGATTCAACTGATGATGTCGAACCATGTGTGATCCATGTCAGGGATTCAACTGATGATGTCGAACCATGTGTGGAACATGTCAGGGATTCAACTGATGATGTCTTACTATGTGTGGAACATGTCAGGGATTCAACTGATGATGTCTAACTATGTGTGGAACATGTCAGGGATTCAACTGATGATGTCGAACCATGTGTGGAACATGTCAGGGATTCAACTGATGATGTCGAACCATGTGTGGAACATGTCAGGGATTCAACTGATGATGTCGAACTATGTGTGGATCATGTCAGAGATTCAACTGATGATGTCGAACTATGTGTGATCCATGTCAGGGATTCAAATGATGATGTCGAACTATGTGTGGAACATGTCAGGGATTCAACTGATGATGTCGAACCATGTGTGATCCATGTCAGGGATTCAACTGATGATGTCGAACCTTGTGTGATCCATGTCAGGGATTCAAATGATGATGTCGAACTATGTGTGGAACATGTCAGGGATTCAACTGATGATGTCGAACTATGTGTGATCC